>NW_026000153.1:10057157-10084835 GCF_001458135.2 Marmota marmota marmota | reverse complement strand
TCACTCCCGCACTCTGCAGCTCCCGCTGGTCCTAGCAGCCCTCCGGCGCGGGAGAATTGGACGCACCGGGCACCTCCCGGAACCCGCTGGGGGCGCCCGGGCACAGGAGAGCTGGATGATACCAGCGCCTAGAGCACGCCTCGGCCCAGCGTCCAGCTGGTTCCCCAACTCCTCTGGAAGGCCACCCTCCCCAGGGCGCCGATCCGAGCCGGGAAGGCGCGTCTCCACTGCCCAGGGCGCTTGCCGCCGCCTCCTTTTCCTGAGTAGCCCTCCCCCCCACCGGGGATGCCTCACCACCCACGCTCGCGCCGGGGTGCCCTAGCCCTTTGAGGAAAAAAATGGGGCTCAGGGGCGCCTCAACACCTCTGCTCAGCCCGGGTATCCCGGCTTTGGGAAGGAGCAAGAAACCGGACGCATTAGTCTCCCTACAACTTTTCCCACCCCGTTTTGCTTCTCTCTGGAGGGGGAGAGGCACCAGACTAGCGCGGCTGAGCAGTCGGAGGGACGGGTGTTCTTAGAGATCAGTGCTGTATGTGCTTAAGTGTCTGAGAGCCTTGACACTGGGGAAGACAAGTTGAAACCACAGGCAAGGTCGATTAATAAACGGACTCGGGCAGACAAACGCCTTTCGCCCTAAAAAGAGGAACAGTCACTCAGAAACTCCTCCCTTCCAACCTCGGGTGCACTGGGGCGGGGAGGTGCTATTGGACTAATCGTTCATTCACCCGCGAAAGAGGGAGGGATCCGCAGTGCGGTCCAGGGCTAATCTCTAGCTGGGGCCGCCGCTGCGGCGGCCTCAGCTGCTGCTGGGTGTGCAGTCTTCGCTGCTGCCAGGGCTGCAACCTTCTTGCTTCTGCAGCCCTGGTATCAAGGAGTCTGATCCTTTGATCCCAGCGGCTGAATGGAGACCTCCCACTCAAGCAGTGGCACCCTCTACTCAAAGAGATGCAGTCCAGGAGAGGAGAATTTTTGTAGCTATATTATAAAGGCGTGAGGTGGGTAAGGGACGCTTGGCAAACGTTGGAGCCTAGTGATCAGCTGTGTTTGGGGCCCATTAGGGGACACAGTCTTCTGCTCTTCCAAGAATGGGCACAAGGTACCCGCAAGCCCATCCTCCCAGCGGCAAACCAGTCTGAATAGATCCTAACAGCAAATCATTTCCCCGCGCCGACCCCCCTACCCCATCCCACCCCATGGGACTGGAATGAACCTAAGAGTCTCCAGGCAAATGTGTGGGCTGTTGGTAGTCGTAGAAACCATATCTTCGAAAGTAAATGAGTCTGTTTGCTTACATGTTTCGTCTACCTTCATCTTAACCCTTCCCCATTTTTGTTTTTGTTTTTTGTTTTGTTGTTTTGATTCCACCACCACCCCAGTGATTTGGTGGATTCGCTTAATGAGTGCACACTGCCAACATCCCAACACAACAACCAGCTGATAGGAGCACTTTGCAATGATGTGGGGAAAGTGAGAGAAGGGAAAGCTGTCATTAGCTTAACATGCTCCATTTCCCTCTCAAAACAGATTTTTTTTTTAGTGTGAAACTTAAATTAAAAGAGAAAGGAGATGATGTGGTTGCAGTTTTTCCCCCAAATAACGCCATGGCCAGGCAGCTTCTTGAAAATCCATGTACTTAATGTATTTACTAATCATACAGAAAGATAACTTGCAAAAAAGAAAAGAAACATCTCTATACCCAGATTTTACTTCCTGCAGTAGTAACTGGTTTAAAATAAAACATTTAATGTTGCAGATAAGTACAATCAGTCAAAACCACTACCTCCTCTATGTAAAAAAAAAATTCTCCCTGGATAGTTTTTAGATCAAATTGTTAATCATGACTTACTTAAGGAAAAGTGAATAATCTAGAGTTGGGAGAACTTTTATTCTCTAGACATCAGTAGATTTCAATAAACACACAGTATAGAATTGCAAGACATCCAAAGCATGTGCGTGTATGTTTGATATGCCTTCCCTGGCAGCCGTCACACATCCTCACAGTTTATATGAAAAATATCTTTATGATGGAATTTAGGTACTTGTGGCATTTCTGTAACAGGTGGCATGGTGCTTTGGGATGCATTGGAACTTTCCCCGTAAGTGTAAATTCAAAAACCACCTGGAAAACATTTTCATCTGCCTGGAAGTTTGCAAATGGGAAAGATCTACAGAAGCCTTTGGCAAGCCTGGCTTTTCTTCCTGTTTATTATAATGTGCTGCCCTCTTTATAAATGGGCCCTACTTCTTAAAAAGCGGCTTTCCCCCAAAGAGATTATCAGAATGTTTCCCCATGCATCTACAGCTGCTGCAACCACTCTTAAAGTGTCAGCCTATGCCTGTTGGTCTCTGCCCATTAAGACTGAGTTAATTCAGGGGCCAAAAGAAAACACCTGCACTGAAAGGCACATAGATCTGTGTTTACGTTTAACCCAAAAGGTTGTACCATCCAAATGATGTTCACTAGAATCAAAAGGAGGGGAAAAAAATGTATGTTTGACTCTGATTACAACTTCTTTCAAAGGTAAAGAGGCAATGGAGTGCAAAGACCAATTTAACTCATGGCCTACCCCAGGCTCAGATGGACAAAGTGCTGTCTTCTCTTGCTCTCTAAAATGTGTAACTCAATCATACAGAAAGGGAGAGAGGCCTGGGGTAAGAGAAATTGTCTTCAACTCTTCTCAAATCTATGATGCTGACTTCTCACTGAAAAATTCAACTGAATATACAACTTAGTAATGTGATTTTAAGTCTCAAAGTTACTTCCAGAGAAATCACTTCAACCCAGCTTCCCCAAAATAGAAATAAATAAACCTTTCAACAAGGAACCAGGGTAAAGGAATTGTGATACCAACCACCAGGGGAGGGAAGGAACCCTACCCTAACCCTCATGCATTTATGAGGGTTATACTTACAAAAAACACCAGGCTAGGTATGTAGACTTGATTTTAGACTTGATAAAGGATCATGTCATGAAGGAGCTTACAGTTTAGTAAAGGGGATAAAGCATGCTTATATAATATGTGCAAGGTAGGAAGTGAAGAAGAGCGGAGGAGATAACCTGCCTTGATGATCTAAAAAACAGAGATCAAGCTTCCTGGAGGAGGTGGCACCAGGAGCTGAGCTTGGAATGAAGGAAGGGAAATCTGGGAAAAGCTGGAAGTAAGAATAGAGAAACACAGGATTTCCAAAGAAAATGGGGAGCAGTAATTCTATTGGGCCTATCTGTTGACTGGGCAGAATCTGATGGGAACCATGAAGATGGTGAGGAGTGTATGGATAGCATTTGAGGGATCAACCCCAGATGACCCACAAGAAAGGAAAATTATTTTTTTTAGAAGGGAAATTATTTCTGCAGGTGTATTCAGCAATCTGAATGTCTGGTCAGTACTGATCATGATACAGGAGTGCACCATTTCACATGCTTGAAAGTTTTAGGCGATCGAGTGGATGAGGCACATGGATCGTCTTTTCTCAACATCTTAAGCAGTGGTTATATGATTCTTCTTGGGATGAAAATAGAAATGCTACTTTCAGTGGGGCGCAGTGGCTCATGCCTTTAATCCTAGAGACTTGGGAGGCTAAAGCAGGAGGATCACAAGTTTCAGGCCAGCCTCAGCAACTTAGTGAGATCCTGTCTCAAAATTTTAGAAATAGAAAGGACAGGGGATGTAGCTCAGTGGTAATGTGCCCCTGGGTGGGATTCCCCAGTCCCCCACCCCACCCAAAAAAGAAAAGAAATGCCAATTTCAACTATTTTTTAAAGAACTGCAGATCTTAGAAATCATATAAACCTCCTCTTTGCCCTTTCTCTTTCAAAGTCAGAAATCTAAAGACTTAGAGGGAAATGATTTGCCCAGGGTCACATGGTTACTCAATGGCATAGCCCATTTAAACAGAGTTCTTCTGGCTCCCCGATGGTGGTGCTTTCCATTACAGATATTCTGCCTTCTTGGATTATAAGTCATAAGAATTATAGGGAAAGACCATGGGATATTTTAGATATGATGCAAATTAAAGTTACACAGCTGGCATGATAGCTACTCAAATATTTATTGAACTGAACTGGAACCAACTATACAAGTTGTAACACCGTAAAAAGCAGACCACAACTGAGCTCATCAGTTGAACAGGGAGTTTATTCTTAGATCACTAGGCTAGAATGTGAAAGAACTGCATTCTCTTCTGTGCTTTGCTACTAGTTTGCTTTGTGTGTCATCTTTCAGAGACAGCTAGGCACCAAATGAGGCTAGTGAGAAGTCCTTTAGATTCAGCCAGTGTCCCGGACTCTCATGTCATTCCAAAAACCTCAGAGACTCTGAAATTACTTTTCTGAAGGGATGAGGGGAGTTGGAACAGTGGCCTAAGCACCATCTCAGTGATATTGGTCTAGTTTATACGTGATCATTATTGAAATTGAATTATTAACCATTAGCCTCATCTTACTTTACTGAATCATTTTTCTTCATCTTTTGTAATCTTAAAGACTAAGAAGCTTATCCATTTTTAACAGAGTGTTTTGATAAAGATGATAGGATCCAGACATTTTTAAACACAGTTGCATCAAAATAACAAAATCACGATTTTTCTCATCTTGAAATAATATTGTACTAAATAAACTCCCTTTACTCCTTCTCTGATCACCCATGATTTCACCCCAATCCCCAACCTAAAGATAACAGAAAAAAGTGGTCATAAATAATGGGGTAAGGTTTGCTGTTTCACATAGTACTTGTTTATTTAAATGTACTCTAACCAACTAGGTTAGAGTGTTGCATATTTTCCAGTCCTACTAAAGCAAAGTTCTGAGATTAAAACAAAGATTTTTTTAAAAATTTCCATCAAAACAGCTAATGATTTTCCCAGGTACTGATTCATTGCAGGAGTTCACCAAATATGTAAGTTGGTTTGATATACAAATCAGATATACATTCAACTCCATCACCAGATAGACACTAGTGTAGCTCATTTACAGAGGATGATCCTTGAGAAAGGCCCCTCTGTTCCATATTCCATATGGAAGACATTTTCCAAACAAATGTATCTAATGCCAGCTTCACTAGCACCAGAGCTGCAGCCCCATCTATCTGAAGTGGGGGATGCACAGGAGAATCTTAGGGCCAATCCAGGGTCCAGGATATTGAGCTAATGGCTTCTCTTGTTGTTCTAGGTTTTAATAGTTCTTGTATAAGACTTTAAGTCAATCTCGTTTGGAGTAAGCATCAGTAGAGAATAACAAAAAATTGCCATTACCAGAGAATTCTTAGTCAAGATTAGCTTCCTTATCCACCTAAGGATATACACTACCAGGTTGCTACTTACTATGTATGGCCACACTGGTAGAGACTCTCAACTGGTCCCCAATATCTGTTCTCCCCCTCTTTCTCAATATGCAACTCCCAGTTTGTGCAGAAATTATCAGCAATAAAGGCCATTTGTCCCATTTTTTTTTTCCTTATAGACAGGCATGATCCTATGACTACCTTCTGGCCAATGGGGCAGAAATGGAAAGTGTCATTAAAAGAACAACACATTCTTCCTTCTAATTCTCTTCCTTTCACATGACTGGAGTACAAGGATAATATTGTGGCTGGGGATCCAGCAGCCACCTCTTGCAATGAGATCGGAAGAAAGCTTCAGGGATATGGCAGATGGTAACCAGTTCCTCCTAGGTTTTATCTCAAGGAAATGGCAGAGCAAGAAGAGAAAATATTCGATTCCACAAAGTGAAATCCAAGCTTGGGGCTGACTGCCTCCAGCTTTCCTGAGCAGTGCCATCTTGTTTTAACCCTTGTTAATCAGTTAGGATTTTGTTTTGTTTTTTTCTTGTTACTTATAGCTGAAACTGAAATCTGAAATATGTGGCACATATCAAAGGCAAGGAATAAGTCCTGGATAAATAGCTACATTTGGGCTGGGGATGTGGCTCAAGCAGTAGCGTGCTCGCTTCGCATGCATGCGACCCGGGTTCGATCCTCAGCACCATATACAAACAAAGATGTTGTGTCTGCTGACAACTAAAAAATAAATGTTAAAAAAAATTAAAAAAGAAAAAAGAAACAGTCCTGAGATTTTCCTTCCAGGTTTTTTCTTTAAAAAAAAATAGCTACATTTATCTATATTTGAAGCATTAATAATTTCAGAACCATAGAACATGCCTAGGTTGTCAATCATCTATAGTTTCTGTTTACAAGTATCTCAAGTAATTTACTCTGTTTAAACATATTTTATAAGACTCAAGGAACTTAAATGTAAATTAAACAACCTATATATTTTTAAAAACTTTCAGATAATTGTACAACCATGTTCATGGAAACATTATTTATAATAAGCAAAAGGTGGAAGCAATCCAAGCATCCATCAAAGGATGAATGGATAAAGAGAATGTAGTGTATGCATACTGTTCATCCCTAAAATACTATGAATATTTTTCATCCTTAAAAAGGAAGTTCTCACACATACCACAACATGCATGAAACTTGCAGACATTATTCTAAGTGAAATAAGCCAATCACAAAAGGACTTACACTATATGACTCCACTTATGCGAAGTACCTAGAATAGCAAAATCATAGGATCTGAAAATAGAATGGTAGTTGTTAGGGGTGGGGCAAGGGGAGAAAAGCATGAAGAATTGTTTAATGGGTACAGAGTTTTAGTTTTGTGAAATGAAAAGAGTTCTGGAGATTGGTTGTACAACAATGTGACTGCACCTAACCCCACTGAACTATATACTTAATGTATGAATCACAGAAGATGGTAAATATTATATGTATTTCACCATAATTTTAAAATTTAAATTCTCAAATAAATAAAAAATATTAATATTTTCCTATTCATTATCAAATTAACTTATAATTATTGACCAAAAATTAGATTATCAAAAGAAAAATGTACTATCTCCTAATCTTATTATGGTTCATAGCTTTGTGATAAGCAGTTTTTATATATAATACCTCATTCAGTTCATTCCACAAGCTTATGAGGTAAGTATCATCATTAACCCCAACTTATATCTGAGTATAATTAAACACAAAGTTATAAAGATTGTCCAAGGTCATGCAATGGGAAATTAGTTGAGGAAGATTCATAAGTCAGGTAAGCTGGTTCATGCTATTTTTGGTTTCATTATTGTGAGTTTTTGACACTAATTATCCTTTGACAGCATCATTTTTAATAATTAGGCAATATTTTATAATCCTCTTAAATAATCTGTCACCTGGGTTATTTCCAACTCTTTACTATTAGGAGGGATGCTTCAGTGGACATCATTGTAATATTCATATTTATTTCCCTAATGATAAATGTATTAGCTGGCAGACCAAAGGCATGCTTTTGAGTCCTATTTTTATAATTCTTAATTACAGACTGTTCTCCCTTTGGGGCTTCACCTTTTTCATGCTAAACTTATTAACTTGTTTAAAAACTTCAACCCCTAAACCATTCCTCAGTTACTTTAGTAGGTGGTTGTAGATGCTGGGAATGTATAAACAAGTTAAGATAAAACTCAAGCAATTGGATTTCTAGACTTCATTGATTGTGTGGTGTAAGCATTAATTTAGAGAAATCTTAAAACCATAAACAGTGGCTTATTTGACCTCTTTTGGATTAATGGCATATTACCATGTATCTGTGAGATGGAAGATAGTAACCAGTTCCTCAGAGGTTTTATCTCAGTCTCTGCCTAAAGGCAATCTTCTTCAGTTTGAATTATTTTCCTTCCTCAAGCCTTACTTTTTAGTATCCCCCCATAATAAAGACAATAATCCTATTAATGAATGACCCAGCACCTCTTGGAATGCAGCAAAATAATAAATTCAAATATCTAAGATTTAATTAGTCAAACTATCCCACCGACCCAAGCATAATTGATAATAGCTCTTCACCAATTGGATTAGTCAGTAATCATTATAAAATGAAACTAATTTTACTAATGTGAAAAGCATTCAAAGGGAATTTTTTGAAACTAGTCCAATGACTTCCTATCTCATCCTAATTCTGCTACTTGACATTCTAATGATTTGAGGCAAGTTCATTAACTTTGTGAGCCTCAGTTTCCCCTTCTAATAGAGAATGAAATAGTATCATCTCTGCCTGCTTGTCAGGGCTCAGTGTGAAATGATTTAGAAAGTGCTACATTTTAAAAGGTAACAAAACAAGAGAGTTTGAGATATGAAAGGACCCTGAGAAATTATCTACTTTAACTCCTTCATTCTATAAACTATCCAGCTGAAGTCCAAATCAATTGAGCAATTTGCCCAAAGCTATCATGGACCTGAATTTTTTTTTTCCAGAAAAGCAAACACCTTCTTTGAGAAATGCTGCTCAAAATATGTGGTTTTACTGAGGTCCCCCTTCCTACTGCATACACACTCTTCAGTGGACTGAAGAGGCCAGTGGTCCAAGATAGACCAAATACAGTTTCTAATCTCTCTAACCTCATTTATTGGTTCAGGGTTGGGAACCTAGCTTCAACTCTACCTCTGAATTGTTAAAACTTGAGCCAAACCCCTAGATGCCACATGGTTGGCCCTGAAAGAGTGTCGGCCAATGTGGATGTCATTGATGATAATACTTCTACAAAATTAAAAAGCCAACACCTAGGTTCTCCAGCATGTGTTGTAAGCAAAGCCTCAGTCGAAAGGACTGAAGCTATTTGTAAAAAATTGTAGGTATTAGGGCAGGAACCACAAAGGAGGAAGGAGAACAGGGAACGCTGGCCTCAGATCACAGGATACAGATAGCAGCAGCCTCTTCCCCAGTAGGGAGCTCACCCTTGTCCTCACAAGGTTAACCCAGACATCAGTCTTAAGGTATACAGTCAGTAAACCCACACTTGAAAAACTACTGTGTGCATATGGGCATTTCCTTCCCATTATAGGTGCCTACCTTTCTTTCATTTCATTCTCATTACAAATCTACTATTTCCGCTACTCTAATTTGACACATTATATTCTCTAAGACGTACAAGGTAGTCATTGATTTTGAAGCATTTAAATGCATATATTTTATTTGTGGAAATAGGAAGGAGTTGGAGAGAACTCAACACCTTTACTGAATATTTTAATTGATGTGGGGAAAAAAATCAATTCCAAGAGAAGGATCTAGTTCTATTGCATTTCTCATCCCCAGTGAGGTTTATGATGGAAATAATGGCTGAGCATTAGCTATCATAGTACTAACAGATGCAATTAAATGCACCTCAGACAAAATAAACAAGTAAATGGCAGCTTGTTTATAGGTCACTTTGTTCCTTACTGCCACAAATAGCTTGTCCCTTATGCATTATGAGAGGGGCTTGCTGCGCATCACCTGTGAATGTGTTATTTTTTTTTTCTCTTCAACATCTGGAGACTCTGATAAGTGTAAGTATTAATGAATTCCCCAGATCCCTTGATATAAGAAGTTATTTCTTGGTTTTAAAGTGGGTCACTGGGCTATTCTCATTTCCACAAAAGGCAAAAAAAAGTGGACTTGAAACTCACCTGGAAGAGTGGAAAATTATAATTTTGACACTTTTTCTTAACATGGTATAAGTCATTACTTTCCCTTATAGTTGAAAAATAATTCTCATGGTGCCGAAATTACTCTCTGATTAGAGGCAATATTCCTCCAGGTCATAGAGATTCTAAAGATATCACTTTATAGACCAGCCTGCATGAAAAGATAGACTATTCTGGTAAATTCATTCTAACAGGTAAGAAAGTTGTTTTTCATTTGTGTGCTTTTGTTTGTACTGGGGACACTTTACCACTGAGCCACATCCCTTTTATATTTTATTTTATTTTTTGCAGTTGTTGATGGACAGAGTGCCTTTATTTTATTTTATTTTCACACATGCTAGGCAAGGGCTTTACCACTGAGCTACAGCCCTAGCCCCATCCCAGTTCTTTTAATTTTTTATTTTGGTACAGGTTCTTGCTAAGTTGCCAAGGCTGGCCTCAAACTTGCAATCCTCCTGCCTCAGACTCCCAGGTTGCTGGGATTACAGGCTGTGCCACCATGCCTACCCTGTGTTTCTATTTTTGATGGAATACATAGTTTACTGATTCTCAAAACATTAAGTAACAATAAAATATAATGATATGCATGAAATTCAAATTTATTTTGATGATTCAAAGGAACTTGAAGATCATCTAGTTTCTTGAAACACCAAGTGTGGCTGCTGTGCCAGCAGCACATCTATCAGCCGGGACGGTTGTTCAAATGCACAATCTCAGACTCACTGAATCAGAGGGTGCTTTTTAGCAAAGTTCCTGGGTGGTATGTACCTATAGGGTAAAGCTTGTGAAGCTCCATTGGTGACAGGACGATGAATTTGAATGTGATAACTATAGTGTAAAGGTAGCATGCCCAAATTCAGCAATTAAAAGACAAGTGGAGCTAGTAAAGGACAGATATGGTGCCTTGTTTTGTATTTTGGTCTGCAAGGTTACTTCATTCAACTTGGCTGGAATGCATAAAAATAGTTTAATTTACAAATGTACAAATATTCAGGACCCCAGCAATAAAGGCACCCAACTCACTTGTGTAAGGGAGAATTTCTCCTACAACATCTTCATTTGAGGAGTCTCCATTTTTAAAGCACTACTTCGAGGTAATTTGCTTTTGCACACACACACAGGATCTCTCCATGACTGTCCTTCTGTCTAGTCAACTCCATTGTGGGCACTTTTATACTGAAGAAAGAGCAAGAAATTAATTAGTGTGTTACAACAAAATTGGACTTCAGAATTTGAGTGACCCAAGTTCTAAACAACTGTGACTTGGATTTCTTAGCCTACTTTGTAGTGTGGGTAATAATAATACTGATGTTATCTTTTACGTGGATTAAATACAATAACACATCAAATCACTAACTCATCACCTAGCATATGGGGCTAGGTCAATGTGCACTTCCTACTCTTCTCTGTATGGGGCTTTTATTTAGTTTCTTTTTCTCATCCCCCATCCCCTTTAGAAATAACGTTTGGAAATATGTCCCTGAACTGTTGCGTCTAAGGACAGAAGCATTCAAAACCAATAAGATAGAGGAGCTAACAATTGATGATGACTCTGTGTCCAGCACAGAGCCGCCAAGGAGCCCTGATGGCAGCGCGCTCTGCCTCGCAGACCCTGTAGGTGGCAGCACTGGGATCGTCGTTCGCCCGCAGCCCAGGTCTGATACTCAGCAGTTCCCTCTGAGCTGCGAACTGGTTAAGCTCGGGTCATCGGCCTGAATGACAGATGACACGAATGAAAACTGCCCTTTCCAGTGCCTCTGAAGATTTCCTTCTCCCTTCCCTTTCAGGCCTGCCTCCTCTTCGATTTTTATATTTGCATGGCTTCTCCCCTAGGGTATGAACTTAGCTCAGAAAACTGGCCTGTTATCTCTGCACAATTTCTTGTAGTTCACACCCAAATATTGTAGAATGTCTCTTGACAGTTGCTGCTTGTTCCTTCTGACCACCCAGGGGCACTCCTGCTTTGATCCCCTTCCAAACTGATGGATCAAGGTGATACATGAAAAAGTGTTGTCAAGTAATAAATCATCCTTGTAAGTCCATATACAGTAAATGTCTTGCACAATTCTAAGCACTTTGGTACCTTAAATATTTAAAACTAGGCCATGAGGTAGGTGGCAATTTTCTCAAGTTCATATTAGCACACCAGGGTTCAAATTCAGACAACCTGATTTTTGAATTTATATTTTCACCGCACTACAGTGCTTCCAAAAGGGGAAGAATTGGGGAGGTTCAGAGGGAGGGAGGGAGGGAAAGAGCAAGAGAATTGCTTGCAAATTAAAGAGATCTTAGGAAGAAAATCAGTCTCTACCTTTTTAGAATTCCTCAACTGCAGATAACCCTACTTGCCCACAAACAATCAAGCTAATGGGCTCTGTAATACCATGATTTGGACCTGCACCAAGGCAGTAGGAAGGCAGGGGGCATTGGGTCTGGCAGCAGATAGGGGGTCCCATTCAGAAAAGCCTGTGGAAAGGAAAAAATTCTGTCAGGTTATGAGAAAAGCCACCCCCATCTAGATTAAGGCCAGGTCCTGCCCTACGGTGTTGGCTCCATGTCCTCTATATCATTACACTGCCAGAGGAAACCGGCTCTCCTTTCTTCCCCCAGGATATTGAAAACAGTGGTAAAGTGCAGTTAAATTCTTTCTGTTATGGGCTTTGGATTTTTCTATTTTTGAACCTTCTTGAGGACCTGTAACCTAACTAATGGTAATCCAGGTAAAGAGGTTTGCTCAGTGCTCAGCATGCATTAGGAGATTCGCCTGGATTTCTGTAGTGACATTTCTAAATATTTTCATTTCCAGCCTCTATCTGGTCAAATCAGATACCCCACTCCCTTGTCTCCTGCTAGATTAAGGTCTCTGAAGTGGAGCAAGGTGCTGTCACTACCTTGTTCACAAACTTTCACTAGCTCTCACTGCCTGGAAAATAACTTTCAAACTCTTGAAACTGACAATCATATATCTCCCCAGCTGTCCTAGATGCTCTCATCCTTCCTGAGGCCTGTGCCTCAGCCCAGCTAACACATGTGCTGCTGCCCTGTGTCTGTCTTATGATTTCCTGCTGCTTGGATTTCATTTTGATGTTTTCTCTGCCTAGTCCATCCTGTGCTATTCAATATCAGAACCAATAGCCATACTTGGCTATTTAAGTTAACTAAAATTAAAATTCCTCTTTCATCCCAGCCACATTTCAAGTGTGTGGTAACTGCATGTTTTGGACAGCACAGAATACATCACATTTTTATCATTGCAGAAAATTTAATGAGGCTGTTCTAGCCCAGAGGATATGTCTAAACCTGAACCATCCTTAGGGACCAGCCCCAAATGTCACCAGGCCACAAAGCCACTGCTGTGCCTCTCCAGATGTAAATTATCTTCCCCAAAGCATCAGAGATTCGGCAAGCCATGACTCAGCTGCCTCACTGGTGACCACTAAGACACCAATGTCCCAGGCCACATGCCGCTTTAAGGAAAGTAGCTCTTTGGTCTCTGAGCCATATGGGTAGGTTTGGAGGCTGAAAGCTCCAGGGGATAGGAAATTTAATGTTCTTGCTCAGACTTGACTTGGGGGAACCAATGTGTCCCATGAACCATTTTAGTCACTTTACTATGCTACCTTGTCTTCTCCCTCAGTGATAGAAAGTAGAAAATTGAAATAGTCTGTGATTAAGTAACCTGCCCATCATCACCTTCTAAGAAGTACTCACACATCAAATTCGGAATCCAGATTTCTATGACTCACAACAGAGACTTGGTCCATACATAAAGCCTGCCCCGCACCTGCCCCATGATGTTCTCTTGGTTGCTTTTAGAACTGGGGAGTGGAGAGTGGAGAGTGGAGTTGAGGGGTGGATACCCTGAACAAAGAACAAGGGTATTGTGAGTGACACAGCCCAGGCCTTTCATTTCCATAATGAATCCCTCGACCTTACTGTCATCTGGTTTCTTAACTCTATGAGATCCCAGAAGAGAAAGAGTAAGTCAGTGTGTGTGTTGTGTTGTGTGTGTGTGTGTGTGTGAGAGTAGGTGTGGAGTCTTAGTACAGGTATGTGGGGTGCAGAGAAAGAAGTTAGGGGATGTGAAACATGAAGTGAAAAGACAAAACAAAAAAACAAAAAATCTTTAAGTATCTGTTCATTGTGTCTGAATATCTCTTATGAATCTACAATATTTATAAATAAAAATGGTTGAATATTGACAATTTCTTATGATTCAACATAATTTTTTTTTTGAGACAGGGTCTCATTAAGTTGCTCAGGGCCTCCCTAAATTGCTGAGGCCAGCCTCTAACTTGCTATCCTCTTGCCTTAACCTCCCAAATTGCTGGAATTATAGGTGTGTAACACCATGCTGGGCTCAACCTAATACTTTTTGTGGGGGAACTGGGGATTGAATTCATGGATACTCAACCACTGAGCCACATCCCCAGCCCTATTTTGTATTATATTTTGAGACAGGGTCTCACTGAGTTGCTTAACGTCTCACTTTTGCTGAGGCTGGCTTTGAACTTGCAATCCTCCTGCCTCAGCCTCCCAAGCTGCTGGTATTACAGGCTTGCACCACTGCGCCCAGCTCAACCTATACTTTTGATCATCAAAGCAATGCCTATTTAGGGATGTAGCCCTGAACTTGGCATGATTCAAGTATGGAGGCTTTAAAACCCTGGTCAGAGATATCTTGGATTACAGAAGTAGTACCCTGGGCTGCAACCCTCACCTGAACTTGGAACCATGGTAGCCAGGTGACCTTCTGAGGCTTCCATTCTGTAGGAACCTACATCATCAGAAGAGAGATATAAAAGCCCCTCAAGGAGATTAAGGAACTCTGGCTCTGAGGAGAGAGCATTGGCACATCTAAGGAAAAAAAGGTAGATCTTAGGGTCAGAAAAGGAGAATCTAAACCTGAGCCAGGGGAGAAGCTGGTCCCTGCTCTCTGGGTTGCAGGAACAGCTCTCTTGGAGAAGATGAACTAGGCTAACGGCCATTAAGATCATCCAAGTCTGCCTCCTTTTTCATATTCCCTGAGCACTAATAACTCTGCTTCTCTTGTGGATTCTTCTGCAGGGTAAAGAATTCTGTGTGCTTTACTAGCCATCCCTAAAGATGCAGCGATTTTGTTAATCATGCATAGAAAAGAGGCAGTTCCATCTCCCATTTCTGGAGTGGGCTGTTCCTACCCAGACTGTGGGTGAATTGCAATAGTCAAAAGGAAAACAGGTCCCACTTGTATGAGAATCAGATACAGAACTGGAAGAAAAGTTGAATTCCTAAGATATTATAAAAAGGGGAAGCAACAAGAGCCTGGGGTTCCAAGTGTGTTTGGCTGAGTACAAAATTCTTATGTCAATATCCGGGTTTGTTACCTTGTGACATTTCACTTCCTGTTAAACTGATGTCCACTGGTTCATGACACATCGAAGCAATCACTACAAGCCAAGCTACTTTGAAATGTTGTTAACAGCCCCTATCAAAGACAAAAATGGAAGTGAAGAAAAGTTTGCCTTTGTAAATATGAATAGCTTCACGGCCTTTCATGCAAATGTGTAACTTCTGACCTACAAAAAAATTAAACCTCACTTTAAGACTTGAGTGTACACAGGATTTTTAAAATAGCATATGATATTTATTTTAGTTATCTTCATGAAAAGACTTTGAAGTTCTTGTAAGAAAGATCTCCATAGGTTCAAATCTATTTGCTTAGTGATTAAACGGCCCCTGAAATGGTGAACTAATGTTTTTGCCCATTCCATTTAATACTTTTAAAGCTTGTGTGGCCAAGTCATCTCATCTTTGGAATTTTGTAAAAATTTGTAGATAACTTTGTGGTTTAAATAACGTATTTCTATTACATTTTTCTTCAACTTGACTATGATTTTTGTAATTAAGTTTTTAAAAATATTCATGGGTGAGCCTGGACACAGTCTCCGTCATCCATACTGTATTCAGAGCCAAAGAACAGGTCATTTTTAAGTTTAAGATGTTGAGACAGACCTGTTATCAAAATACAGAAAAGGCTTCTCCTTTTGTTTTTCAGGAAAATGTAAATAAAGGGGGGCTGGTGGCTTTTGTGTTTTATAATGCCTACCTCTAAAACACTCAGAATGCAAGAGAAAGTTTGAAGCCTGGTTAATTTTCAAAAATAGCCTCTGAACAATATGGCCTTTCTTTGAAAGATGGAGAAAATAAATCCCAAGGAAAAGAGCTGATTTGCTCAGCAATTCCTTGGCGTATTCTAGCACACATCACCATCATTAAACTAAATTACCTGGTTGCATCTGGAGTCCACAGGCCCTGGGACTGCCCTGGGCCTACTCTTCTGCATCTGGGCCTCCTCCCAGCGTGCTCCATATTGTAAGCCAGAGATCGCTGCTTATGGTCACACCATGGATAACAGTCAAGATGGTCCAGAAATGACTTCATCTCTTCAGAAGCAGGGACCCTCCCCCCACCCCCTTTCCTCAAGTCTTCCTCCTGGACGCTTCCAAACCTCAGCACTTAGTGCTATGTTCAGAGTCAGACTGTGACCTATTGCAGGGGTAGCGACAATAATGTAAATAACTTTTATCTTCCTGTTCCAATATTGCCATACGATCCAGACAAAACAAAAATGGATTTTTTTGAAGCCTGAATATCAGTGGACCTGGAGCAGAGCGAATACCCTTAAAATTTTTAGCCTCTTGGTAATGAGATGATGTGAATAAAGTTCACTGAGTCAATAAACCTCCTAAGGTTTGTTTTCAGTGGATGCAAAAATATAAACATAGAAAAAGAAGAGGACCAGCATTATAGTTGCACAGCCTATGCCATCACGTAGGTCCCAGAAGGGCCCCACTCCTGGTTTATTGCTCTGCTGTTGTTACACTGATGATATTAATCATTTTGAACAAGGGCCCAGCCCCACCTTTGTCTTTTGCACTGAGCTCTGCAGATTATATAGATGCTCCTCAACTTACAATGGGGCCAGGTCCTGAAAAAGCATAGTAAGTTGAAAATATTGTCCAAAATGCATTTAATGTACTTAACCTTATAGCTTAGCCTAGCCTACTTAAACATTGTCAGAACACTTAACATTAGCCTATTTTAGCAAAATCATCTGACACAAAGCCTATTTTATAATAAAGTTGTGAATATCTCAAGTAATTTATTGAATGCTACACAGTACACTGTAGTTTGTTGGTTGTCTCCCATAGTAATTGTGTGGCTGCCCGGGAGCTGCAGCTCACTAGCCCCATTCAGTAGCTCAAGAAAGTATCTTACATATATCTCAAGCCTTGGAAAAGATCCAAAGTCAACAAAATATGATTTTTATTAAATGTTGATCACTCTTGTACCATTGGAGAGTCAAAAACCCCTAAGTCGTAAATCAGGGGCTGTCCTAAAAGTGAAATCCATCTTTGGTTTGAGGGAGTCCATCCTTGGTTTGAGGGAGCCTTTGGAACCAGCAAGCAGAAGACCCAGGACTCATTATTCTTGCATCCTTTAACTTCAATTGAGTTTTTTCCCCCAGGCATATATTAGTATATTCTCAAACTAGAGAAGGGAGCCCCATGCTAATATTTATTAAAAAAAAAAAAAGACTGTTGATGTTTGATGCAGAGCTGAACAGAAGTCATCTTCATTAAGATAGAATATTAGCAAGAGGCCACAGTCAAGCAATTGTTCCTGTGGCCTATAGTCAACTCAACCTTGTAGTTGAGATTCTACTATATGCCAGGTCCTGTTTTAGGCACTGGAGATGTAGCAATTAAAATATATATATATATATATATATATATATATATATATAGTAATCTATGCTATCATGGGACTTATATTCTAATCAGGAGAAATATATAAGAAATACTAGTAAGTCTTATAAATAAGAAAGTGATCAACTGTAGAAATAAAGTAGGGAAGAGGTGTGGAGATGACTTTAATTCAGACAGTCAGGGAAGAGTCGTGGAGAAGATGGCCAGTGAGCTGATGGCTGAAGGAAGCAAAGACACAGGTCCTGCTGTCTCTGAGAGCCACAGAAGTGCCACGGCTCTGAGAGGTATATGTGCTGCTTGAGAAACCAGAAGAGAGAGAGAAGTGAAAAGAGGAGGGGAAGGTGGGCGTATTAGGAGTCTGGTTTGACACAGACCTAGTCGACTGTAAACACTTTACTCTGAATAAGAAAGCCAGGGACTGAAAGGCTTGGAGTTTGGAAGAGACATGACAAGATTGATAGGATTATTCTGGCTGCTGTGGGTAGGGATGAAAGGCGGCCAGATGAAACCAGGAGATCAGATAGGAGAGTTGCCAGGTGATTGGCAGGGGAGGGTAAGAAATGGCTGGATTAGGGGTTTATTTGGAAGGTAGAGCCATTATGATTTTTTAAGGGATAGCCACAAATAAAAACAAAGAGAACAAAAATAAGGTCTTAAACCTGATGCTCCAACTAGCCTAACTTCTGATCAATTCTGCTTCCAATGTTATCTCAGACCCTCTTCACAGTAACTGTGGGTGGGACTTATTATCTGCATCCTGCAGATAAGGAAACTGGTACTCAAAGTGTTACATAAAGGCACTAATGAGTAAGTAGAGACACTGATCAATGTAGACCTAAAACCTTATCGGTGCATCATGCTGGTTAGATGCTAAATTTCAGGATCAATTCCAGAAAAAAAAAATAAAAGAGAGCAAGAAAAGCCTTATTTGGACTCTGAATTTAAATCTTTGCAAGGGTTGCTAACGTGATTTAGCACTAGGGTCACATAATGAATGAACTTTGTGCTGGAGTTTCCTTCTCCACGATTTCCTACCAAGCACTAATTTAGCAGAAATGAGCTCACCTAGTTCTTTGAAGAATTTTAACAACCTCAGAATTATACCATTAGGATAGAACCAGAGCCAGATAGATATCTGCTAAGGCTGTTTCACACTCAGCCTCTTTCACAAAAGGCTGGACTCCAGGAGCCCATGGCTATAGGCAGGGCTTGTGGTGAACTCCATAAATGACTCCAGAGTTAACAGGAAGCTCTTGCCCTAGGGGCTGAATGGACTGAAAGGCATTTGCCATCCAAATGGGATATGCAGGGGAGGGGGTGAGGGGCTGTCAGCTAAAAGAGAAGGATGGGAAAAGGGCTGGGAGGGAAGACCTGGAGACCCAGTGAGGAGAGGCAATTGTAAAGAAGGTGGCTCATCTTTGCAGGCTGAAAGGGCCCTCATCAAAGAGTGTGGCTGAGATCACCCCCATGTAGTCTGTGGAGGACTGTTACTTTGTGTATCCATCTATAGTTTATTGAAAAGCAAGAACTTGGCAATGGCGGACGAGAATAGGGACATAGAACCCACCCCCTCCAAAAAAAAAAGAAACAGGATGGTGCCTCTGATGCACAGCAATCCACTCAAAGACATGGTGACATAAAACAACCTATTTATCATGTTCAAAGATTCTACATGTTGTTGGGGATTTTGGTATGACACTTTAGCATAGTTTGTCTCTGCTCCCGTATGTCTGGAGTCTCCACTGGGAAGATACAAAGGTAGAGGCAGGGGTGACTTGATTTGATTTGATTTGAAACAGCCTTCTCTCATATCTAGGCGTTGATGGCAGCTGCTGGTTGGGATCTCACTTGGAGCTGTTGGCCAGAACGCATGGCCTCTCCATGTGCCCTGAGCTTCCTCATGGCGTGGAAGCCTCGTGATAGCCAGACTTCTTACATGGAAGCCCAGACCTCTGAAGACACAGATCCCAACAAGAAAGTTGGCAGCTACATTGACTTTTCTGACCCAGCCTCAGCCATCTTCGCAGCCACTTCTGCATTCTATTGGTTACTAGCAAATGATAAGCCCGCCTAGACTCGAACAGTCCCCCTCAGTGCGATGAGTGTCAAAGAATTTGTGTCTGCTTAACACCACTAGAGAGGACCTTAAAATATTCTGACATGGGGGTGCAGAGGGCAGGCTGCACTTATCTCAATATCTAGGAGACTCAAATTCCAACAGGAAAAGCTGTCATCTGTCCCTGTGGGTTCTGCCCTACCTACCTTGACCTCTTCGAGGGCATTATCATCCTCCTGGTTTCTTAGAGTGTACAGATTCATTCATTTTTCTCTTGCTCCTCCCTTCCTTACCACAGTGGCTATGTTATGGAGCTGGGGTCTTACAAGAAACTGAGGCAGCTCAAAGACCCCCCTCTTCAAAGTCCGATTCTTGCGATCAAGTCAGAAAGATTTCAGATGTGTCACTCAGAGTAATAGCAATGAGTTTATTAAAGGGATAGGACAAGGGAAAGGGGACCCCCTTGAGGGAGAGAGTGGGTCCTCTCAGAGAGGAGAGAAACAATGTGCCTCTCCTGCACTCTAGTTTTTTGGGGGGTACCAGAGAAGTTTCCAGAGAGTCCTGCCCAGGTCTACCTCTCAACTTTCCACTCACAGCTGGGTGACATCAGTCTTTCAAGTCCCCACTATCAAGGCAACTCTAGGTCACCTTGACCCATGCTGACTGGTTCTTAGTGGATTCTTAACCACTATATTCTTACAGATTTTATCGTTAAGAGGAACTATCCTTATCTTCCAGAGTTCCAGGATCTCCTGACAAAAGTCTTCTGGGTTCCTCCCATTGACATTATCTTGGGCCTGCATTTCTCCTGCAGTTAACAGGTAGTTTGCTGAGGAATGTGGCATATCCTGTCCACTGAGGCCAGGCAGGGCTGCAGATAGATTGCTTCTTGGAAAAGAAAGCATGTGGGGGTCAGCATAGTGGACCCATTTTATAGAATTATTCTCTTCACCTCATGTTCCCACCTTTCACATCCATCTATGCCCTGATAGTAAGAACTCCATCCACCCCAAGTTTGAGTCCCGACTGCACAAATTCTTAGCCATCTGACTTTGCACAAGTGGTATGACCTCTTTGAGTCTCAGTTTCCCAAGGAAGTTTCCTATGGAAATTTTATAAAGATTAAAATAAGATGGTGCTTGGCAGAAAAGCCACTCAGGAGACTGACCTGATTTTAAACTGTTCTAACAAAACTCCCTTTTATTTTTTTAACTACCTTCCTCCTCCTTACACTCTGTTCATAGTCTGGCAAACAGGCCATTTTCACCTCCTGGCCCTCATATCTACTACCTGCCTGTGTAGCCTCTGGCAATCTCTTCAACCCTTTTGGGCCTCGGTTGGGTCCTAAATTCTGATAGTTGGTAACATAAACCTCAAGGGAATTGGCGTGGATTTTACATATAAATGAGATTTTTTTATATTTAAATGAGATTTTATTAGTAAAGCTGCACTATCAGATAAGACTCTGGTGAAGAGTGATCCCCTTTCTTGTTCTATTTCATTCCCTACTTTCACCTACATTTTTTTTCTTTTGTTGGTAAGCAAAATCCATTCTCCTAACAGATGCAAAACTTTCTCCCAACTCCATCTTATAAACCTCTCCCATCAATAACCAATTTTCCAGTCTCCCAACATACAAATTCAAATACCTGAGCCCTTTGTGAGGGGAGGTTGCTTAGAGATAGCATGATCTACCAGATCCTGAGAGAGCCAGCAGGACAGCCCTTTAGGCTGCGGGCAGCCCCACATCACAGTGGGCAGCCTTGCCTGGAGGCCTGGGTAAATACATCAACCCAGGCCTGGCTCCAGCCCCCTGGTGGGGAGGCTGACACCCCGGTGCTGGAGGCAATGCGCCCCTCACCCTGAAACTGCTACTAATTTCCAGCCTTTGTACCCAAGGAGCCACAGGAGCAATTGTTCCAAAGCCTGAAGTTTTTTCATTCAAGATTAAACTGGGAATACGGTGACAGGAATTGCCAGGGTGTTAGTCTTCCTTTGAAGGGAAGGAAAGCCTTAAAAACATTTTCCCCCCAAATGGGATAGCCTTAAGTGATCCCAGCCCTAGAGGTAGCATCTTTGCCCAAATACCCGCAGCAGCCACAAACATGTTCCCTGGCAGCCCAGCCGAATTCACTGTCCCCCAGTGACCGTCAGTTTTCCTTCTTCCTTGTTTTAATGGAAGGAGAAGTTATTTATCATTGACAGGAATCTGAGCTCTATTTTCAGTGTTTACATTCCTCAGACCAAAAGGGGAGATGCAGCCCCTGGGAAAAGCAGGCCAGAAAGTTGAATGGGCTTTTCCGCCCCCCCACACCCCCCCTCCTGTTTTTTCCTCCAGCTTCCTGTAAGAAGCAAGAATGAGGTGGAAGGCAGCATCTTTTTTCTCACATCACCAAGGGTCTGCGTTGGTTTATCTACTTATCCCTTCAACAAGCATTTCATGAGCATTTATTCTGTGTTTGGCAAAGTGATCTGTCCTGGGAAACTAAAGATGAGTTAAACAAGATCCAGCTGTCAAGATGCTCTGTGAGTGTTTTGGTGGGACATGGTGGAAAGGCCAGATACACGAATACCGAAGACACATAAAAATCTTTGGGTCTTAAAGGGCTGTAGGAGGGCCAGAAAACGCAGCCACCGGGGAGCACCAAAAGCCTCTGGTGATGAGTGAGCAGGGAATGAATGGGTACTTGGTGTGTGGGAAAGGGGCAGGAGGGCCTGTCAATAAGGAGGGGCAGGCTGAGCAAAGTTTTGAGGAAACGTGACCCTCTGAAGGACCACAGGTCCTTGGGGGCAAGTAGGGCCCAGCTGGAAATGAAGCTGGACATGCTCCCTGGGCCAGATCATGCCATGCTACAGACTCTGGGCCTTTCTCCAATTCCCCCACAGAGCTGCTCTTCCAAACTAGAGTAAGCCGGTAGGCAACTTTTCAACAGCCACACCCAGGACATGGACCTGATGCTTCCTCAGTTTCCCTCGTTGGCAAAACAGAATGATTTGTGATCTGAATCTTTGGATCACCTAGATGAGCTACACAGAAAGCATTAGGTGGCTTCCAGATTTCCTCTGTTTTGTCCATTTAAGAGTGTGAATGTTCATTTATTTTTATGAGACACAGGGACTTGGTGATTTTTTTTATGATTAATATTAAAAAATGAAATTCTTGAGAAAAATTCAAAACTTTGGTTTCATGGCTTCCTGCAAGATTACATTTGGATTCCGCATCTCTCTGGTTAAGCCAGAGAGCTGAGTGGTAGCAAACCACTTGGATTTCTTTGAAATATAAATGAATGTGTGCAGTGTTTTCCACACCTCTCCTCTACGTGTCCCACAAATGAAGACTCATGACCATTTCACTTTGCTGCTTTTCGTGCAGTTGACATCTAAGTCATGAGTTGGCCAGTAAGTTGAGGAAGTAAAGATGTTTGTTTCAATCTGTGGGCACCAGGATGTCCATTTTGACAAATAAAACAATACTACTCATGAAGGGGAAAGAAGTTGTGGCCCTATCCCACCCTTCCTGATGGCTCTCACTTTTCAGCCTTAGATCCCGAAGAACAAGGGTCTTGTGCTTTTGGGCTAAGGTAGACCAGTGTCTGAATTCAGACTCTGGCACTGGGTGTGAGGGGAGCAATAGGAGGTATGCTGCGGTGCTGCGGTGACGTCAGCCCCAAGTGTGGGGGAAAGGTAGGCCTTCAGGAAAAAATGAGTAGGATTAAGAGGTATGATGACATAAGCAGCAATTCTGCAAATGGGATTTAGAAAGCCCTGGCATTAGGACAGCCAGTGCTGCTGCCTTAGAATGGAGATTGCTAGGTCCCTAATGGAGTTCCTGAATGGAGTCTTTGGAAGTGAAGTAGAAGAATTCTTCATTTTTTGGTTAGGACCCCAGGTGAAGTTAA
Source organism: Marmota marmota marmota (assembly GCF_001458135.2). Classification (NCBI taxonomy): domain Eukaryota; kingdom Metazoa; phylum Chordata; class Mammalia; order Rodentia; family Sciuridae; genus Marmota; species Marmota marmota. The sequence goes on along the minus strand of NW_026000153.1, from coordinate 10,061,629 downwards.
ACCATTACTATGAAAGGGATTAAGACTTTTGGCTGTGGGGCTAGACAGGGGAGGAAAAGACCCAGGTCTTGCTACTCCTGTGCCAAGTCATTGTGGCCCACTTCAATTGCCTTCTGTCTTCAGAGATGTTCAAAACTCCTATCAGCATTGATTACAGTTGGTTGCAATGAACAGAATTTTTAATATTTAAAAATAATAAGACTTTTGATTCTCTCCCATAACCAGGAGTCTGGAAAGAGTAGTCCTGGGTGGGTGGCTTCATCATTAAAAACAGTAAGAGTCAGGTTCACAACTATCCTCTCCCTTCCTGCAGCCCACTTGCAATCACATGTCCTGCTCCAGGACTGCAATTTACTATTCCATTGTACTGTGTCCTATGTGTTGATCAGATGCTTGAATCTTTCCTGCATGGATAAGGTGCATACATAGAGAAGTGCGGAATGCGAGAATATGTTGGTTCTGCTGTCACTACCTCAATTTGACAGCACAATGGCTAAACACTGAGCCACAGCCACAGTCCTAGTTTGTATTTTATTTAGAGACAGGGTCTCACTGAGTTGCTTAGTGCCTCACCATTGCTGAGGCTGGCTTTGAACTTGCAATTCTCCTGTCTCAGCCTGCTGAGCCGCTGGGATTACAGGCATGTGCCACTGCACCCAGCCTGAAGAGTTTCTTGATTGGGGTTAAGAAGAATGAAAATCAAAAAACCCAGACTCCAAAACTCACCCTAGCCTATCTTTAGTCAGAGAAGGGCTGAGAGCCAGGGTAGGAAGTAGGAGGAGATCAGGGTAATGGGTCAGTGAATAAACCAGAAAAGGAACTGTGGGCAGCTCTCTTGGGGAGCCACAAGACTGGCACTTTAAGATAACCAGTCTAGACGGAGGCTCAGAGACAAACTCTCGCCTGTTCAACCCAACACAATGGCCCACCCCTTCTCCCGTGGCTTCCCAGCCACCATGGAGTTGTCAGGAAATTTGTGATAATTCTTTTTATTGATCGTCTCTATTGATTTTGTCTATAGTGAAAATATACTGCAGACACATTAAGTAGCTATTATAGGCAAATTGTCTCTTAATGAATTGTACCAAGAGACAGGATTTTATGCTTAACCCTAACTGGGACTTGGACTTGTCTCAAGCACTGAGTGATCACAGAGGGACACGAGGTAAGCTGAGAAACCAAACTAGCATCCGACCGCAGAGATTTCCCTGGGTAGTACTGAAGTGTCCCAAAGACCTATCAAATGGACACACCAAATAAGAATGGGTTCACAAGTTTCATTAGGAGATAAAACAGATCATCATAAAAATCACACAATGGTCAGTTCCGTGACATGCAACTTTTGCCATTTTTCTAAACTTTAAATATTTCCCCATTGAACTCTGGATTTCAGAACTCCAAGGGAAAAAATTGAAAAAGAAAAAAGAGAGAAAGAAAAAGGGATCACTTTGGATTAACTTCCTTATCTCGTCCCACATCTTAAAGCCAGGTTGTTGTTCAGAAAGGATTGAGAGTTTAGAGCCAGCCTCAGCAAAAGCAAGGCCCTAAGCAACTCAGTGAGACCCTATCTCTAAATAAAATACAAAATAGGGCTGAGGATGTGACTCAGTGGTCGAGTGCCTCTGAGTTCAATCCCCAGTACCCCCTGCCAAAAAAAAAAAAAAAAGAAAGGGGTTTAGAAAGCAAGATGTCTGCACCTTGTCAATGAGTCTTCTGTTTCTTCCATTATGTGTTTCTAGTTGTTATCGAAAGGAAGGAAGGAAGGAAGGAAGGAAGGAAGGAAGGAAGGAAGGAAGGAAGGAAGGGAGAGAGAGAGAAATTGGTATGGTATGGTGGTGCATAGCTGTAATTCTAGCAACTCTGAGGCTGAAGCAGAAGGATGGCAAGTTTGAGGCTAGCCTCAGCAACTTAGCAAGGCCCTGTCTCAAAAAACAAAACAGGTTGGGGATAGAGCTCAGTGGTAAAATGCTCCTGGGTTCAAGACCCAGTAGCAAAAACAAAACAAAACAAGCTAAGTATGTGTGTGTGTGTGTGTGTGTGTGTGTGTGTTTCTACATATGCATGTCTGCATTTGGCAAAACCATATTCAGAAGAATGCTTGGGAGCTCAATAAAATGCCAAGGTTTAGCCAGTGGCAAAATTTTCCAAGTCTGTTATCACAACACATCTCAAAAAAGAGGACTTGAATTGGAAGCATCACTTTGTTCTGGTGCAAGTAGATACTCACAAATACTCTGTTAGCAGTTGCAAGGCTTTGGCTATTGTTATTTTATAATATAGGGGGCAAAAATCAAAGTTAAAAAATGTTATCTCCCATGGGAAAATACTACTTTGCCAAGCCCTTGAAAATTGTGATTCAACAGTTCGGCGGGGAAAGAAAAACTATATTTTTGACAGAAATGAATTATGGTTACAGGCAATTGAATACAGAGGCCAATGTCCCAATTGTACTTGAATTTTGGTTTTAAGGGGAACAATCACTTAAGGCTGATCACATGATAAAACTGCACAGTCTACGGGAAATGGAGTAGTCCTTCCAGTTCTTACCAGCCAACACTCTTGGTAACCATTCAAAGGAGGGCTCCTCTCCACATCCACAGAACCCAGGCTGCTGCTTAGATTACACGTCCGGAGCACTGACTATGGGCCAGGCTCTGGGCTTGCAGCTTTGGTCCTTCTGCAGTTGTGATTTCCAACAGAAGCTGTGTCTTAAATCTGTTTTCCCTCTTGGCTCCAAGATGGCCATCTGCAGCAATCAGTATCCATGTGCTTCCTAATTCACACACAGCAGAAAAGAGGGAGGAAAAAAAGAACACTTTCTTCCAACATGGGATGCAAACCAGTCCTGTTTGCATCCCTCGACTGCACTGACAATCGTGTGCCCTCTCCTGAACAGTCACAGATGCCAGGGAAGAACTCTTTCCCACTGCTCAGGACCCTGTATTGGAGCTGAAGACAATGTGGACACCTAGATCAACTTCGGGCTTTGTTTGGACGTGAGGAAGTGAATGTCAGATAGGCAATTAAAGCATCTGCTACCCAGTCCTGTAAGTGCTTACTACAATCTTTTGCAGTAAGTGTGATGTTGGTTCATGAATAAATTGAGGCTTACAAATTATGGAACCAGTCGAGGTGCCTGTCAATAGATGAATGGATAAAGAAAATGTGGTATATATACATAGTGAAGTATTACTCTGTCATAAAGAAGAATGAAATTATGACATTTGCTGGTAAATGGGTGGAACTGGAGAACAACATGCTAAGTGAAATAAGCCAGATTCAGAAAGTGAACAGTCAAATGTTCTCTCTCATATGCAGAAGGTGGAAATAAATAAAGGAAAAGATGGGGGAATTCCATGAAAATTGAAGGAAGATCAATGGAGTAGAGGAAGGGAATTGAGGGGAAGAATGAAGGGATGGGAAAAGGAAGGAACCTCAACATGAAATTGATTAAATCAGTTGAAATATATATGTGTAGCTGGGCGCCATAGCACACGCCTATAATCCCAGCAGCTCAGCCTTTGCCACCTTCACACATCCAAGGCTACACCTAAAAACTCAACAGAAGATTCACAAGTTCAAAGCCAGCCTCAGCAATGGTGAGACCCTAAGCAACTCAGTGAGACCCTGTCTCTGAATAAAATACAAGAAAGGGCTGGGGGTGGGACTCAGTGGTTAAGGCCCCTGAGTTCAATCCCCAGTGCCCCCCACCAAATATATATATAAATGAATTCCACCTTTATGTATATCTATAAAGTACCATTAAAAGAACAATAAATAAATAGGAGGAATACCAGTAGGGTAGAGGAAGGGGAGGGAGGAGGGAAGAGAAAGAGGAAGTACTGGAGACAGAAATGGAAAAATTATATATTTTGTGCATGTATGATTATATCAAAATAAACCCCCCATTGTGTGTAAATATAATAGAACAATAAAAACATTTTTTAAAAATGAGGCTTAACGATATTAACAAATATACACATGCTGGTACATGGTATAGTTGAACCCAGACTATTCAATGGGGAAAGCCAGTGCCTCGTCTCCCCACTGCCTCCACTTGGTCAGAATGGTGCAGGGCTATTTCCTTTAGAAGTACTTATCATCTATGCCACAAAGAAATGATATTTTTCTATTACTAATGTGGACAGGAAAGAGATAAAGGGCATAGGGATGTGAGCAATGGATTCAGCCTTTGCCGCCTTCACACATCCAAGGCTACACCTAAAAACTCAATGGTGTTGGGAGCAGTGGTGCATGCCTATAATCCCAGTGGCTCAGGATGCTGAGACAGGAGGATTGCGAGTTCAAAGCCAGCCTCAGCAACTTAGTGAGACCCTAAGCAATTCTTGGAGAACTGTCGCTAAGTAAAATAGTTTTTAAAAGGCTGGGGATGTGGCCCAGTGGTTAAGCACCTCTGGGTTCAATCCGCAGTACCAAAAAAAAAAAAAAAAAAAAAAAAAAAAAAAAAAAAA
>NW_026000153.1:9983018-10057036 GCF_001458135.2 Marmota marmota marmota | reverse complement strand
AAAAAAAAAAAAAAAAAAAAAAAAAAATCCTCAATGGTATAAAATAACTATATTAAGGGACAATTTTCAGAATAAGGTAAAACCATGACTCTTGTACAGGTATAAAATGAGTGCACATTAAAGTTTTATTTAACTCATGAATTAGTGGAAACTGGTAGATGCCATAACTGATTCAAAGGAGAAGTTAAAGTAGCAAAATTTATATGGAGTAAAGGAATGCTTAAAATGAAGGTGGAAATGGAGACAAAGCAGGGTTTTGTGGGAAAAGGGAGTTAATCCACCACTGGACAGAATTCATTTACACATGTCTACAGACAAGAATGATTTTGGATTGAGATCAGTTGGTACAAGATGCAGAGGTGGGACATCGCTCCCCTAGACTCACAGTCTGCTAAGCTGGTCGAGTGAGCACTAGACAATGCACAGCTGCCCACAGAAGCACAATTCTGTCCCTGTCCCACAGCATTTATTCTCTTGTGAATTTACAATTAGGGCTGGATTCTGCCTGGAAGCTCTGCTGATTTCTCCTGAGCTCATTCCTGTGGTTGGAGCCCTCTGAAGTCTTGACTCAGGCCTGGGAGTACAACTAGTTGGTGATTGTTCTCAAATATAAATCCATAGGATTTTAATTTATGGAGGCAACTGAGTGACAACTCAGAAAAGCTAATGACCTTGTAAGAGGATTTTTGTGTTTACATTTCTCCAGAGAAGGGGACATACCACAGGCTATAGGGCCACAAGGGGAAGTACCAGATTTCAGTACTGAGGCAGAAGCAGAAGTTAAGGGAACACCTAGGTCAATGACTGTATTGGGGTTTTTATGGGCAAAGTCAAGCAAAGCAGGGCAAACAGCTTAGGATCAGCTAATCTGAATGATTCTGGGGGACTGCATGGCATAAGGGCTGTCCCTGGTTGTCTGGTACCTGGCTCTGGATTTATGTAGGACAGAGGATAGATTGGCTTGATATGAGAGTTACATAAGGAGGTGCAGGGCACAACAGTGGTCAGGCAGTCTGCACATGATGGGTGTGTTCCAACTGCCCACCACCCCTGGGAATTAGCTATCCCTGCAAGGGGTGCTTCTTCCCAAGGTCTCAAAGTCCTCCTAGCTGTCAAAACATCATATTGAAATTTTTTAAAAAAATGACTGATATAATACAGTGCTGCCATTCATAAAGGTGCCTCTTTCTCTTCCACCTGGCCTCTTAGTCTTCAGCAGGCTCCTCTGGGCTTCTTTATGAGGTGACTGGATTCAAGAGCAAGAGTAGAAGCTTGCAACATATCTAGAGGCCACTTCCTCTGCATTCTATATGTCAAAGCAAGATACAGAGATAGCCCAGGCTTGTGTGAGAGGGGGAAAGGACATCACTTTTTTTTTTTTTTTAACAGGAAGAACCACAAAGAATTGGTAGCCACATTTAATCTACTCACAGCAACCATTCACATCATTGGCCAAATTATATTGAAATTGCTTATTGATATGGCCAACTCACACTAAACAAGTATCTTTTTTGTTTGTTTGTTTTTGTTTTTGTTTTTATTCTTTGGCATTGTTTCTTTGTTGAATTATTAGAGCTTTATGGTTATAAATAAACTCATATATGCCTGGAAATCGATTTTGGTTCATGATTCCTCCCTTTACCCTCCTCCTGATCCCTCCCGGCCTCCCTCTCCTCTCTCATTCTCTCTACTAGACTTCCTTTTGCTCACAAACAAGCACCTTCTTATGGGGGGAGACCATGCCTTATTTATCTTTGTAACCAAGGGCCTGAGATATAGTAAACACTGTCCAAAGTTAATGGGTGGGAAGATCTTTTGGATGGATGGAGTTAAATGAATAAAGATAGAGAAGCAACAAAGTACAAGAACTGGCCATGTTTCAAAAGTTGTCCAATGTTGTAGATATATGATAGAGAGTAGAAAACAAAAAATGTGTGATTTTTGTGTTCAAGACAAAGGAGTTAGACTTAGTTCTTAGGGGAAAAAAAGACTATGAAAGGTTTTTGAGTAAGAGAATTGCTGCTATCATTATGTCTTTGAGGTTGCTTGAATTAGTTGATGGCTTAGCTGAGGGGCTAGTTTAATTGATCTATCATAGCAAAGATAAAACCTACAGGACACACAATGGCCCCCATTTTTTTATTAGTTGTTCAAAACATTACATAGCTCTTGACATATCATATTTCATACATTTGATTCAAGTGGGTTATGAACTCCCATTTTTCCCCGTATACAGATTGCAGAATCACATCGGTTACACATCCACGTTTTTACATACTGCCATTGTTATACCTCTCCAACATGGAGCTTGTATCTTCAAAGCCAGCACACAAGAAGGCAAGAGAGGGTTTGCCAGCAAAATGAAAGTCATGATCTTTGATAAACTAACCTTAGAAGTAGCATCTCATCATTTTTCTTGTATTCCATTTGTTAAATTGCTTGCTGGGGATGAGATTGCAAAGGGTAAATGTTGGGAGGCTGTCTTCCCAATAACTTGTAGACCCTTGATTAAAGTCCTTCATGTGTCACCTCTGACTAGGAAGCTGCAAGTAATAAACTGCCCACCTGATGGTACAGAAATGGATTAACACAAGGATTCATCACTCTAAAATCTACATTGGAATACTTTAAATTCATAAAGACAAGATAACAAGCAATGCTACTCTTTTTGCCCAGGACACCAAATCTTATATTTAAAAGATTTCGATTAAAAATCATTTTATTATTAAATATAACTTCCCTATGATCACTGACCTGTTTGTTTAGCTTATTGGTGTTCGAGGTCTTATATCATGTGGGGCTAGTGGAAAAGTCGGAGTGGGTTAAGCTGCAGGAAAAAGTAGACCTCAGTCTGGAAAGTGGAGAAATTTTTAGGATTATGAAAGTTTTATATCAACAAGGGGTAACACAAAGTCATTGTGTCCTTCCTGAAGTTGCCAAAGTATAGCTGGAAAAAGATAGTTGATATTGAGGTCATTCTTTCTAAGAAAATAGCAAAAAAATATTTTTGTCTATCTTGAATAGAGGAAAGGGAAAACAAAGAAGAGCAAGCTTACTCTGCTAGAAATAATCTAGTCTTTCTTTAGAATTTGAAAATACAAAGACTGTACATTTTGACAAAAAAGAATATATACTTATTTGAGATGTAATTTTTTTAAACCTAACATAAAATCAGTAGTTTTTGTGTTGTGATTTGGCTAATGCACTAAAATCTTGGTGTGAGTGAGCCTGCAAACAAACCCCCCGGACAGTCCCTATTGTAAAGGGTGGTGGAAGAAAACACCCTGGACTCCCAACCCTGCACCAGATTAGGTTTCTTGGAAACACAGGACAAGTTGTTATCCATTGCTTTATTCAAATATGACTTGGATAGAAAATCATTCTTGGGGTACGCAAACCACAGAAGGCTTTTGGATGAAATACAACCTCCCAAAATTAAATGATTCCAATCTTGCAAAGTTTCAATTGGGCTGGTGTCCTTATAAAAGTCATTTTTCTTCAGTTTGGTAATTTCAAGGTCAAATCAAAAGAGGACAGAGTGCATACTTTTAAATGGTGTCACGAAGCAGCCAAACCTACAAAATTTCCCATGATTGAGACAACACGTAGCTGTGTGTTACTTGTAAAATTGTTTGATTCTAACAACAACAAACCTGTAAAATGGCTCAAATGGAAAGCAAAGAAAATGTATTCTTATCAACTGTGAAAGGAGAATACTATGTCAGCTAACCAGCAATAAGATGAAGACTTTGATTTCATTTGCTATAATTGATAGTGTCTTGATAAATGCTAGATTGGCTATTGAATAAAAGTCACATCGAAAAATAAAACACAACATTCTCTTTTGATACCCTGGTGAAGTCAAGGCATTCCCTGGGCTTAAAGTTTGTTTCAATAAGAAACAATAAGACCTTTATGCAGCTATTCATTTTGAGGTATAAATAACCAGCATCCCAGATAAGGAAATCATATTTGCAGTCTCACTTTCTGATTTTAAAATTGTTGTTTTTCTCCTTAAACAGGTCAGCTGACTGTGGATTGCTGGAAATCCCTGCACATTTTATCATGCCTGGGTCAGCAATATATTCTTGGCTTCAGAAACATTGATGTTGAAAATCGAACATCTGGTCTTCCTTTCCCATCCTCCCCCCATTTCTCTCCCAAATGATCAACATTTCCTCCTTTGTTTCTCTGGTTTGAATAGCATTTAAAACTTGAGTTTGATGTATATTGTATTTATTTGATTGTTAGTGTTTTGTTTTTTGTTTTTTACTAATTTAATAACTATTTCTAGTTCTGAAAAGCTCCAAGCAAGGCCATTTCCTGTGGTTCCTTTTTATAAACCACTTAAAAATGAGAGCGGAAATTATTCTGACAATTATTCTGATAAAACCAGTTGGATTAACTGGTCATTGGTAAAAGGAATTATACTGCTGCCCAAGGTCAGGTGCCTTTTTTAAGCAGACCTCAGTGGAAGTATTCTCGAATAACATTCTAGACCTGGAGTTTTAGAACCCTGGAAAAGATTGCTAGATGCAATGTGTATGTGATTTGGGTAAGTCCATTTGGGGCCTTAATCACTTTCTCAAAATAACCTTAAAAAAAAAACCCAATATTTGAAGAACTACACATCTAAACCAAGATGTGTAATTGGTCATTTACTCTTATATGCACCCAAATTCCCTCCGTGGATCCCCAATGATTTTCACACAAGGTGAGGGATTCTGCCAAGCAAAAACTTACTAGGTAGAGCACAGAGAAGAGGCAAACCCAGAGTGTTCCCATGGCATTCCCAAATACATCTGAAACACTGGGGTGCAGAACATGACCAGGATTTGTTAAGTTCCATTTGTATCACCCTGATTCCTTTCTTTTGAAAAGCATTTTTTTTTTTTTGTACCAGGAATTGAACCCAGGGACATAGTACCACTGACCCACATGCCACAGCCCTTTTTGTTTTTTATTTTGAGACAGAATCTCACAAAGTTGCTTAGGGATACACACTAAGTTGCTTAGGGCCACACACTAAGTTGCTTAGGGCCTTGCTAAGTTGCAGAGGCTGCCCTTGAACTGCAGTCCTCCTGTCTCAGTCTCCCAAGCCACTGGGATTGCTAGTATGTGACATTGTGTCCAGCTTCATTCTTTTCTTTATTATTCTTTGATCATTCTTACCTCTCTGGTTGAAGATGACGCAAGTTGTATAGTTTGTCCTAGTTTCCTAGCAATAAATTTTTCTGCATTCATTTAAAATACATTGTCCGGGGTCTTTGCAATAAATAGTAACAAAAGGTTTGATTGAGAAGTGTATTTCCTGTGAGCCTTTCGAGGGTCGCTGAGATGTAAACAGAAACTAATAGAATTCGCCTCTGGCGTTTTATTTTAAAATAGGTCTGAGAATGGAAATGATGCCTTTTTAAGTGGAATTGAACTTCAACTCTTAAGAGATATTGTAGATTTTTGAGAAAGCAAGGGCATGTGCCTGGGATTCAGCATCCCCATGTGGTTTCCAGTTTCTACAATTTATCTCATATGTTTAAAGGGTTTGGTATAAATTCGAGGGACTTCACATTTCTCTCCAATGTGTTAACACTTAGATTAAGACCACACTTAACACACCTTTTTCTTATTTATGAGCGACTAAATGATGCGCTAACAAGAAAAGTGACTTTATTTACAGCACCACCAAAACCAAAAAACAAAAACCAATTGGCAAAGTGATAGCTCTATGAAAATGTGATTTTCTTTTTACATTCCTAAACTAACTTTTTTTTAAAAAAAGTGTCTCCCCCCCCCCTTTTCCAACGCAGCACCCTTGTAACCACTTGGTGAGTATATATTGAATGTTTTACTTTCTTTTTTCTGTGACACAGCAAGAAGTTCATCCAAATAGAACCACGCTTCTACTACATAAATCATTCAGAAAATCTGGTAACTTTCCATGTGATTCAGTTAAATCCTTTAAATCCACAGGAGAATTTACTTGCTTTTGGCATATTTCACCATATTAGGAGGAAAACCAGTCTCCAGGGATATGGTGGTTAATGAGAATAGGCCAAAAGCAGATGTCCTAAACTCAATTCTGTTAGCTTAGGCATTTTCAGATGATGTTTCTCTTGGTCAAAAGTTCTTCAAGAAGTTTCCTTTCGGTGTCCTCAGTCCTTCCCTAGGCCCCCCACATTGCCTTTAAAAGGACAGAACTTTCTCTCTCGTAATTAAAGACCAGTGTAAAGGGAAGTTAACATGTGAAATGAAGCCAGCCTCACCTACTACCCAACACGATGGGTTTGAGGGCCCAGGAAGAGATGAAGTCAAACAGTGGGAGCGTGGAAGACCACAAGACCCTCACTGGGAATGGGGGGGGTGGATGTTGGGGGTAAACCAAGTTTTCCCACCTTTCAATTAGCCCAGGCTGGCCCAGCCCCAGAGTGTCAGTGTGTTCTCTGAGATGGAATTCTGCCTTTTGGAGGTGGTTGGTATTTGAAGGGTAGTATACCCCTAGACTGAATTTTAAGCCAGAAGCTTTTCCCATCCTCCTACCCCTCTCTGGTTTAATAAAGCTTTATCTTTCCAAAGGTACCATCGGTTGAATGTGTTCCTACATCTTCACCAGCAGTTGGAGCACCACTTCCTTAGTATTTCTGGTACAAATGCCTGGAGCCCTGGGCCTTGAGCCCTTCATTAAAGAGCTCCAGAAGAGCTGCCCTGGCCCGGGATCAGGAATCTTTAGTCTTCCAGAGACCAGAGTGGGGCTGATGAGCTTATAGCTGGGAACTTCCCTACAGAGTGTGTCCTAAGTAACTTGTCAAACAAGACCGAGTTGTTGAGTTTGTCCTGAACTTTGCCTTTGGACCACTTCTTTTTGGCCTTGCCCCAGATTTGTTCTCTGGGTCTTTGGCTTTCTAGGCCAAATTTTTGTCACCTTTGTTCTTCTTGTCATCTTGGACAGCATCATAAAACTCAGAGAACAGAGACAACCACCACAACGTAAGATGTTGGACGAAAAAGCAGATCTCACCCTCTGGTCTTTGGAGTGTTATTATATAATCATTAATACAAGATGCCCAGAAGAGTGGGGCCCTGGGTCTCAAGAAGACTTAACAGTTGTCCATAGGTGTTCAGATCATAACATATTTTTTTTTCAAGAGACTATTCTTTCAAGTAAATGTAAAAGAAATGGAGGAAAGAAGGAGACCAAGTCAGGGATGGAATCTCCTCCATTATCAATTATACTGATGCCATGATGATAAGAAATATCTCCTGTAGAAGACTTCACATATCCAAATCAACAAATGACTGAGTGTTGTAAATATTTCCCCATTCCGTGGATTTCAGAGAGAATTTAAAGTTTCTTACTGGGGCACTGTGCTGAAGGTAGTCTAGAAAAATTTTCCCAGAGTGCCTGGTGCAGTCGCACATGCCTATAATCCAAGCTATTGGGGGTTCAAGAGATTTGTGAGTTCAAAGCCAGCCTCAGCAACTTAGCAAGGTCCTAAAGCGACTCAGTGAGACCCTGTCTCTAAATAAAATAAAGTAAAAGGCCTAGGGATGTGGTTTAGTGGTTAAGCATCCCAAGTTTCAATCTCTGGTATATATATATTAAAAAAAATATATATCCCAGAGTACAGCTAGAGGATTTATAGAATTTCTACCTACATACATCTTGGTCTCTTTTGAAATACAATAAATCCACGTCTCATCTTGAGGTTTATCTTTCCTAAAATTGAAGCATGGACTGTGTCCGGAAATCTGTGTAGAAAGAAAAGATCAAAAAAGATCTCTTCTTTGTTGTAGAAGAGAAAAAATGTAAAATAGAGGGGTGAGACTGGAAACTAAGGCATACCAAGGGATGCACTGTACTCCTCGATTGGGCTGCCAAGGCAACGTTTAAAGCCCACACCCTGGGACAGAGTTGCTGGCTCTCAAATTGAGCACTTGGATTAACAGCTCCACGCCCACGTCAGGCCCAGGTGTTGCAAGAGTTGGATTAATCTAAAATCTTTTTTAACTCCCCACTTAGAGCACATATTTAAATTCTGGGGCTCCAAGCCAAAATTTCCCTGTGGACTACCTTATCCTTTGTTAATTGAAAAAATAATAATAATAATAGTTTGTGGTAGTACACAGAGGCTCTTTTTACAGAAATGTCTTTGATGCTAAGGCTGCTTCAGAGATATGTGTTCCTGTGCTGGCCATGGATTTTAACCCAAGGCAAACTCAAGGATCTCAAAAGACAAGGGGACAACCTATACTCAGAACTCAGTGTGTTTTCTTTAAAGGCAAATGATCAAGCTTAGGGAACCAAATCAAGAGGCCGGGAGATTAGGAGCAAGAGTTTACCAAGTCAACACTGACCAAAAGAGGGAGCTCAGCAAGGTGGGGTTGTGACCAACACACATACCCCACACCAGGCCATTGTTCTCTTCTCTGGAGGGGCTGACGGCTCATGAAATTCTAACTGCTGCTGATGATTCATTCCAGTCTATGGAATGCTATTGACAACCTACTATTTCTTCATTAGCTTATCTATTACCACCAGGGTAGCAGGAAACATGGGTTTACTAATATTTCATTCATTTTTACTTGCTATGAACAGGGAAGGGAAGCTGGCATGTGTGTGTGTGTGTGTGTGTGTGTGAGAGAGAGAGAGAGAGAGAGAGAGAGAGAGAATTTATAAAAGTATATATAACTTATATGACTTATATTAGGTCAACCAGTCAACTTTATACACACACATACACACTTATACACATATACTAAGTTGACTGGGTTTTTTTGTTGACTTGTTTTGGGTTTTTTAAAATTTGTTCTAATTAGTTATACATGACAGTAGATTGCATTTTGACACATTATACACACATGGAGCACAACTTCTCATTCCTCTGGATGTACATGGTACAGTCACACCAGTGATGTAATCATACATGAATTCAGGGTAATAATGTATGTCTCATTCCACCATCCTTCCCATCTCCACACCTCTTCCCCTCACACCCCTCTGCACAATCCAAAGTTCCTTCATTCTCCCTTCTCCCCTATTATGGATCAGAGAAAACATTCGGCCTTGGGTTTTTGGGTTTGGATTATTTCACTTAGCATGATATTCTCCAGCTCCATCTATTTACCTGAAAATGCCATATTTTCATTGTTTTTAAGGCTGAGTAATATTCCATTGCATAAATGTACAACATTTTCTTTATCCATTCATCTGTTGAAGGGCATCTGGGTTGGTTTCATAGTTTAGCTATTGTGAATCAAGCTGCTATAAGGTTGACTGGTTTTCAATTATCATGAAGATCTAGCTGAATGTTACTCACTCCCACCTCCCATGTAGAATATTTTTCTTTCCCAACAAGGTGAAGAATACAGATTCTCAGGATGATGAAAGATATCTTCACATGTAGCAAAATAAAAAGCATGGTTATTTCAAACCTGCTTCTGGATGAACGAACCCATCAACAAGCCCACATATAAATAAACTGAGCGGACACACAGGATCAAGGGCTATGTAAGAGAAAGTGTGCTCCAGTCACGTGGCCTCACCATTAAATCCTGACTTCTTTCACTTAGGTGGATGATCAAATATTGAGGTGCAAGTGATTTATCAAGAAAAAACTCCCAGGAGAATAAGACAAACATTTGAGAAACAAACCAGAGAAAGGAAAAAAAAGTCAAGTAGTGTAATTTCAGTAGAAGATCAGCCTCAACCTAATTCTTAGGGAGCTCTGAAGTATAAATTACACCCCAGAGTTTATCCAGAGGCAAAGGAAGCTGGGCTTCTATACTTGTTCATCAGTCAGTCATCAGCTAGTGGGTAGCAAGTCAGGGATAAATTCTTAGGCACTTGGGTATGGCCCAAGAATCTAAAGAATTTTGCAGCCACAAGCCATTGGCAGCAGGACACACCAAACTTAGACGTGTGTGTACAGTGCCCAGGAGGATAGCTAGAGAGGATCTTGGGGGAGAATCTAGAGTGTTCTCTACAGTGAGAACAGGCCCATTTCTTAACTTCTTTAGACATAAAACTTCTTTCTATGAGAAATGTGGATAGTCATATTAACCTCAGAGAATTTTTATGATAATGAACTAGTGATACCATATATTAAATGCTCCAAACCTGGCACAAGTAAGTGCTGTCCACTAGCTCTCCAGCTATACCATGAACCCCACAGAGCAGGAATAGCATCTCTAATGTTATCATTGAATGCCTCCTTCCTGGACAAATGCCAGACACATAGGAACCACTCAATAAATATTTGTACAGCTTTATGGCAAGAACAACATGACAGGGGTACATAGCCTGTCATATCGAAAATTATCTGAAATTCTGAATTCCTATCAAAGCTAGAAAACTAAATTCAATTGCAATGGGATGATGAACCCATGGCAATTCCAAACTTCTGAATCTAACAATAGGCAGAACGGTTCTCTTGTGGAGCAGAGGGGGGCACATGAAAGGGATCATCAGGACTAAAGGATGTTGGTTAGCAAAAATGAAAATCACTTTTCTTCAGGTATAGGAATGCATTTTCTAGTCTATGCCAGTGGTTAGGACTTCTTTATTGAGGACCCCCAAAGGGCTTAAAGTAGGGTGTTAACTAACAAATTTACCCATGTAGACACTGAAACTGAGAAATGTTCTGAATGTTAATTATTTAATTTTAAAGAAATGAAAATTACATGTTTTAAAAAAAATAATGTATTTTTATGGGAAAAAAACACATGTATTTCCCAAAACGAAAAAATGAGGCAATAATAATGGCATTGTTTTACATATTTTCAAATTTCTTTATTGTCTATTTTTATAAAGCAGCTGATTCTCCTCTCTGCTTCTGTGTTCAGTAATTGCAATATTATACTTTTTTGGTCTAAAGACATAAAGAAAATCTAACTTTACATAGTTAATAGTTGGGGAAATAATAGTATTTTATTATCTTTTCAGATAATTTTTAACATTTTTCTTTGTTAATACACCAAAACTCTACATGTGTTTGTTTCTTAAAGATGATTTGTAATGTAGAATTTGAAACCATGTCATTAAGCATTTCATACACTGTGACATTAAAGCCATGATCTGTCTTGCATTTTGAGTGCGTCTTTTATCCATGCATTACTTTGTGACACGATACCCATAGAAAATATTACCCTGAGTTATTATGCAAGTCTTCCTAATGCTGACACTTTTCATCATACAGTATTTTTAAAAATCCCATTTATTAATAATGTCCCTGATCTTATCAGAAAACTCAAAGTATTGAGAAACTCTCAAGCCAAGTACAAGATCAAAGTTTTCCAAAATTTAATTTTCAGTTAAGAGATCAAATTTGAATTGTTCCTTTAGTTACCCTCAAAACCAAAACACTCTCCCTGACCCTCCCAGCCTGGGCCAACATGCTTCCTGGACAGCAGTATCCTTTCCTGGCCCCCAGGACAGTATTTGCCCCACGCTATTGAGATTATCTGCTTTCTTCACTGGACCATGAGCTCCTTCAGAACAGAATTATGTCTTCTTTCTCTCTATTCTTAGCACCTCCCACATAAACATTGCTTAATCAGGGGATGATAGGATTGAATGAATCTCCAAGGATAATGGATGTGGTGACTATGGAAATCTATCTCACATTTCTTGGCAGAAGGTTTTTATTATAAAGCAATGTAAATCCTGTTATTAAAAATGGGAGCAAAGGCCAGACACAGTGGTGCACTCCTGTAATCCCAGCATCTTGGGAAGCTGAGGCAGGAATATCCAAAGTTCAAAGCCAGCCTCAGCCACTTAGTGTGGCCCTAAGCAAATCAGCAGGACTCTGTCTCTAAATAAAACAGAAAAAGGGGCTGGGGATATGGCCCCATGGTTAAGAGCCCCTGGGTTCACTTCAATCCTTTGTACCCCCCACCGCCCCCCCAAAAAGGAGCAATGTCAAAGAGAATTGCTTTATAAACATAGATATCACATGAATGATGCAAAAAGGTGCATCAGTGAAAAAAAGGCCTGTCTTCCTCTGGACCAGGAACCCAAAATATAAAAGGCCAGAAGGAAGCAGGGACACAAGACAGAATAGTGGTGGGTCGTACCTGGGATGTGCAACAATAGTATGTGAAGGGATTGGGAGGAAGCAGGAGAGGTGGGGAAAGGGAACTGAAGGACCAACCAGAAGAAAAGAATAGAAGGAAGGAGGTTAAAGGATGGCAGAAATGCTGAATTAGAAAGAGTAACCGGGACTCAGAGTCTGATCAAGACTTACCTAGAGATTAGGAAATGGGTGGAGACAGCAAGGAGAGTAAATGGACACTCAGTTGAGGACAGCAAAGACAATGGCTTGTGAGATTTTCTGCCTAGAACTGATCTGGCCTGCCCCCACACACAGGCCTTACCTTCCTCAGATATATTCCTGCTCATCTTCAGGAAACCCTGAAGGCTTCTTGTGTAGGGTCACATCTCCAGCTATCTATAGTGAGTCAGGTGGCCAATTTCATCCACAAAAATCTGTCCTTGTCTTCTGTGTCCAAGACCCATGATTATGCTGGAGAATTTTATCACCAACCCTGCCCGAGGATCCAACAAAACTAACATCATGTAAGAGAGAAGGAACAATGACCGGTAGCCTGAGTCCAGCATGGGACGTCATTGTATGAACCAGTGTGTCCCGTTGAACATTTCTTCCATAGGATGTGGACAGCCACAGCTAGGAATAGATTAGGGAAACTCAGGGTCAAACAAAATCACACAGGTTTCTTTATTGCAGGACTTTGTAAAGGTAATCTCCAAACTGGGAAGACAGCCAGCATGTGGTATTTGCCAAACTCATTTAAGAATGAGATCTCTTTGTTTTATTGACACACAGTAATTGTACATATTTATGGGTACAATGTGACATTTCAATATTTGTATACAATGTGTAATGATTATATCAGGGAAATTGGCATATCTGTCAGCTCATTTATTATTTCTTTGTACTGGGAACATTAAAAATCCTCCTTACTGGCTATTTTTGAAATTTCAATGAATTGTTATCAACCATAGTTAT
Source organism: Marmota marmota marmota (assembly GCF_001458135.2). Classification (NCBI taxonomy): domain Eukaryota; kingdom Metazoa; phylum Chordata; class Mammalia; order Rodentia; family Sciuridae; genus Marmota; species Marmota marmota. Next base: position 10,044,014 of record NW_026000153.1, on the reverse strand, counting down.
CCTGCTGTGCTATAGGACATAGGAAGTTATTCCTCCTACTTAACTGCCACCTGTATCCATTAACCTTCCTCCACCACTCCCATCCGCAGAATGAGACCTTTTCTTCACTGAGCAGTCATCGCTCAGCGTGGTTTCCTAGAGAAACATTTTGGAAACACTGGTATAAATTCTTAACGGCAGACAGAGGGTCCATGGGATCTCAGAAGCTCCTATATAAGTTGGGGAGCTCCAGGTCTTAAATAAGTTCTAACAAATGTGAAAATTCTACAGTTCCCTTGGGGTCCCTCCTCCAAAATTCCAATTAATCTAGAGTCTGTTTCTTAGGTTAGGTGATTACCACCATAGACTAAAGCAGAGATTAAGTTCAAGGCTAGAAGATGTCAGGGGAGCTCTTCCCTCTGCCTGGTACACCTTCTCCCAGATACTACATTGCTCAGGCTCCCTCCTCCCTCAAGGCTGCTCAGATTACATGGCCTCATTGGGGCCTTCTCTGTCCAATTTTAAAATACGCCCTCCCCTGAAACTCCCTATACCCTTTCTCTGCTTTGTTTTCTCCAATCATACCTCTTGACTTCTAATAGAGAGTACGACTCTCTCTCCCTCCCAGAGCAACTGTCCATAAGGGGAGGAATTTTTATCTGGTGTTCACCACCAACTCTCCAGCACCTAAAACAATGTCTGGGGCACAGTAGCCACTCAGTGAATATTTGTTGAGTGAGTGAATGAATGAATGAATGAATGCAAGAAATATAAGATGTTGGTATTTTCCTTGAGATTGTGGCGTCTGCTTCACATTTCTTGGTCTCCTCCCTCTGCCTGCAGCCTCAGGCTCTCAGCACACTGCACAGAGGCTGAGATTACATTTTGATCCTGCCATGCTGCCCCAACTCAAGGCCTTGTCACAACTTTGGTGTCTGGTATCCTGGAGGTGAAACGGCAGCAGCAGGGGACTGCGTTTCCAAGGATCCGTCACTCATAGCAACATCACACAACCATGCACAAAATGCCAGCTTGCGAAACTGTCCAGGAGCCTGGGGAAAACACTGTTTTCATTTCCACACAAACATAAACGATCAGATATAAACAGCAGCTGCTCTGGAAAACCACCATTGACCGTCAAGAGAAGATGGCATAGTTTAATTAGTATTTCCCTACTACTTTAGGAGTATTCACAAATTTTTCTCTACTGTAAATAATTTGTAATGAACATTTTAAGATATAACTCTTTGATATTTAGCTTTATGGAACAAATGTAAAAACATAAGTACTGAATCAAAATTTATAAACAAGTTTAAGACTCTTGATACTAGCTCTAAATTTCTTCTCAAAAGAAATAATAAAGAGTCAAGGAGAATATATCATTTTAATCCAATGGATATTTGGACTCCATGTAAATTAATACCAATATTTTAGGCAGTAATAATTTCCATCCAGAATGCAAAGTCCTTGATGGAGCAGCCTTATCTTATTTGTGGTTGAATTTCTCTAGCCAGCACAAAATTGATACTCAATAAATATACGTTGGATAAATGAGATGGTGAATTTTCATTAAGAAAAGCTGCTTTGATCATTTTTCAATTTAAAAATTTCCTACTTATTTGTCATTTTTATTTTACTGATATTCTCTATAGAGTCAATTCTTTGATCATAAATTTTATAAATAGATCTCAATTAATCAATCAAGTTTTGTGCTCTGTATTAATCACTGCAAATTATAGTTATTGTGTTCCATGATTATTTCCATCAAGTTCAATTTCCTGTGTTCAATTATTTAGAAATGAATTTTGAAAGAAGTTTGTACTCTTCCATCAATTTTAATCAAAACCAATGTTACCTTATAAGTTTAACTACAAACTATTTTATTTTACACTGAGTATTTCTTGCCTAAATTCTTAATTTGGGGTGAAAATTTGTTGTTTGTACTACAAACAAGAGGTGACTTTTCAGGCAGTTAATAACACTTCTTCTATAGGTTATCTTTAAAAATATATAGTGTGGATTCAATAACAATTTTATCATTTGTGTTTATTTCTTAACAAACTATAATAAAATTATAAGCAATTCTTCTCAGAGTTTGGAAGGTAGCTGTTTTGTGAAAATACCACTCTCAATAGTCTTTCTTAGCTTCAATGGGATTTTATGAGCTCTAAGGTAGAGTCAACACATTCTTGGATTAAAATGGTAGGGATATAAACATTGGGAAAATGTCCTACTTTGAATTAGAAAAAGACCAACAGAAGATGTCAAACTTCAGTTAGGCATATAAGAATAAGATTTGCTGTCAGAAGGAAGGAATACAGATTGTTTTTATGCAATTACTTTGACTTCACCATTTGACCAGGTAAGTGGTCTGATGCTACCCCATCTAGCCCGTTTTAACTCACATCTGTGAATTTTTTTGTCCAAATTTTACCAACACTGACAAATCATCATCTCATGAAATCTTTCTTTCACAAAAGGGATTTTTCTAGATCAAATCCCATTAAATCATTTACTTCTTTCAAAATCTATGCCACACATTAAGAACCTTTTCATTACTATTTTCATTTTTTGTTCTGGATTTTTTTTTTTGGCCAAATTATTTTTCTTGTATATTTTAGGATTTTGTGCCTCACATTTTTAACGAAGCTATTAAGTGCCAGAAGCTGTGTTCCAGGTGCTGGGAACACAGCAGGAAACAGGACAGATAACTACTCCTGTCCTCATGCAGCTCAACAAGAAGTCATTAACCAGGGTTTTGTTTTTGTCTCTTAATTCTACAATAGTAATTGCTGCCTTTGTGAACTTTCTCTTTCAGGCCACTATTTCTCACAAGGTCAGTGTTTCTGAGTCCAGTTTTACAGATTTGTTTTTTTGTAAAGGAGTCCCGATTCTTCTATCATTTTCTGTCTGTATATTGCAATGTGCAATTTTAGCTGTTGACAGTTTTATTTCATGTTGATTATTTCTACCAAGTCTCATTTTTTTCTTGAGCCAATTCTTGCAGAATCCAACATGACCAACATGATCTGATTCTTTAGACAGATTTTCATTTATAACAAGTTTTACCACTTGCAGCTTTGGTCATTGTCAGTTTCATTTTGTGCTGATTGTTTCTGCAAAGCCAAAACTTTCCTGAAGCAACCTAGTAAAAATGCTCTTTGGGTCAAACTTGTAGGTTCAAAACTTCAGAGTATAAACAAACAAACATACAAACAAACAAAAAACTCCTTGATGGAAATGATGTGGTAAAAATGGTGAGTCAAGACTTCCTATTTTGAGAAAAAGGCATAAATGAAGAGTCCTCCTAGTTTAGAGTGTATTTCTGACATTTCAATATGCACGTGGATGACCTGGGATCTTGCTAAAATGCAGATTCTGACTCAGGGAGTCCTAGCAGGGACTGAGACTCTGAATTTCTAAGTTCCCAGTTGGTGCTGATACTGCCCATCCACAGGCCAATTAGCCAAGAGCTGGAACATATGCTTTAGGTCCAGCCGGTCTGGATTCAAGTCCATTGTGGGGCTGTTTAATCTTTAAGAAGTTACTTAACCTCCAAGTTTGGTTTTATTCATTCGTAAAATAGAATGATAATATTACTTACCTAAGAGGTTCAATGTCGGTATCAAATAAGGTGATGCTTTACAAAGGGCTTGGCATCTAGTAAATAGTAAAGGATAACCCTTGTTAACTAATGCGTACAAGCACAGGGCAGGGCAACTTCAGGGAATGAATGGTAAGCAGTCTGGTGTGGCATAGAGCCTGGCTACTCAAAGTGTGGTCCTCCGACCAGCAGCATCTGGGAGCCTAATATAACTGCTAAATCTCTGACCTCAATTCACACGACTAAATACGGACCTGCACCTTGGAAGGCTCATGCACTCCTTACCACTGGAGAAGTACTAACATTGCATGTAGAGAGAAGGAGCAGGAGGCAAGTCTGGAAAGACATATGAATCTAAGCTGTAAAGGTCTACTTAACCTATGGAGGATTTTGAACCTTTTTTTAGTGGGCCGTGGAGTGGGCAAACATCCACCCTCCCACACCATACCTCTGCACTCCCTCCCCACTTTCCTGCCAGGCATTGTTAATCAACCAAGGTTTTTTTTTTTTCTTTCCTCAGTTGAACCTGGGTTAATCCTCAAGATTCTTATCAACACAAGCTCTAGGCAGGTCACTATCAGTGGATCCAACTTGATGGAAATGATAATTTGCCTTCACTGCAAGAGGCCAAAGGGAGCCTATAGAAGAAATTTAATAGGGGAAAAATGAGATAATACTCATAAGTGATTAGAAGAGTGCCTGGTGCCTAGTAAGCACTCAATAAATATGAGTCCTGATTATTTCTATCTAGCCTAGCGATGGGTGCCAACAATTTCACCAGACAGCGAGTAAATGAGAACATTAAGAACAATGAATTAACATTAAGGGTAGGATAAAATGTCCAATTTTTGGTGAAATGATGGGGAGAGTTGATGGATTTTTTTTAATGCTCAAATGGCAAAATTAAAACTTCTGGAACCCCATGTTGTATCTGGCTCATTTTCTATTTCCTTAAAGAATGGGACCATGAACACCTGGAGGTGATTATGACTTCTATAGATGGACTCATGGGTACTTGGGTGGCTTTGTGCCGGCAGAAAACTCCTAAGCAGAGTGGACAGGGCCCTTCCTCCCTCTCCCATGTCTGCTTTTGAACAAGTGAGAGTGAGAATGGTTTCTCCAGCAAATGGCCAAGTTCTCCCTCTTACCACATCACACCAGAGTTCACTCTGCACTTTCTGAAATACTGTTGACAAGGATTGGGAATCCATGACAAATCCAGCGGTGGCACAAAGCCACACTGAAGGAATAAACCCCACTGTCCCTGTGAAGCCTGCCGAAACAAGGTGCTGAAGAGTCAGAAGACACCACCTCCGTGGAGAGCTGGGTGTCCTTATCAGCAGCCCTCAGACACAGGCTAAGATTGGGTGGGATTAGCAGAGTTCCAGGCCCAGAGTTGAGGAGGGTTTGCTTTGCACTAGATGATGACCTGAGAGAACTTTTCCAACGTGAGCATTAGACTTTTGGACACCAGTGAACTGTTGGCTACAGTTTCTGGACACTGTGCTGCACCAGGATACCCTTAGCTCTGAGAGCCAGTGCTGGCTTTGAAATGCAACAGCCTCCTGCTTCCAAGCCCTCAGCCCTCCCTGAGCGTTCACTCAGTGATTCAGAGACCAAACTGTTCTAATAAGCCCAAGAACCAAAGTCGGTTGAGGTTTAAAGCTCCTCCTGCTGAAAAACATTTCGTATTTATTGCCTTTTTTTGTTTGTTTGTTTTAGGTCAAACACAGAATCTACATGCTTCTTCTATGGACTTCTTTGTGTGGTCTCTGGCATTATGTATGAGGTTGCATGGCCATTGGATGCTAGAAAAGGAACATGCAAATAGAACTAATAATCATGACATATAATAGTGAAGCACAGTGTTATGAGTAATATTCTAACTGGTCTCTTCTTGGCAGGGTTACCCAAGAGAGAGAAGGGGAATCAGAGTTCAGAGCTGTACAACAGGCTGGGTTGAGACAGGAATCCCATTTAATACCACACTGTGCACCATTTTTCCAACAGGGGACTGTCCTTGACTTCTTTTTGAATATCCAGCTTACCCAAGCTCATCATTAATTCGCTTTCAAAGTGTGGTATCAACAGACTTGGCATAAAAACATCTCTCAAATAATGAAGGCTTTGGTTCAGCCAGATTGCTTTGAAATGGCAGTCCTTAAAAACATGATTAAAAGTCTCCATTGGAGTTTATTATTAATGAATAAGTTTTTGTATTTATGCATATGAGGCCTTCTACAGAGAAAGATTTTAAATAATTCTGTTCCAAGCAAGACTTGGGGCACACATCACCACTTTGCATCATGAGTACATTCACTTCTCCACCAGGGCCAGGGCCAGTCTATGTGCTCACTAGAGGCCATTGCTTAAAAGGCAAAGAATTTTAATCTTTTAAGAAAGGCTTTTTAAAAGGGAAAATGGAGCTGAACACCTCCCAACTGTTTTAGTGTATGAACAATATTATTTTGGACATTCTAATGCTTTTATATCCAGAGCCTTGCTGGGATTGCCCCTCCCATGTTGGCCAATTCCTAGAGACAGTAAACAACTCAGCAGCATGCTTTTCAAATACAAATCAACCACTCCAGAGCCCTCACCCCTAACCTCTTTCTTTGTAGGACTCTCACACTCTGGGATAGGATCTACCTGCCCTGATCTCCCATTCCAACCACCTATATAGCAAGGGTCCTACACCCCTCTTACATCAGTGTCCCTAACCCCAGGTAGAATCCTAGGGAAGTGCACCCGTGTTTCTCTGCCAGCAGGGCTTCACTGCTATTCTATAAGCCAAATGTGCAAGGGAATTATGATCACCATGAACAACTCTCAACAAAAAAATGTGAAACGGGGCATGGTGGTGCACACCTGAAATCCCAGCAGCTCCAGAGGCTGAGGCAGGAGGATTGCGAGTTCAAAGCCAACCTCAGTAAAAGTGAGACACTAAGCAACTCAGTGAGACCCTGTCTCTAAATAAAACACAAAATAGGGCTGGGGATGTGGCTCAGTGTTTGGCCCCTGAGTTCGATCCCCAGTACCAACAAAAAAAAAACAAACAAAAAACCCTCATGAATGTTGGTGTATAAATGCCCCAGCTTACTCTCCTTTTGGGTGAAATGCTCCCTACACCAGGGGAGGCTCTACCCTGGCTCTCAGAGATGCACAACAGAACTACACTTGAGTTACCACCCTGGTCACTTGTGTGGACACTTCCTTTCTTTCCCTGTATCTCCCTTCTACTCTCCCACTCTCCTACCAGGGTTTCCTGGATCATCACCCCTGTGGCCCTTAACTTACTATTGGCTTTGGGAGGACCCCAGACTAAGACATCATTTGTGAAAGACATCCATCCTTTTGCTATAAGTTCTCCTTTTGCAAAAATAAGCAGTGCACTTTACCGGAATCATTCAGGTAAGAAGTGGTTTCGGTCCACATCACAGGTGCCAAGCCCCCTGCTTGGTGCCTCTGCCTAGAAAGAAAGCCAGGCAGCCTGTTCCTAAAGGGCAGTGAATATGAAGGTGAAAAGCAGAGTCCCAGAGTCACAGGGCCTGGGATCAGATCCAGCCCCAATACCTGCTAAATGTGCACTTGGAATAATTTATTCTCAGAGTCTCTGGTTTCCTTATATGTAAAATTGAAATAATAATGTCCCTACCTTTAAGAATTAAATAACTTATACAAAGCGCTAAACACTTCCTCCAATGCAAAGCAGTGCTCAGTAAGTGGCAGATCCTCTTATTATCCTTCTATTCTCAGTTTAAATGACCCCTGCAAAGGAACAATTTGCATGACCTAAGAGTAAATCTCTCTCCTGTTCTCACATAGCCTGCTTCGCCCAGCATAACCCTCACCACTCTCTATTTCAGCCACGTGCTTCACATCTGTCTGCCCTAAAGAGCACTTGCATGTTAGACACCTTCTTGACTTCCTTGTGTGCTGATTATATTTTTTTGTATGTGTATATAGAATGTACATGTGGGTATTAGTTTCCTGTTTCTGCCACAGCAAATTACCACAAATTAAGTGGCTTAAAATAACAAAAATGGATTCACTCACTGTTCTAAGGGCCAGAATTCTAAAATCAGTACCAGTAGAGCCAAAGCCTTTTGGAGGTTCTAGGGGAGTCCTTTTCTTGCCCCTTCCACCTTCTGGTAGCTCCAGCATTCCCTGCCTGTGGCTGCCGGGCTCCAGTCTGACTCCAGGTCACATTGTCTCCTTTGTGTCCTCTGTCTTCTCTTACAAGGACACTTACCAGTTAGCGCCCACCTAGATAAATCTTCATCTCTAGATGTCTAATTTAATTATATCCACAAAGACTCTTTTTCCAAATAAGGTCACATTCATAAGCTCTGGAGATTAGGACAAGGATGTATCTTTTAGGTGGTCACCACTCAGCCCTCTACTAGATTTTATATATATATATATATATATATATATATATATAGTACATACCAAATAGTATAGTAAATATAGATGTATAATATATGCATATAATATATATTATATATAGTAGAAGGCTGAATAGTGACAATCCAAAAGACATATCTTTGTCCTAACATATATATATTTATAATGTAATATATAGAGAGATACAGATATACACACACACATATATATGCACAAATATATATATAGTGAGTTTTTATATATATTATGGTGAGTTTATGCCTCAAAGTTTGTATCCTCAGTGTGTAGCACAGAGTTATTAACATCAGTGGTCAATAACTGTTGAAAGAGTAAACAAACAGAACAGCATCCCCACCTTCTAAAGTGTTACAAAAATTGATGGCAAAGGCAGGCTTATGTATGTAGACTTAGTCCCTGACAGACTACATCAGTCCTTCCCTACCCTTCTCCAACATCAACTTAGGGAGGAAGCCTTGCCTGCAAGTTTGCCTAGAAATATTGCTCTTTTCAGGTCACCACCTGCCTCCAAAATTCCCCTGGAGAGAACACAATAGCTCTTTTACTTTCTAATTAGCAAAATCCCCCTCCAGAATACTCTAGCACTTAAAAGAAGCTTTCATTCATCATGTTTTCCCTCCAAAGAAATCCTAGCTGTCTACTGTTCACAACTTTTCATTATGAATCTGGGGGGAGGGAGGCAGTGGAAACCCTATTTCCTTTTCCTCAACATATAATATTTCTCCCATGCAGCTTTGCCAAAAATGGCACTTCAGAAGATCTAAGGGGGGAACAAGAGCTGGTTATTGCCAAGAACACCATGGATAATGCCACCCATCTTGGCCACACGCTCTCTCGGGCATACACAGGGAATTTGTTTTTTCCCTTCTTTGATATTTGATAAAGGCTGTTCTATAAAGATATGGGCCTGCTTCTAGGGAACACTCCATTATCTGGAATTGTCTCACAGTTTGAGTCCCTGGGTCATCTGAAGGTCATGGGTTCTTTCACGGATGTCTAAGCACAGAGCCCAAGTCAAGGGTACCCCAGAGGAGGATTCCCTAGCTCAAGTCACAGTGGTAGGTGCCTTGGCTGTAGACCACCTCTCCGCCTCACCTCCCGTCACCAGACAGCTCCAGATGGTAATCATTTTCATGTTTTCCCAATTAGGTTTGGAACTGAACCAGTGTCAGCATCTCCTCCCCACCCCCAACTCTCTGTAATGGGATTGTTCAGGCTCAGCTCCTGCCATTCGCCTCTGCTATTCCTCAGAGCCCCAGCCTAGATGACTGGGCTTTAAGACAAGGAGCTCTCCCGGGCTGTGGTGCAGCACACAAATGCTGCAGGAAGAGGACAGCATGTCTTGCTTTTCATTGTTGAAAATTGTTTTTCTGGTTACAAAAGCTGAGAGTGTAAAATGAAAGTGTCCACAACAGCTTCAGAGAAGGTAAAAGTCACCCACAGACCTACTCTACAGAAATAACTACAATTTGATGTCAATCTTCCCCCACTTTTATTACCAAAAAATAAAGGCCCAATATACTGTACCTTTTCTTTTTTTTAAGTTCTTTCTTTCCTCCCTCGCAAAAGTGGGATCATATAAACAACAGATCTTGATGAATCTCCAAAAGAACTTTTGCAGGTTTATGAAGTAGTATTGATCTCAACAGCTAAAGAAGGATATCAGATGAGGAAGATGAGAAAAGCCCAGTATGATGGAGGCTCTCCTAGTGCAGAAGCTAGAGCAAGCAGATCCAAATTGGCTTCTGAACTTGGCAAACCTGTCTTCCACTTATTGGATCCATGACCTTGAGCATGTCATATAACCCTGGTGCCCACAGCTTCCTATCTCTAGTGCATATAACATGATTAGCATCACACCTGGCAAAGAAGTAGATATATGAAAAATGTTAATACTCTTCCTCCTTTTCAGTAGTAAGGCAGTACCTGAGCACTATATGATCTGAATATTTGTCCCCTCCAATATTCAAGGTGAAATTTAATTACCAATGTAATAGTATTGACAAGTGTGGGGGCTTTAAGAGAGGTGATTAGGCCATAGGGTGAGGCCTTCTTGGGTGGGTTTAATACCTTAATGAAAGGACTTCTGGGGGTGGGACTTCTCTCCTTAACTCTTGCTCCCTTCATCCATGTAAGGACATAGTGTCCTTCCCCTCTGCAGGATGATCTAAGGGGTGTTTGAGGTGCCATCTTGGATACAGAGGCCCTTACTAGACACCAAACCTGCTGGTACATTGATCTTGAACTTCTCAGCCTCCCAAACCTTAAGAAATAGATATCTATTGTTTATAAATTACTCAGTCTGTAGTATTTTGTTATAGTAACCCCAAATAGACTAAGACAAGCACCATATCTAGCAAGCAGGTAAAGATATGAATAATATTAATACTCTTCTCCTTCTACATGGCAATATGGTGTCCAAAGAGAATTCAATTACTTCTTCCGGGTGAATTTCTATTACCAAAAAATAAATGCCCAATCTTAATTACAGATTGTATTGGTCTGCTTGAGTTGCTATAATGAAACACCACTGACTGGTTAGCTTCAACTATGGAAATTTGCTTCTCACCACTACAGGGGTTGAGAAGTCTAACTCAACCTGGAAGCTGATTCAGTTTCTTCCTGGCTTGTGGACAGCAGCCTTCTGTCCTATAAGGCAGAGAAAGAGACTGAGACAGAGATAAAAACAGAGAGAGAAAAAGAGAGAGAGAGATGAGATCATAAGTATAGAGCTCTGATCCCATTCCTCTCTGATGTCTCTTCTTCTAAGGACACTTATCCTGTGGGATCAGAGCTCTATACTTATGATCTCATTTGATCTTAATTACCTCCTTATAGACCCTATCTCCAAAGAGTCACACTGGAGGTGAGGACTTGAATATATGAATGGGGGAGGGGGTGAGGTTATATGACTCAATAAATAGCACTGATCAATAATATTAATAAGGCATCTCTTAAACAATATACTCCTCCTGTGGAAAAACAGCAACGTGATGCTTTTAGGCTTCAGTTCAGATGGAGGTGATAGAAAAGAAGAAGTCTGCACGAACCAGCTCACTGTGTGGAGAAGGACAGTGAATCTTCTCCCTCTGGCCACCAGTGTGCCCTCACGGTCTCCGTCAGCTCTGGGGAAAGCGAGCTGAACAGCTTCAGCCTTCAGGAAAAAGTCTTGAGGCGAAAGCTCACTGGTTCGGAGCCTTGTACTATCAGGAGAGGCTTCTGGTTTCAGGAGGTTTTTTTCCCATTTGAATAAAGAATGAATGTCAATTTCTCCTTAGGAAGTTAAAGCAATCCCTGCAGTAGATGTTGGAGCAATTTCCTTTCCTCATGTTCCAATAACTGGTTGGCAAATGATGTTACTGAGGGAGACGGAATGGCTTTGAACTCCGGTGGGAGTGTGATGCATCTTGACTCACCCATTCCTTTCCCCCACTCTTCCTCTTCCCTCAGCCGCCTAAACACTGCTCTGACCCTTTGTCCTCAGGCCAGCTTCTCCTGAAATGCAGGGCTCGGATGGACTGGATGTATCACACCAGCATAAGGGATGCTTTGGCTCTAGAACCACATTAGCCATTTCCTCTTCATTCTCAATACAAAGAACCCAGGGACATTAGATTCCCCTCTGAGAAATACCTCCAGATTCTGAAGAGTAAAAGTACCCCAGACAGGGAAATTGCTCTAATTTCTCAGTCAGTGGTTTTAACTGGCAGATTTTGCAGGCCAGGATGATATATTCGGCGGGGTTCCCATAGAGTTATCAACTTTTACATTTTTCCAAGTGAGTGTGCACTCTCTCATACAGAAGGGGGCTTTTAGTTATCCTTTTCATCACTGTGATCAAAAGACCTGACACAAACAACATAAAGAAGGAAAAGTTTATTTTGGCTCTTGGTTTCAGAGGTTCAATCCGGGGTCGGCTGACTCCATAGCTCTGGGCTTGAGGTGAGGCAGAACACTGTGGCAGAAAGGCTTGGTAAAGGAAAGCAGCTCAGAACGTGGCAACCAGGAAGCAGAGAGAGAGCTGCATTCACCAAGGACAAAGTGTAAACCCCAAAGGCACATGCCCAGTGACCTACTTCCTCCAGCCATACCCTACTGCCTACAGTTACCACCCAGTTAATCCATATCAGTGGTGAATCCATAATCTAATCATTTCACCTCTGAAAATTCTTGCATTGTCTACTTCATATCTAAACCATAACAGGAGTGATTTAAAGTAGGAGGAAGATAATCCCAAAATAAATGCCAGACTTTCTTGCAAAGGACCTTTGGCAACTTTACATTGACATGCGGTACAATACCGTATTGTCTCTGTTCTTCTCATTTTGCCCTAGATGATAAAAAAATCAGCAAGGTGGCACCAGTCTATGGGTTCAACTTTTTAGGATCCTTCACCTTTGATTCTGGTCTTCCTTCTTCCCCACTTCAGAGCTGGCTTTACTCTGCTCTGTCCTTTCCTTCTCGCTTTGTCTTCTTCCTGACTTCTTGATTATTTTACCCACAAATTCACTGACTAACCTCACAGTATCAATGGCTGGCGGATAAGCAGTTGCAGGCAGGGTTGAGGGGCTGCTTCTACGTGACCCACTTCAAGCCCTGCTTCCCATCTAGTATGAAGTAATTTATGTAGAATAAACTTACTTTCCCAAACTTGCAAGTGATAGCAGATTCTAAGCTCCTTGAGGACAGAAACTGGCCATCTTTCATCGTCATATCCTCTTCACAATGTCTGGCCCAAAGCAGGGACTCATCAAATTTATTTATATTGAATGAAAAAGTCCTTCACCTTGATTATTAGTATTTCCTTCTGATCCCAGAAGCAGTGCAGCTAGAGAGGCCTCAAAACAATGGTGTTCGGAACTCATTCCATCACCTTCTCACTTGCACTCTGCTGTAGTTTATCCTCAGAAATAATATCATCCAGGGGTCACCGGGTTAGAGTAAGAGGTAGCCAAGTACCATTAAAAAAGCAAGTGCTGACCAATATTTCTGCCTTTGCTAAGACTTCTTCCTCCTACTCTGTCTTCTTCAGGGGACTGATTTATTCAGCATGAATGCACGTTCATAATAATCTCCATCTGTGGACCAGCTCACATCACATGAGTAGTGCTCATTTGGTAAACCTCAATATCTTGGCACTTTATACTTATTTGTAAGTATTTTTAAGTATTTATTTAAATAAGCTCTATTTATATTTTATTTGGGAAAAAGGAAATGAAATATAAGATTCATAAAACCAGTGCCAAGCCAGGCATGATGGTACACGCCTTTTATCCTGGTGACTTGGGAGGCTGAGGCAGGAAGATCACAAGTTTGAGGCCAGCCTCAGCAATTTAGTGAGGCCCTGTCTGAAAAAACAAAACAAAATGAAAAAGACCTGGGGATGCAGCTCAGTGGTAGAGCATCCCTGGGTTCAATGCCCAGTACCAAAAAAGAAAAAAATAATAAAGGCAGTGCAAGGATCCACACAAATCGCCCAAAACCTTTATCATTTTAGAGATGGAGAATTTTTAAAAAGAGATAACATAGAAGGCTGTAGATTCCAGGGGTCTCTACAACCAACATGCCCAGTGACTGACACCCTAAAACTTATTCAACTTCTTCGCCTTCTCTAATCAAATCACTGAATTCACCCAAGAGGGTTTACAGTTGTTTTAAGAAAGCTCTGAAAGAAGAGATCAGCCTGTCCATCTAACTTTTCCTGTTCAACCAATATCATACCTAAACGGTAATGCCATATCTGTTCAACTCTTACTTACCTAAGCAGACAGCGAAATATGGAGAAGGGAATCAGGAGCACTGGTAGTATCAAAGGGATGCTGCAGGACTAGCTATTGGCAATAACCGAGGCACTGAGGTCCAGCTGGTGAGAGTCATGTGCCTGGTACCACCTCACACCAGCCACTCTGCTTGAGCAGCTTTGAACCTGGCATTGAAACATTCCCCCTCTATTGTCTTATATGTTGAAGATCTGAAGTCCCAGAAGTGGTTTCTGATTGATTGGGCTTAGTCATGTGCCTGGCCCTAAGATCACACGCTCGACCTTTAGGCATGTACTTGGCCCTTGAATGTGGCAATGAGAGGAAGACTCCAGGCACCTAGATCCCATAGTGTGAAGTTTGATCTTGGGATTGCTCTCATGTGGACCCATTCACCAAAGGATTTCCCTCACAGAGTACCTGTGGGAAGGGCAAGGCCTTCTGGTATTAGAAACCAAGAAAAAAGAAATCTTTACCCCAAATTTTCATGAGACTGGAACTATCCCTCTTCACCCAGAAGCTGGCACAGTGTCAACAAAAGTTTTTCAAAATGTTTTCAAACTTATTTTTGATTTGAGGAATCTCTTTCAAAAATACTTTTCCCAATGAAGGAAATTAATTAAGAGCATGTTAGATTCAGGCACGTACATCCTTGCCAGGAGGTCATTTAAAAAAAAAATCAAGCTCAGTTTTCATGTTCTTATGATCAAAAACATGTCACATGGGCTGGGGATGTGGCTCAAGCGGTAGCGCACTCGTCTGGCATGTGTGTGGCCCGCGTTCGATCCTCAGCACCACATACAAACAAAGATGTTGTGTCCACCGAGAATTAAAAAAATAAATATTAATAAATGCTCTGTCTCTCTCTCTCTCTGTCTCTCTCTCTTAAAAAAAAATGTCACAAAGAAAAGCTCACAATGACTCTCTCTTCCTTCTCCTTCCCCTCTAGTTTCTTATACCCAAGAAAGAAAAAAGTGTGTGGTATAGTGATGCTTCAAGGGACTCTTACCATAAGGCAACCAAAAAAATCCCCCTTGCAGGATAAGATGAAGAAGGAGAGCTGGAAGAAAAGAAAAAGGAAAGAAGTTGAAAATAAAATAGAAAAATGGTTGGGAATCTAGCTACTACTCTTGGGTTTCCACTGTGTGCCAGGGACAGTATATGCATAATACATACATTATTATTTCCAAATCACAGAGAGGCAAGAGACAGTCAAAGATTTAAACTACTGAATGAATGCTTGAACGAAGGTAATGTTGAGGAGAGTTGGGTGGGGGCCATGGTATGTGAAGTGCTCAGGGCCTGGCCGAATCCGCTCCCCAGGACCCCAGCCAAATCTAGAGAATGCTGTGTGTACCTCAGTTTCCCTTCCAATGATTCTGCTGTCTTTTAGAATTTAAAATTTGTGTGTGTCAGCTTTTCATCACTGGGTCCAAAATACCCAACAGGAATGACTTAAAGGAGGAATGACTTAAAGGAGGAATGACTTAAAGGAGGAATGACTTATTGTGTATCTTCTTCTGAGAAGTGTCTGTTCAGCTCCTTGGCCCACATCAGAAATGACTTATTGTGGCTCAGTTTCAGAGGTTTCCATCCTTGTTCATCTAGATCCCTTGCTTTGGGCCTGAGGTAAGGCAGGACATCATGGCAGAAAAGTGTGGTGGAGGAACATTGCTCAGCTATGGCAGCCTGGAAGCAGAGAGAGAGAAAAGAAGGGGCCAGGAACAAGATATACCCTTCCAGGAAATGCCCTCTAGTGACCCAGTTCCTCCAACTATGTCCCATCTTGTACAGCTTCTACCACTTCTTGATGGTTCATTCAACCGTGATGAACTAATCCATGGATGAAGTTAGTGTCCTCATGATCCAATCACCTCCTGAGAGCCCCACCTCTGAACATTGCTGCATCAGGGACTAAGCCTGAAACACATGAGCCTATTGGGGACATTCCAGATCCAAACTATAAAAAGCCTTCTCCAAAAGCCAGAGCAACTGGTCTTTATTCTGGAATATAGCCATTTACCCAAAACCACTCTTCCCTGGGTATCATCATCTCCTGAGGGTTGAACACACCTGACAGGTTTGTCTCTACTTCCCTGTCAGAAGCCCAGCTGAGAAAACCTTACCTCTGTGCTCACTCAACCCTATGATTGGCCCTATCATATTACTAATCACAGTGTGCTTTGGAAGGACTATGTCACTCTCATATTTGTAATCCCAGAACCTTTCGTGAATTAGATAACTAATACATGTTTGCTGACTGTATCAGTCCATTTTCTATTATTATAAAAAAATACATGAGGCTGTGTACTTTATAAAGAAAAGAGGTTTATTTAACTCATACTTCTAGAGGCTGAAAGTTCAAGATTGGAAAGCCCTACTGGTTCAGCTTCTAGTGAGGGCCCCTCTCGACTGCATCACATTATGGCCAATGGCATCATGGTGGGAACACATGCAAGAGAAAGAGATCAATCACATGGCAGAGCAGGAAGTCAAAGAGTATGGAGATTTAGTCTCATTCTTTAAAACAACTTTGTTTAGCAAAAACTAACTGGGGTCCCACAAGAACTACATTAACCCCTTCTGAGGACAATGACCTCAATAACCTAATAACTGCCCCCATACTCCATCTCTTAAAGGTCTTACCACCTCCCAACACTGCCACACCAAGGACGAAGTGTCTAATACATGAATCCTTAGGGACATACTCAAACCATATCCAAAATCATAGCACTGACTGAAAATCAAAATAGCAGTGAGGCTCTTTGGACTTTGAGTATTGGATTGCTCTACTATCACGTAGAAGCTACTTCGCAAGGAGACTGTCCTGCTCTGCCTAGTTCCAGCCTGTTCCTCAGGGCTTTGCGTTTTTGATATTCATAAAGCATCACACCCAAGCTTGCCTGCAGCATGACAGAGCTGTATCTCAGCTGTGTCTTGCAGGCACTGACTTTCCTAGCTACAGAAGAAATGGTATTCAGAACATCCCTCAAATGATGTAGCCTATCCTTAATCATTGATGGTTGCTATGATAAGTTTGTTTTTCCTAAGGAAAGGCACTGGAGAGTATTAAAGGTGGAAATAAAGTACTTCCTATTTACCTCCTGCTTAACAGAAATTCAGTTAGCTGTAACACCTCATTCTCTGAGCATTCATGTTAATCAAGGATTTATTGTCCTAATCTTGGACAATTTTTCCCTTTTGACATCTGCTGCATTTTTATGATCTTCATAAAGCAGTATGCTTCTTTTATAGGGACAGTCTAACTATAATAACTTCCATCAGTACATGATTAAAAAGTACGTTCTAACAACATTCTGTAATGAAGGCAGGGCAGGTGTTAATGGTCTCTATTTTATCCACAATCAAACTGTGTCTTACATAAATAAATGTGTCCAGGTTCACAGGGCTGGTTAAGAATTCCCATCCATGTATTCAACAAATATTTGCTAAGCACCTACTATAGGGTATTGATGTAACATTCGAGCAGCCATCTTACATGTTAACCACCAGCTTATGAGATAAGTTTCGCTTTCCTGTACTTCCTCTTACCCGAACTCCTCCTACCTCAATTAGTGACCTACCCCTTGGTGCCATTGACCTAAGCCAATCCCATGCTATTCCCCACCTGCCTAGCTCGGACACAAGCACCCCTGAGCCTATCCCATAGCATCACAGCTACGTCTCCAAACCCCTACCCCACAAAAGCTGAACACTCCAACATCTTGGGGCTTCTCTCCTTTCTGTAGAGAGATGGTCTTTATTTGTCAGCTTTGCTAAATAAACTTCTGTGTGGATCTCCGCCTGGTCTCTGTCCTTCATTTCTCCCTTACTTTCTCACTTTCCTTTCACCTACTATGTGCTAAGTTCTGTGTTAGAACTTGGCATAGAATTTTTAAGCAAGACAAGCCATCTCTCCTCTCCCCCTCCTGCCATTTCCAATATCCCTTGCTAGGTCCCCACCGCCATGCCAAAAAATTCCCTATAACCCCCAGGGAAGCTTCCCAACTGCACAAGAAAAACTAAAGCCTGATTCCCTCTGGGACAAGATGGCTGGGCAGGTCCATGTGAATGGTGAAAGCCTCCCTCAGCTCAGTGGGACCAGGGCTCCAGGAGGGTGGAATTCAAGTCACTAGCCTCACTGAGCCCAGTTCACCTTGTCCAGCTTTGAAATCCCTGTGCATTCCAGCTGATGTCAGCGGGTTATTTATCATATAATTAGCAAACTATAAAAATGCTGGAAAAGAAGCGATTCTGGAGCTTATGTGTGGTGCTTAGAATCAACATTGCCTACTTGTGCATCTATCATGAATAATTCAAAATGTAGAAATAAAAATGATACATAGTTAGGTTTGGGGAGATGAAACCCTGTTCTTGGTTCGTAGAGCAACAAATTGTTGCTATGATTTCAACTTTCTCTTTCATTCAACTCTATGGAATACACACAAAGATCTGAACATGGCAGATCTAGTAATTCACATTCTCTTTTTCTTCCTCCCCCGAAGCTTCTGAGGTCTTTTAGCAGGCCATGATATTTTATCAACAGTGGATTTAGGAAGGGTCTCTGAAAACCAATGTTCTATGGTTATAGGTATTAGATAAGCAACTATATGTATATGTAGTAGATATTATCTAGGCATATATGTATATGTAATATGTAGTAGATAACGTATATGTAGTAGATAATGTATATGTAAACGTAGTAGATAAGCAACTATATGTCTGTCCCTTCTTGTGGACCTCTAACTAGTGGACCACTTATGACCTTGGTTCATACCTATGATAGGCTATTACTGGACTCTGGACAGGTGAACTGCCCCCAGGCAGTAGGCACAATCCCATGACTAATGCCACTTCCTCTCTCCAACCTGATCAATAACCCCATATCCTTTCCAGGCCACTGTAGATAGCATCACCTTTCATCCCCTTGATTACTGAATTTCTGGATCCATATTCTGCCTCTTATATCTACATGTGACTCCTTTTGGTAAACAACTCTCCAGTTTCTCACTGTGAAGATTTGGACTTCAACTTCCAGCCATCCCAATTCTGTTCTCTATTCTCCTGATTCCTTGATTGGGGTGTCCTCGGTGGTCACTGAAAAACAAAATTACCCAGCTCCAGTCCTGAACCTGATAAATTCTCCTAGACTGAGCATTCCTAATACCCTCAACCACTCCTTTCTTCCTATTAGATCTTTTCCCTATCCTCCAAACCCACGCTAATCTATATTTGCACCAAACCAAAGACATCTTGGTAGAAATGGATCAACTTCAGGAAGCAGTGAAGCTGAACACAGTTCCAATCCTTGGACTACTACAATCCTCCCTTCTGAGTAAGCCAAGAAAATCACAGAATGATTTCCAATCTTTACTGCCTGGACTATGAAGGATGATGCTTCATCTGGGAATGCCATGAGGTTGGAGCAGGGTGCCAAGAGGAGGCCAGTGGAGTGACATCCCGCAAGCCATCTGTGGATTCACTGCTGTAAACTAGTGCTAGGCACATGAAGATACTCAATCACCAAGAACCCATCCCTCCAACAACCATGCAAAGGGACAGGTGATCTGCACAGGTGACGCTTCCACCCTGGTTTTTCAAGGTGCTCCATGGGGAGAGGGGGAGTCTGGAGGCTCCAGACTATCTGGGAAAAGCAGAGAGTCTGCCTGAGTGACTCAGTGGTGGTGCAAATGGTAAGGAAGTAAAAGCCAAGAGCCCCTGCAAAAGGAGACTGGCACAAGTGTAATGGGGATAGGAGATCAGGGAAGGCTGAGCCGAACACCAGGGCTCTGATTTGACTGTGTAAATGGTGGAGACTGTGCTGGAGGCTTGGGGAAGTGGAGGTGATGAGACTGTTTGGAGACCTGTTTGAGCCCTCAGGGGCCCTCCACAGTGGCTGCACCTACAAGATATGTTTGGGCCAGAAGGCTTGAAAATGTTTATTTCAACTGAGAAGCCTACGTGAGAACCAAAGCATAGTTTGTACATAAGCTGATAGAATGACATCAAAACCATATGTATAAATAAATAAATAAATACATGTGTATATATATATATATATATATATATAGAGAGAGAGAGAGAGAGAGAGAGAGAGAGAGAGAGAAACAAATATATGTATGTATACATATATACATACACACACACACACACACACACATATAGTAATACCCCCTTATCCACAGAGGACAGAGGGCATGTTCCAAGACTCCCACTGAATATCTGAAACCACAGAGAGAATACAGAACCCTATATTTTTTTCCTATACATATATATCTATGGTAAAATTTAATTTATAAATTAGTTAGAGTAAGAGATTAATAATAACTAATAACAAAATAGAATAATTATAGTAACACTGTAATAAATGTTATATGAATGTGGTTTCTCCGGCATAATCTCTGGTTCTCTCAAAATGTCTTTTTTATTTATTTCTGGAATTTTGCATATACTATTTTTGGGCTGTGGTTGACCAAGGGTAACTGAAACCAAGGAAAGCAAAGTTGTGGATAAGGGGGTACCATTTTAAAGTGCATTCCCTGGCTATGTAGCTCTTCATAAAAGACCTATTACGTCAGGCTGCATTCATCAGAGCATGAGAAAGGGGAAAAAAAGAATAATGGAAAACATTACATTTGTTATGGTTTGGATGTGAGGTGTCCCCCAAAAGCTCACGTGTGTGAAAATGCAGGAAGGTTTGGAGAAGAACTGATTGGGTTACAGCCTTAATATCATCCATGAATTAACCCCTGATTATATTAACTGAGTGGTACTGGAGGCAGGTGGACGTGGCTGGAGGAAGTGGTTCACTGGGGCAGGGATATGGGGTTTATATTTGTATCTGGCGAGTGGAGACTCTCTTTCTCTGTTTCTTGATCAAAATGTGAGCTGCTTCCCTCTGCCACACTCTTCTGCTATGATGCTCAGCCTCACCTCAAGCCCCAAGGAATGGAGCCAGCCTTGTATGGACTAAGACCTCTGAAACCATGAAGCCTCAAATAAACTTTTCTTCCCTTAAAATTGTTCTGGTCAGGTCCTTCAGTCATAGCAGCAAAATAGATGACTAAAACACATTTTAGGCAAAGAAAACTACAATCCTTGCGAACTATTACACAGGGCATGTTTGCCTACCTGTCTGTCCATATGTGTCTGTCTGATACTCTTGTCTGTAGGGCCAGGATTGGGAAAAGTGAGTGACGCCCTTAAAGCCAAAGGGACATCTAAAATCTGCAATGATTAAAAATAAATCACTTTGTCTTTATCATTTTAATACAATCTTTTTTTTTTAAAACTCAGGGGCACTCAATAACAGAGCCACATCCCCAACCCTATTTTGTATTTTATTTAAACACAGGATCTCACAGACTTGCTTAGTGCCTCACCATTACTGAGGCTGGCTTTGAACTCATGATCCTCCTTCCTCAGCCTTCCAAACTGCCGGGATTACAGGTGTATACCACTGCACCTGGCTAATGCAATCTTTTAAAAATCAAAGTTAATACCAAAATTCATAATAAAAATATCAAGATTTTTAACTAAAGAGAGGATCAATAATGTGCTGAGATGTATTAAAAGCCTAAGGCAAAGGAAAAATCAACAATACTGATCCTACCTTTATTTAAAGTTTTGATATCTGATTCATCATTGTTTTTTGCATTAACTTCAAATTTCTAAAATATTGCTTATCTTGATTACTCCAGGTTTTGGTATCTCCTCAGTTTTGTGCCCAGGGCAGGTACCTCCTTCATCTCACCTAAATCCCAGCTCTGCGTGCATGTGTGTGTGTGTAAGACAGTTTTACAAAAAAAAAAAAAAAAAGTATTATTATGTGAAAAAAGTTGCATATCAGNTTTAAAAAAAAAAAAAAAAAAAAAGTATTATAAAACAGACTTTTAGATTGTGGCATCATTACTTAGCAACCAAACTTTTAATCTCAGATTTCAGGGTGCCTTCATTGCTGTCCAAGATGCATCTACATGGCTCAAGACTTCATTCTGAACACCAGGACTCTAACACCATCACCTTCAGGCACACCAACAGTATACAAGACTCCCATGGTCTCCCTTAGCCACCCACCAACTGTCTCAAAGTTGTGCTGCCTGGACCCCAGAGAGGACCTGATCTGCCCTTCCCAGTCTGGGGAGTCTTTTTGGACCCTTATTATCAGAGGTCACATAGACCCTGGGGGGACACAGGACAGAGCTAGCTGAAATCAGACTGGGCCGCCACATTTGACCCATCATAATAGAAATCTGATTTATAGGATATAATTCTTACAGCAGCAGGCATGACAGAATCACTCAGATAACTTGAGTCAGAACATGTAAAAACAAGTTCAAATATAAATACATTTCCAGACCCTCAAGGTCAATGACATCCCACAAACACAGGGCTATTACTGCCACAGACAGAAGAAGGCAGTGCACACAGGTAAATTAGACAGTGCTGGGGAGCAGAGACTTGGAACCAGGGGTTCCCTGCCTGCCTGCCGGCTCAGGCTAAGCACTCCAGGTTTAGAATGAGGGAGTACCTGGTTTGTTTCTACTTGGCTGCCCTTGCCCAGTTTGAATGTGGAAGCAATCCAGGCCAATACCTATGTCTAGACAACCCAACGTCACCAACAAATCAGATCTCAATAGCACTGGCCCACATGTCAAAGAAGCCATCAGCGCCACTCAGCTTTATCCATTCTGAAGGAGTATGCAGGAAATCAAAACAAGAATGAGCCTTTTGGCTTGCTAAAACCATTTGACACGTTTCCCAGATTTTGAAGGTCAGTTTATCTGAAATCTGAGCATCCAAGATTTGGGGTGTTGAATTTTAAGAGACTGGATATAAGATGACTCATATGCCAACTGAATCAACTATCAACATTGTGATGTTCAACTAGATAATCAAGATGGCTTCTGAAACCTTCCAGAAGAATGGCTTCTACTTTACCACATTTGGGCTGCCAAGTACTCTTACATGGGAGGAGGGGACTAGCCTGTCAGTTTGCCAAATAGCTACTTCGATTCAGGTCCAACTGCTTAACACAATTATTCCTCCTTCAGAACATGAAAATTCCTAAATAATTTTGATTTTGCTTTAAATGTCACCTCAATTTATTTTAAGGGTTCTAATTTCTTACCCTTCATCATCAGTTTTATAAAGAAAGGTCATGTTAATAGACAGGAGCCATTATTGCCCACTGGATACTTAGGGAAACCAAAGAGGGATTTGCAAGAGAAAGAAATGAAAAAGATCCAGATTAAATCAACTGGACACCTGCCTACCCGGGTAATTCTCCCTGGACTTACCTTTTTCAAGTTTTCTTTTATTCCATCTTAAAGGGTTCAAGAAATGGGATTTCCATCCTTTCTTTCAAAATGTTTAGGGGCTAAATGATCTAGTGTGTAAACTTTTCCTTGTTGGGATTTTTCTGAGCAGGGTTTATCTAGAATTCTCTAGGAGTCTGTGCTAGATGAATGCAAAACTTTACCTGTTAACCAGGCAAAGGGCCACTGATTAAATTACCAGTAAATTAACATTAGTAGTTAATGTGTGCTATCCTTCAGATCTGAGCTGCATGCTCAGACTCTTTATTGTATTGATTCCTGGAGCCTGCTCCTTTCTGCTCCTTTATTTGAGAGTACTTCTTTCAGTTTGCAATTAACATCTTTCTCTCCTCTTGGGCTTTAAACTCATGAAAGCAGGACACTTGTCCACTTGTCCACGTATGAGTTTCCTAGGGCTGCTATAACAAAGTACCACAAACCAGGTGGTGTCAGCAATAGTAAGTCACAGTTCTGGTAGTTAGAAATCCAAAATCGGAGTGTCAACAGAATTGATTCCTTCTCTGAGAAAGGACTCTGAGGGAAGGCTCTGTGCCAGGCTCCTTTGTTAGTTTATAGATGACTGTCTTCATGCTCATACAGTGTTCTCCCTGAATGTATGGTTCTTCCTCCTTCTGTGTATCTCTCTGTCCAAATTTCCCCTTTTTAGAGGAGACCGGTCATACTGGGTTAGGGCCAATCCTAAGGACCTCACTCTAACATGATCACCTCTGTAGAGACCCCATCTTAGGATGCCACCAGAGAGAGTATTTGCAGGCCACAATTCAACCCATATCACCACTATGTCCCCAGCATGTAGCACAGCGGTTGCCAAGGAGCAGGGGCTCAATAAACTTGTGGGATGAATGAAAAAGATGCTTTAGCTCAGGGCCATCCAGAAAACTTGGCCAAACTTCTAGTCCATGTTGTTTGACTGAGAGAGAGAGAAAAGGGACAAAGATAGTCACAGGACACAGGACATCTAGCATGCCCTCAGTTTCATGGTCCCTTGACTCCTTAGTTATCTCCCAAAAAGGCAACACTGGCACTTTGCAATCGGCACCTTTCCTGGTATATTAGTGGGCCAGATTTTCTGGGGCAACATGATAACAAGGTGGCTCCTTCTTATGTGTAAATTATTTACACATGAAAATTCATTTCAACCCCAAATTATCTGTATTGTTTTAGTATAGTCAGAATTCTCTGGGTATTCATATTCAACACAAAAGAACAAATCTTAAGGGGTTTACAACCAAATCAATTGAATTAAAACCGCAAAACATTTTATTAAATGAGTGCCATGGGCAAAGGGTGAGCTTCACCCTTGGGAGATTTTTTTTTTTCCAGTTCTGAGGTTTGAACCCAGAGCTTTGCCTCTGATAGACAAGTATTGTACCCCTAAGCTGCATCTCAGTACTATGGAGAGTTTTTTAAATGAAAAGATGAGGCTTTGTGATAGCTTATAATTGAGTGGGAGGAAAAATTGGGTGCTCAGAGCATTCAATGACAAAGCAAGACGTACTGAGATGTGATACAGAGGTTCAGTGGAAATGTTGGAGATGACCAGGGAATGCATGGAAGTGAAGGATGAGTTGTTTTCCCCAAGCACAAACATAGGGAGGAAATGGTTCTTCTAAGAAAACAAGACCAAGATGAGCAGAGATAAGATGAGCCTGGTCCTACTAGGTACCACAGAGGTCACCAAGATAAGGTAGATCTTAGGAGGGGAAATAAACCAGATCCAGACAGGAATCGGGAGGGATAGGGTGACAGAAAATGGAATTCAGCTGCCATGATGTGAGCTGCCATATGGAAAGGCCCACATGGCAAGGAGTTGGGTCGCTTTTAGCCAAAAAGCCATCAAAAACCAGAGGACTTTAATCCAGTGGCCCACGGGAACCAAAATCCTGCCAACCGCCATGTGAGTAAGCTTGGAAGAGATCCCATCCCAGTCAAACCGCAAGATAACTTCAGTCCCAGCTGACACCTCTATCGCAGTTTGTGGCAGGAGACCTAGCTAAGTTGTGCCTGGCTTCACAGACTGCAGAAACTGAGGGAGAAGATATGTCATTGTGGTGTCATTGTGGATCATCTGTTTACAGCAAAGGATCCCTAATTCACCTGGCTGTGTCTTTGTTCATTAGGTAACATCAAAAATCACTTCAGTTGGAATTTCACAGGATACATTTTTTTTTTCACTATTCATTTTGATAGCAACTAGCTTAGGGAAGTGAGATGTTAAAAAAGAAGCTTTTCCTTTGACGTCAGTAGTCGAAAACCTCTTCCTCATTTACTCCTCAACTCCATTAATGCACCAACCATCCTGCTGTCCATGATACTGTCACTTATTCAAGGTGTCCTTTACTCCTTGCTAAGGATTCAAATGTTTGCATTATTCCAAGTCTTAATTAAGATGCTAGATTCACTAATTATCCCACCTTGTGTTCTGACAGCATGATCTTTACTGGGTCAATTCACATAATATTGCCCACATGCAATATTTTTCTGACTTACACAAATGGCCATTTGGTATGGTTCAATTCTGCACCTCTCTGAAATTTCTTACTGTTTTGTGTTGAGACTCTTTTTAATGTGGCTGCCTCCTCTTCTAGGCTTCAGTAATTTTCGGGTAAGAAACAGTGATTTATTCATGTAACTTGCACATGGCCTAGTGTCTGCCACATTGCAGACATTAATAAATAAATATCTTTAGAATTCAATTGTTGATTTGTTTACACTGTCTTGCAGAGCAATTAATTATTCATTAACTCAATAATTATTTCCAAAGAACCTGAGTGTCAGGTCTGGGCAAAGTGCCAGAGATGCGGAGATGAATCAGTCCCTATCCCTAAAATGTTCACTGTCTAACAAGAGAAAGACAGATAACAAAACAGGAAGTTACAATTCAACATAGAAAGTGCTTAAAGAAAGGTATCGACAGTGATAAAGGTCACAAAAGGAACTAATTACAATCATGCACCACATGAAAACATTTTGTTCAACCCCACACGATTATAATAGAACTGGAACAGAAACACATATGTGAAGAAGATGCAAGAGAATCAGGAATTGCAAGAAAAAAAAAAAAAGAACTCCAAGAAAGCTCACAATGAAGAGTGTAGCAGAAGATTTGAAGTCCTCAACAAGCTCCTTAAAAAAGTGTAAAACCATAGACTCCAGCCCCGAAAGGTTTTCGTGAATACAGAAGCATGTTCCTTGTCCATTATAGGCTTACAAGAAAATCTGTGATGGAAAAAAGAAACAAACCAAGCAAACCCCATGGACATATTTCTAAGGAGAATAACACCTCAAAAACACCTCAGGCACGTCCTTCAAGAGGGATGCCAGAAGAAGATGTTGAGGCCATAGGAAATGACAGCCATGTGCATGTTACTGTCCTGAAGGCCTTCAGTGGGACAAGATGTGGAGGTGGAAGAGGGTGACATTGATCCTGACCCTGTACAGGCCTGGGATAAAGTGTGTTTATGCCTCTATTTTAAATAACAACAAAAATTTCAATAAGAAAAGAAATTAAATAGAAAAAAAGCTTATAGAATAAACATATAAAGAAAGAAAATAAGTCATCATTGTAGGTCAGTAGTAGAGCATCTGCCTTGAATGCACAAGGCCCTGAGTTCAATCCCTAGTACAAAAATACATAAACAAATAAAAAAAGAAGATATTTTTTGTACAGCAGTATAGTTATAGTGTATATGTGTTTTAAGCTTAGTGTTCTTACAAAAGACTAAAAAAAAATTAAAACTTTTTACAATTAAAAAGCTAAAGTAAGCTAAGGTTAATTTACTAGTGAAGAAAGGGGGAAAAAGTATTTTAAAATAAATTTAGTGTAGGCCAAGTGTTGAGTGTTTATAAAGTCTTCGATAGTGTGCAGAAGTGTCCTGGGCCTCTGCATTCACTCTCCTCTCCCTCATCTTCTCCCCAGATCAACTTCCAGTCCTGCAGCCTACATTTGTGGCAAGTGCCCTATACAGATGTACATTTATATCTTTTACACACTGTCTTGACCATACCTTTTCTACATTTAGTTATGTTTAGATACACAAATGCTTAACAATATTTTCTACATTTAGATATGTTTAGATACACAAATGCTTAACAGTATTCACTATAGTAACAGGTGGTACAGGTTTGCAGCCTAAGAGCAATGAATGGGCCACCCACCCGTCCAGCCTGTCTGATAGTAGGTGAGGTCTCCTACATTTGTATAAGTGCATTCTATGGTGTTTGCAGAGTGACAACACTGTCTAATGATATATTCCTCACAAAAATACCACTAGGTGATGCAGGACTCTCTATATATAGGGCAGTTAAGAAAAATTTAAAGGGATTAAGTTCAAATTTAAAGGGATTAAATTAAATTTAAAGGGATTAAATTCAAAGCTAGTGGAGAAATTGGCTCTGGATTTAGTCAGGCCTGGGTTTAAGACCCAGGATCTGAGGAACTGGACTGTATTTATTCATTTATTGTGACAAATGGACACAGTCTTATTGTCTTAGAACAATGCACATTATTACCTCATAGTCTCTGTGAGTCACAGAGTTTGTGTGATTAGCTGGGTCCTCTGTTTTATGGTCTCTTGTGAAGCTGGAATCAGGTTATCAGGTAGCACTGGTTCCCACCTGAAAGTCTTTTGAGGAAAGACTTTCCAAGCAATTTCCTTGGTTGTTGGCAGGACTCAGTTCCTTTGAGCTGTGGGACTGAGGGCCAGGATCCAGCTGGTGTGTGATTGGCATCTTCCCTCCATTCCTTGCCAGTTGAGTATTTCCAACATGGCAACTTACTTCAGGAAAGGCAACAAGGGAGAGAATATGCTCATAAGACAGAAATTAACAATTTCTTAAGATATAGCCATGAAATTGCTATCCTGTCATCTATGCCATATTTATTGGTTAGAAGCAGGTCACTGGTCATGCCTACCCTCAAAGGGAAGTGATTCACAAGTCTATATCTTGAGTTCTGTTTTAGGAAGAACTCAAATCAGGACAGGCCTCATATAATTGCTCACTGGAATCTGGTTTAGAGTTCTGCCGCTGACTTTCATTAAGGGATGCCATAAACAGACTTGTGGGATCTTCTGCAGTGATATAGGACAAGTAATCTGTTCACTTGCTGTCTTGGTATCTACAAGGTAAAACCTCCTAATATTGTCTCCAAAATGCAGGTCTGGAAACCTTCTCTTCCCTTTGGGAAAAGCTCACTTCTCAGGCACAGTGAAAACCTCAATCTCTGCTGAGAGGCATTTTTGTCCTGCAGCCACTGGGAACCATCCTTCAGCTATGGCTCCACTAATGCAATTAGATCTGTCTCTATGGCCAATAGCTCTGGGTTCTGTTTTTACCTTTAATCTCAACATTGTAATTCCAATTGAATTTTTCTTCAGTCCTTATTTTTATCTTTTTTTTATTTTTGGGGTTTTATAAAATGATTGAACTGCTTACATAACAGTTTGAGAAATAGTGTTGCAAGGAAGTTTCTGTGCAATTAAGAAAAGTATTTTTATTGTTGTGATGAAAAGCAATATAAGCTTCTATTTCGTATTTGCTGCTGTTTCTTATTATTTTCCTTTAACAGTATTATTTACTTTACTTAGTTATTTGAATTATTTTTAAATTTTATTTTAATTAGGTATATATGACAATAAAATGCATTTTGATTCATTGTACACAATTACAGTACAACTTTTCATTTCTCTGGTTGTACACGATATAGCATCACACCCTATGTACAATCTTACATGTCCCTAGGATAAGATGACTAAGGAGTGGAGAGGCATGGGAAAAAAATGGAGGAACTTTGATTGGGTAAAGGGAAGGGAGGGTGGGGAGGGTGCAGGGGGACATCAATCCTTATTTTTAAATCATGTTTAGTCATTTTATGTATTTCTTCTTATAAGCAGCCTCAACTTTTATGGATAAAACAGGGCCTGGTTAAATTAAATAATGTTACTTTTGTTTATACTTCTTGATGAATTGCTCAGTTCTTCAGGCAAAAATTAGATGTATGCATTTTTTAAATTATAAGAGTAATTCGTGTATGCTGTTGAAAATATGGTGAATAGAGAAAATTAAAGAAAATGTTTCATAATGTCACTAGCCAGATATAAAACAAAATATATTGGTATTTGTGTTCTTCTAATTCTTTTCCTATACACATACTATTTGCCAAAATTATGTGATTAATTCTTATTTCAGTCATTTCATCCCGTGTTTTTCCCCACTTAAACTACATTGGGAAAATATGCCATTCTGTGCTATTTTGAAGACTATTTAGTCTTCAAAAATGATACACCTTCAGAATATGTATGCCATAATCTATTCAACCACCCCTGCCTATGGGGCATTTTATTTCAATTTTCCAGTGACATGATGAAAATTTGTGTGTGTGTGTGTGTGTGTGTGTGTGTGCGTGCATGCGCGTGCGCGCGGATCACTGACATATCTTAGGGCAAATTACTTAAAGAGGCATTACTTTATTTAGAGCACACAAATATTTTCATTCAGAGCTCATAACAATTTGCACTCATAATGGCAACATAGAAGTATGTTCATTTCCCAACCCCTTCCCAGTATTGGGTACTATGTTTTTTAAAAAATGTCAGCTTGATAATATACTGCTCAGATTTAAAGAGCTAATTAAAGAGTGTAGACCTGTCTGCACATTACATTGCTTCTCTTAAAACACCTCCCCATACATTCTTCAACCTCTAATTAAAAGCCAAAATGCTTGATTGAATAAATATATACCGGCCACCTACTTATGCAAACAAGGACCTCACTTCTCGGTTCCATCAGGCAGTATCAGCTTGGTGGAAGTTTTTGGCTCAGGTAGGAAGTAAGTCTTTGCCATGTGCCTGGGAGGCTCAGAACTGCAAATATAGCCAACAAGAGGAAAATCCACAGCTACACGTTTTGGTGCAATGCCATCATTTGTCAAACACTGCAATAAATAATGTCTTTGAGAGTTTTAAAAGTGTGCACTATGCCTGGGAGGTAGGGCACATGGAAAGTTCCCCTGGAGTGTCAGTTTTGACATGAATTCCGATGCCAAGGTCACTCACTACTCCAGCTAGATTCCTCCCCCAGAACAGCGACTCCATGGGAATTCCCATAGTCTACACACAGCTACTACTCACAGAGTGAGAAGGAGAGATGAGAACAAAACTCCTCTGTGAGACCTGTCACTTGAAAAATAATTAACTTTAGTGGGTAGTTTGATATCTTTGAGATCCTTGTTTTCAGGCGGCCCATAAAGGGAAAATTTTAGTTGAATTAAGTTGCCACAAAAATAAGCAATTTTCTCCAGACTGTGGGGTAATCAAGCAACACATCAGGCAAGAGTTCCTGTGGAATCTGGGTGCACTCCAGTGACAACTGCCCTTGGCCAAGAGAGGTGAGAGGAAGTGGGAAGGGATTGACCTTTCGCCTGGATCCCATTGCTTTCTTCTCAGAGACTTATCATGCAAGTACATTTTCTTCCCCTTATATGCACCAAACTTTGGTTTTTCCCACAGCTCTGATGGGGACAGAGGGGAACCAGGTCTGATTTCCTGCCTAAAAATTCAGAAGCATGGTGATTGTTCTTCCTCAGGTCAGAAAACATAGGCAAAAAAAAAAAAGTTCTGGCAAACATGGAATCCATTCCCACTCTAACACCTGTAAATCCCAGAACTTTCTCCATCTATTTGTTCCAGGACTGGTTCCCTCCAACCCCCTCAACTTATCCACTGCATGTATGAACATGCACATAGGCAAGAACATACATCCAGACATGCACATACATGCAGTTCCATTTTACATTCCCTTTTTATACAAGAAACTTATTATTTGGTTTTTCATTCCTATTTCTCTTTCTCCTTCCCCTTCCTGTCCCTCCTAGTCATCGTCGTCGACGTCCTCTTCCTCCTCCTCCTCCTTCTTGTTAGCATACTTGTAATGGTAGGATGAAGGCAATCCAACAAATGCTAAGTTGTTCCTTTGGTTGGAGTATTATACCCTTCAAAAATGAACAAAATCCACATTACTCAATGTCTACCCGTGATATAAATAAATGCTTTATATGTAGCAGAGTGTAACTGCCATGTCCCAAGTTAAATTAACCCATTTTAAAATTTTACAGGAAACATTTTGATTTTCTTTAGATTCCCAAGAGAGACTAGGGAAATAAATATCTCTACCCTTTTACCAAATAGAACAAAACGGCACATTTTGGCACAATTTGTGTTTAGAAAAAGGGTAAAAAATGATGAGTAAACAAACATATATCTATATATTTTCATACCCCACCTCATTCCCCAAAAAAATGTATTATGGAGAAGGAAACACAACCAGAGTTGTGACAACAATTACTTCAAATCACTGGAGCCAAAAGGGAAAATCTAAGCTTCATTAGGTTTGGGCTCCTAGGACCTCATCTCAACTGTTCCTCAAGATGTAAGGCAGAAGTTCAAAGAAACTTAAGAAAGAAAGCAACCAAAGCAAGAATGTCTGGGTCAAAGCTCATTTTCTTTTTTGCCCTGGGATTCACTCTAGTACAAAACAACTTCCCCTTGTCTCCCCCAAGATTCCCCCACTACAGGGCACATCCTTTATGCTGGGGAAAAAAGCATGTGTACCATGTAGTGTGTTTTTCATAGCATGAAATTGAAGTTTGGACTTTAGGGAAGGAGCCTCCAACAGCCAACAAAATGGAATGAAGCTGTGGGTCAAGAAATATTGTGAATCAACAGCAGAAAGGCTGCCCTGAGCTTGGGTTGGTCCCGCCAGTAGGTGTTACTTTAGCCATTAATCCGGGGCGCTCCATGGATGGAGGATGGCCTCCTCCTGCCAAGAAACACACAACAAAACTCCAAACCAAACTGAAATCTGCCAGTTCTGCAAGTCTCCTCTGAAGGCAGAGTTGGGCCCCTAAGACGGGATCCAGAGCTCGCCTGAGAGAGCTGACAACAGCCCCACCCGACTGGGGCAATATCCCGGAGCCTCCTGGTTGCCATTGCAGACCGCTTCACTTCATCATTCAAAGTGGCTTTTGGCGTTGGGATTAGGATGATTTAATGCAATCACAACAATAACCACCCTCACCGCTGTCTGGGGCCATGGGAGTCCATCCAGTCCAGTTTATAAGCTTTGGCTTCATTCACATGATTAAGCTCTTTTCAGCATGCGTTCCCTGTCCTCTCAGCTTTATTTCTCTCCCAAAGAGCTTTACACTCCAGCTAGAGGACACAAATGCCCTGCATTTCTCTATTTAAAACGTGTGTTTTATGAATTCAAAGGCATCAGGGACAAACAGAAACTGGTCTATATTGACCACCATTTTGACAGAGTCTTAGGGTCCAACTGTCCATATACATTTGTAAGTTTTCTTGTGGTCCTTGGGCCTATCTTACATTCAAAAAGTCCTCCAGGCCAGTAGAAGGTGCTGCAATCTGTCACATTAAGGACAATTGACTTGTGGATTCTTTGCAAATTGTTCTCTGGGGTGTTTTTTGGACTCAGATTTATATCTTGAATTTCACCTTCTTTGCTTTCTCCTTTTCCTCTTCTTTAGGAGGTGAAAGACTTCTAAGGAGTGAAGGTGTCCTCAGAGCTCACTTAATCCAAGGATCAGCAAACTTTTATCTATAAAAGAATGGATAATAAGCATTTTATGCTTGGTTGGTTCTACAGCTTGCATTGCAACTGCAGATGGTTGCAACTTAAAATGGTTCAATTTATGATTTTTTTTTTTTACTTTACAAGGGTGCAAAAGTGACATGCATTCAGTAGAGACCACAATTTGAATTTTAAATTTGGATTTTTTTCCTAGGCTGGCAATGTACAGTGTCCATTCTTTCAATGCTAGGTTGTAGCAGCAACCCGTAGCTCCCATTCAGCCCCAAGATCACTGGTAGAAACAACGGACACTCTACCCATACTGTGTTGTCATAATGTTCAGTAGGCCAAGCAGATTAAATGCACTTTTGATTTAAGATTATTTTCAACTCATCATGGGTTTATCAGGATGTAACCCTGCAAGTCAAGGAGGATCTGTACTCAACTGTGTTGTAGTTTAAAAACTGCCATAAACAATATGTAAACAAATGTAAATACTTTATTTACAACAACTAGCAGTAGGCAAGATCTACCTGCAAAGAGGGACTACTTCCAATCTAATTATTTTTCCTTCTCCTCCTCCCTCTTTTTGTTGGGGAGAGTTACCAGGGATGGAACTTGGGGGCACTTGACCACTGAGCCACATCCCCAGCTATTTTGTATTTTATTTAGAGACAGGGTCTCACTGAGTTGCTTAGCACCTTGCTTTTGCTGAGGCTGGCTTTGAATGCGCTCCTCCTGCCTCAGCCTACCAAGCTGCTGGGATTACAAGCGTGTGCCACTGCATCCAGCCCTCCTTCCTTTTTCTCTGAAGACAAGGAAAAAATTCCAGAAAGGGCAGTCTACTCTGTGGGAGGTCACATGGGTAGGTAGAAGGAGAATTGAGGTTTTCAGACTCCCTACACCTGAACTGTGTGTTTACCCACAAGGCCTGAAAGAATCTCTTAGTCTTGTATTATCAGATAAGATCTATTAATCACCCACTAGATAAACTCCCTTTACTACTTACTGACAGAAACTGGTGTGGCCACATGACTTGGTGAATACCTGAGTCCTGGGCTCTGGCATGCGGGTTGGCTCAGACACTGACTCTATAAGGCAAGAACAGTTCTGGGTCTTTTAGGTAGATCTGTTAACTTTCTTGTAATCCATGAGCTCAAAGCACAACCTCAATTGTGATCCTCAGTTTCCTGTCTAATTCTCCAAATGTCACCCTAGTCACAAGAAAACAGGTGAGAGAGCATGTGGAAGCTCAGGGCAAATCCAACTCCCTGGCACTGGGAAACCACTGAAAGAACGCGTTTCCCCTCAGAATACCTTAAAAAATAAATGAACTTGCCCTACTCTTGGATGAGTACCATTTGTTTGGTAGAGATAAAACACTCTCTGGGAGAGAACATGATGAAACAGAAATGATCTATGTCATAGATACTTGAAGTGACTAAGTTAGTTCACCTCACAGAGAATCAGTGTCCAGGTATCAACAATGGAAATAATGAGGTCTCCCCCTAAAGGGTTCTTGTTCAGATTGTCCATAGGACGACAGCATAATTTATCATCCAAACCAAAATAGTTTTGAAAATGAGAGGGAACTCTATTAGTAATCATGCTAGACGAACAGGCAAAATCTGGGACTGGGTCTAGGGGCCACCTGAGTCACATGGTGCCTGGTACATCACCCTTGACAAATCTTGCTTTTATTTTTTTTC
This sequence comes from Marmota marmota marmota, assembly GCF_001458135.2. Taxonomy (NCBI): domain Eukaryota; kingdom Metazoa; phylum Chordata; class Mammalia; order Rodentia; family Sciuridae; genus Marmota; species Marmota marmota. The sequence goes on along the minus strand of NW_026000153.1, from coordinate 10,009,612 downwards.
CCCTTTTTCTCAAGAATTCAAGCAATCCTGCATTTCTATTCTCTTCTGTGCGTAAAAGTGATTTTGAGTGCCAGAGCAGAACAAGGGAGCCCCCATTCACCAGCTCTGTGAGGCATGGCTCTCCACCACCCTTTCCCAACCTGGCAGGAAGCAAGAGCCAGGCCTTTCTCTCCACCCTTCCAACCTCTGGGTGACACCATCCGGGCTGGAGGGGGAGGCAGGCCAAAGGAGATGGCATTCACTATGCTGCGGAAGGCACAGATGGCCATTTCAAACAACAACTTCCCTATTTGGGAAGCACAAGTGTTGTGCTGTGAACACAACTCTTAGGAGAGCGTCAGGACGGGGCGGCCGGAGGGTGGCTTGGGGTTGCTGATCAGTTCAACCAGTGCGCACGACATGAACTCACTTAGAAATAATAAAGCCTCTATGTCTTCTCAGTCTTGAATTTGTCTTAAACTCAAGCCTGCCAAATTGTGCCAAATTATGTGTTGTTCAACTTGGACTGCCCGAGAACACTAAGCTCATTTTGTTGAGTGAACTGTGCCGTATTTATAAGATTTCAGTATTACAACCGGGAGTTATCGGCAGAGAAAAGGGAAATAAACAGATAATTTTTTAAAAGTCAAAACTGCAACCATTTTTTTTTTTCACATCAAGCTTGAATCAAGGTCGAATTTGTTTGAGTCCCTGTGTGACACGAACACACATGTGTACATAGGCAGGCTTACATTATACGGTTCTCTGTGTATGATAATATGTAAATAAAAAGAATTAAGATATACACTGTGAATTGCATTGCTGGATTTTGCATCTATCTGAAGACAGGGCATTTTGGATGAACTTCATTTTCACTTCACAGAGTTGTTTTTTTTTTAAACCCAGGCCAAGAATATAATACAAAGAAATTTCTTTTGAAATGTTGTTACCTTTCTTTCTTTCTTTCTTTCTTTCTTTCTTTCTTTCTTTCTTTCTTTCTTTCTTTCTTCCTTCCTTCCTTCCTTCCTTCCTTCCTTCCTTCCTTCCTTCCTCTCTCTCTCTCTCTCTCTCTCTCTCTCTCTCGGTACTGGGGACTGAACCCAGGGATATTTAACCACTGAGCCACATCCTTAGCCCTTTTTCATATTTTATTTAGAGACAGGGTCTTGCTGAGTTGCTTAGGGCCTCACTAAGTTATTGAGGCTGGCTTTGAACTCGCTATCCTCCATCCTCAGCCTCCCAAGCAGCTGGGATTACAGGCGTGCGCCACCACACCCAGTGAAATGTTATATTTCTGATGTAGCATTTTTAATTCCTGCACCTTTTCTCTACTTCCCATATCTCTCCCCCAATCAAGCAGGATGGCTGATTAACTGCTTCAGAGTTAGAGTGTAGGTTCAGATCCACTTCTGACAGTGGTGGAGTTACTGATCCCTCTGAGACTGTTTGCTCATCTGAAATTGGGACTAAGGAGAGCTCCCACTTCACAGAGTTTCCATAAGGGCTAAATATTTGTAGAACACTCCAGGCACAGAGGCTTATGTTAGAAATCCCAGCTATTCAGGAGGCTAAGGCAGGAGGATCACAAGTTCAAGGCCAGCCTGGGCAAAATAGCAAGATCCTGTCTCAAAACAAAGTAAATAAATCCTTGTACTTATACCTGTCCCTTCTCTCCTGTGGAGCCTAGCCTCCTCTCACCCCATCCCTGGATTATGACCATGGTCACCTGCCTAGTCTCCACGCCACCTGTCTCATCTATCCCACCTGCCAATCTACCCTGTGAACTACTACCTAATCAGCATTCTTTCTGAACCAGCATTAGAATTCACATCACTTCTCAAAAACTTCTAAAGGCCCCTGATACCTATAGGATAAAACCCAAATGCCCAAAATGTGACAACTCAAAGTTGATACAATCTGTCTGCCCTGATCTCCTGTCCAACCTTACCTTGAACCCCAAACATGAATTACTAATTACCTCCTATGCATTAACAAAAACAGTCTCTTCCCTCTTGAATGCTTTCCCTTCAGCAAAGGCCATCTCAATGCCCCATCTTCTATGAAGCTTTGTCCACCTTCACCACCACCATCCCTGATCCATCCCTGTTCTGAAGTCATGCAATGTTCTACTGCTGAGGCTCACCTCACATTGATTTATGAGTCCAGAGTCCAGGATGCAGGTATTCACTAAGTCATGTGGCCACACCAGATTCTGTCAGTAAGTAGTAAAGGGAGTTTATCTAGTGGGTGACTAATTAATTTCTATGATCAGTGTCGTCTTATTATTATTTTTTCCAAGTAGACTGTGAACTTTTGGAGAGCAAAGAATACATTTTAGACATTTCTGGATTTTGGCACTTCCACTTAGTAGGTACTCAATAAAAAAGTTTGTTGATAAACGAATAAATAAAGAAAAATGAAAATATAGACTATAAATGACCAGCATTTTGTAATCTGAAAATGACATTCTATAGTATAAACCAAAGGCTCTGATTTATAATGACAGTAATAGGCTTTTCCGCTCTGGAAATGTATAAAATGATGTCACTCATAAAAATGAAATAGCAATATGATTGACATTTCTTTGGGCCACTTTTTGTAGATGAACATTCCATAGAATTTGGTTTAATCAGGAATAAATGTAATTTTAAAACAGTTACATTTAACTATCATATTAAACCTACCCTCAAGGTCAGTACCACCTGACATCAATCTCTCCCCTTAACTAAAGTTCCAGGAAATAGAATCGATTCAAAGATTATTTAACCTCTACACACCAACCCATCAGATACAATAAATTAGAGATTCAAACAGATCTTTATTTTTGTAATTACTATATCTCACAACTCCCCTTTAAATCAATATTTGTGGCAAGATAATTTGCTGTGTTCATGAAGAAACTTGATAATGTCTCAACATTGTCCAAATGTCTGAGACATATGCTACCCATCAGACCAGAGAAATGCACAAATGCATCTGTTTTTACTCAAACCCCCCCCCCCCCTTTTACATCTTTATGAAGTGAGCAAAACCGAAAAGTCACAAGGAATAAAACGATGGTTGTAACATACACACTACTAGTCACTTAATCCTCTCTCTAGTGCCTGGGCCGTCTCGGCCCAGGATGATAATGCCGATGTTAATACATGCTGTCTGCAAGAGCTGTCGAGGCTGCCCACGTCCCCCTGCTCGATTTGTCAATACCCAAGGGATTACAGAGAGATGAAGCACAGAGCTGAGTCAAGTTTGAGTCCAACATGGATCTGGTTTCCTTGTTTGCCAGTGAGTGCTGATGGATCCCGGAAGACGGTGATGACACCAGCTAAGTTCTCTGCAGGCAGATGCAGTGGAATTTCAGTTCCAAAGCAAAGAATAGGCATTGGGGGCAGAAAGAACAATTAATGTAGCATCCCCATCTCCAAAACAGCAGGGCTCACTTAACTCACACTTAACCAGAGAAGTTCCAATTGCAGCCAAAACCCAACAGGAGAGAGCCTCAGTTAAAACGTCTGTGTCATTCAAAGCCAGAGTTCAAAAGCCACCCAACACTGATTCAGGGCAATCACAGCACTAGTCCAGGGCTCCCGCAGCTCTGCATGAAGAAGAGCAACCAGAAGAACGAGCAGGAATGTGGGAAGCAAAGAGGAGGAATGTCCCTGCAACACCTGGTGACAGTTGGCAGGTGAGGAAGCAGGGCCAGCTCTCTGAGGCCCTGAACTGATGGAAGTGTTGTGCAACCTTCTTTCTGCTTTGGCGGGGGAAGGCTGGTGTGGGCGTGGCACCAAGCCCGGCTCATCCATTGTCTGAAACACAAGTTCTGCTCTGCCGTGTCTTCCATAAAACCTCAATTCCAATCCAGCTGGCATTGGAAGAGAGAATAGATGGGGTCAAGTAGCCAGTCTTCATTAGTGCGAAGGCTGATCATGTCTAGAAGGATAACAGGAGATTGATCCTTCAAAGGGAGGCAGTGTAAGAAGAGCTCCGGGCTCTCTCACCAACAGCTGTGGGACTTCAGGTGCCTCACCTGAGCCTCAACGCCTCACCTGGAAAGTGGGATTGGCCACATCTTCCATCCCAGCCTTGTGCCAAGACTGAAGGAGTTAGTTTATGCAGAAAGTACCTGGCATTGTTCCTAGAACTTTGAAGCCCCTTGAAAATATGTTAACATCCTGCAATTGAACACAGAATTCCCAGAACACGAAATGGTTGGGGAGAAGTTCAAAAGCACTGGATCCCAAATGGCTTTTGTTCTGGACTCTTCTGGATCCTTGAAAGATAAGAAGAAGGCAGCCAATCCTACAGAAAGAAATACCCTATCAATACCTTCACCATATTCTCTAATAAACAGGGGGGTGATATATTCTGTGGCTTTAGCAAGACAACGGCAGGCCTTGGCCATAATCCTTTGTGCCTCACCAGATAATTGAAAATCAAAGGCTAACCCTTGGAGTCTCTCCACACATAGTGGTAAAGGCTCAATGTCAACTCCCCAGACAATTTTGTTCTCCTTCTATAAGAGAAAACCAAGCTGCAAAGGGTGAGCTTGGCGTAAATCCAGCTTAGAACAGGGACAGATAGACTGGGGGAAATTTTGCAGATGCATTAACAAAACCGGGGTTAACATTTTTCTGAAGCTTGCTTTCTTCCACTCAGCCCCCTCTTCCCCAGATTCTTGGGGGAATGGCTTGTTCTTCACTTCATTCAGGTCTCTGCTCATGTGTCATCTTACTGGAAAGAGCTTCCCCGACTGCCAGCTCTTATGCACCAGCTCCCTGCCTCCCCGCCACACCCTCATCTCCACCACTATTCTCTACCCTGCCTTGATTTTCCCCCAGCCCTTGCCATCCGGGCATCACAAGTATCACTTGGGTTTTGTTTGTTGTCTGTCTATCCCCTCCCCGGCATGTAACTTTCATGGCAGCAGAGATTTGGCTTGTTTTGCTTACTAAGGTTTCTATATTTGTGCTTGGTAATCAGTTGGTGTTCAATAAATATCTGCTGGATGAATTAAAGAACATTATTCCTCAGATTGTAGGGTATTAGAGTTGAAACTGTTTCTATGCTTTTGTTGTGTGGATAAAGAGGCAGAGTCTGCTGAAGGGAAATGAGCTACCCAAGAGTTCATAACTAATTAATAGAACAAGATAGGAGACAAAAATGGAGGCAAAAGTAGCTTAGGCAAGAAGAGAAAAAACAAAAAGAAAGAGAAGGGTAGAAAACAAAAGAAACAAAATGAAAATAATATATATCCATTTTCTTGATGGAAGCAAAGATTCTGGAGTCCAGATACGTTTTAAACACAGTTGAATTAACATGGCATGGGTGGCATTCCAGCTAAGCAGGAGGATGGGGAAGGAAGATCACAGGTTCAAGGCCAGCCTGGGCAACTTGGAGAGATCCTGACTCAAAAAAAAAAAAGAAGAAAGAAAGAAAGAGAGAAAGAAAGAAAGGAAGGAAGGAAGGAAGGAAGGAAGGAAGGAAGGAAGGAAGGAAGGAAGGTGGGGGAGGGATGGGAGACAGGGCTGGGGATGTAGGTCAGTGCCCTGGGTTCAATCCCTGCCCCAAGGGGAAAAAAAGAAAAAAAACATGGCTGAACTAATGTTTAATATCCATCATGCACTTTGCAAAATTACCTTTTGCAACCGGACAAACCAAATGGGCCCTGAGAGGCACGGTTCTCCTTTCATCATGGTGGTGCAGTGGAGATATTCTAGCTGCTGAGGTTTGTCTAAACAACAATTATTGCTTTTGTTCAAATCGCCCACCTGCAGAATCCACTCCTCGACAGAGAGGGGGAAAGGGCAGGAAGAGATATTTATTAAACTAGGCACTATTCCAGGAGCTTTCAAGTATCTCAGTTAATTTTCATAATGTCCCTGCGGCCACTTTACAGATGAGAAAACTAAGTCTCTGAGGAGTTAAGTGAACAGCTCAAAATCCCCCAAATCCCTTAGCTAATCAGTAGCAAAGCCAGGATGCTCAGGCCAGCCAACTCCAACGCTTGTGTTCTTTTCACCACTGCTGATTTTTAAAGACCTTCAGGGAAGAAAGCTCCCCCAAGCTTGTCTTGACCCAGGATTCTTACACAGTCTGGGGTGAGTTAGGATGGATAATGAGCCAGCAGAGTGCCTTGTGTAGATCCTTTGGTTTTACATGACAATATGACTCCACCGCTCAGTAGACAGGTAAATCATCCAGATTTAGCAATACAGAACACCTGCATTGATTAGGGGTAAAAGTTGATCAGTTTCTCCTGAGGCTACACCCAAATAAACACACAATCCAAGCACAAACAGTGTGTGCTTATTTTGCAAATGTGGCTTTAAAACACGTCCCTAGCTCTAGAGTGACCTGGTTTGCCTGGTACTGGAAGGTAGATAGTGACCAAAGGTGCAGGATTTTTACTTCCAAAATCAGGAAAATTCTGGACAAAATGGAAAAAGTAGGTCACCCAGAGGGTCCCCCTCCCCCAACTTCCAACAAGACTGTCCCTCTTAAACATCCCTCATGCAGATATTCTGAGGTCATACCTGTTCTTACAGAATAGCCAATTATCTCTTAGCCAACTTTTTTTTTTTTTTTGGTATTAGGGATCAAACCCAGGAGTACTTAACCACTTAGCCACATCCCAGTCATTTTTTAGTATTTTATTTTGAGACAGGATGTCACTAAGTTGCTTAGAGCCTCATTAAGTTGCTGAGGTTGGCTTCAAACTTGTAATCTTCTTGCCTCAGCCTCCTGAGTCTCTGGGATTACAGGCATGCACTACCACACTGGCTTGGCCAATTTTTGATTTAAGCTCTTAGTCTGTTATCCATTGCTATACCAAAATACCTGAGACTGGGTACTTTATAAAGAAAAGAGATGTATTTAGTTCAAAAGTTTTGTAGACTGCACACCCAAGATAGGGCATCCCCATGTGTTTAGTGTCTGGTGAAGGGCCCATGGCCAGTGGCATCATACTGGCAGAGTATGTGGGGAAGAGTTAACATGGCGAGACAGGAAACCAGAGAGGAACAGGGGCCAGACTCACATTTTTATAATCACCCTCTCTCACAGAAAATGACTGGGTACCAGGAGAACTACATGAATCCATTCTTAGGGTGATGCCACTTAATGACCCAGTTCCCTGTCAGTAGGTTCCACATATTAAAGGTCACACCACCTCCCCAAATTACTATTCTGGAGAATACCCTTCCTACATACTGTAAACCTTTGGGGGAAAAAAACACATCTAAACCATAGCATGTTCCACTGGTAAAAATGTCACCTACAGAAGATTGATTAGAAGATATGCATTTCATCCATGTTTTTATTTTACATTTTCATCCTAGATTCATTGGAGCTCCAGAAGTGTATGCCAATGGGCCACAATCTTTGAGTACTTCTGCAGAGCTCCTTTCAGTGGACTGCACTTTGATATTTTGCTGAAATACTAAAGCCACCATGATAGTAGTATTCAATTTAATAGAGGATCTTGCCTTTCTCAGTCTTCTACAGAGATTTATTCTAGATTTAAGAACTAGGGAAATCTCTGTCTCCTTAGAGAAATTATATTTTCTATAAGTTTTTCTTTCTGAAAATTGGTATCATATACCTGATCTTGATCCTGTTTTTGCTTTAACCAGCAGGAAACTCAAACCCAAATGTGTTGCTCAAAATCAACAACTGTTATTTTATCTGTACATGTCTATTTCAACTTCCTGCATTTTCCAGATCTTAATTTCTATGTAATGTAGTGAGTTGACAGATGAAAATATGATCATCTGTACTTTTCATTATAAGTTTTAGTTTTTCCTTACAACAAACCATTGAAGTGAGTTTTGATGGGAGAATTTAAAGTGCATGTTGAAATCTGCCAGACAAAGGAATGTTTCTACTTCATTATTGGATTGGGAATTTAAGACAAGAGGTAGCTAGACAAACATAACAGTGATTGGTTCAAAGTTTCCTAATTATTCCGACATTCGTCAACACCTTCTATATGCTACCCAAGAAAGATAGAGAATGTCTAGCCAAAAGTTCTAATCCACTCTCTTCACAAGATCCCAGGTACAGAAGGGAAACAGCCTCAGTTCCTGTGGATCAATGGATGACATTGACTGGCCTCAGGTCTGGCCACCTGGCTTGACATGCTCAGGTTATGTCAGGGACAGCTTGGTGCAGGACAGGTAATGGCTTGGGGGTAAAATGTGAGCCCCAGTATTTGTCCCTAGTGTGACCTTGGCTATGTCACCAAAATAATTTGGGTATCTATACTCTCAATGGTAAAAGAGGAAAAAAATAATACCCACCTTAGAGATACATTATGAAGACTAACTGAAATCATGCCTCTAAAGGCATTTCTCCAGCCCCACAGTGCCCAGCATCTGTGAGACCTAAAAAAAAAGAAAAGTCTTAGCTTTTACTACAGAAAAGTTAATCCTCAAACTGACAGGGTTCACACTGTCCCTGGCAGTGACTGGAGATTTTATCATAAACCTCTGGCAACGTTGCCTAATATAACTTTGGCCACTTTTGCTCATTTATTAAAGGATACTACACAGACCCAAAGCAGAGGCCCCACATTAAAGCAGTTATAACAGTGGGTCACTGGGGTTCTTTTTCCCTAGGCAACAATGAAACTACATTAACAAGCACTCACCAAGGCAAACCTCAGTCAGTGAACATTAGAACTTTGCAAAAATAATAAACTCTTAAAGAGATACACTGTGCCACAGGCCAGCCTGGGAGATTCTTGGGTTCTGCACATGCTAGGCGGATGGAGCCAACACATTAAAATGGAAGTGTGCTATGCAACACTATCTGTGTTCATCCTTGTGATACCTGAGATCCAGCCATTGAGAAGTTGCAGGTACCTCTCAGATTTTGTTAGCTAAGACATGTTGCCTTGTCTGTCCCTCTTGCCTCTTGCTCACCTCCTCCCTGTCTCCACATAACATCCTACCCCGACAGAATTTGATATTCTGTGAATTTCCCCACCCACACATCTTCTCTGAATGCAAGTGTATAGAATAAATAGAAGCATTTGCAAAGTTATCCCCATTCTTGAGATTACAACTCCAACCACCAGAAAGAAGCAAAAGACCAACAAGAAAGACCAACAAGGGCTAGGGATATAGCTTAGCTGGTACAGTGCTTGCCTCGCATGCACAAGGCCCTGGGTTCAATCCCCAGCACCGAAAAAAAAAAAAAAAGAAAGACCAACTAGTCTCAAATTGGAATTGTCAAATACTTCATTAATAAGAAAGCCAGGAAGGACAAGGATAGTGTCCCTGAACAGAATGGCAGAGAGCCTTATGACAAGTCCCATGCCTAGGCATGGCTAGAATACAAAGATTATTCAGGGCACAAATTTCAGAGCTAATTTTCAGAGATCATCAAGTTCAACCCTTATCTGAGGTATGAATCTCTTTAGAAAATTTTTACTAACAAAGAAAACTAAACCCATCTAAGACTTCCCATGCCTCCTTTGGGATAACTACGAATAAACTGGTTTTCATATGTCACATAATATCTATGTAACTCCTTTTCATATTAAAACTATGTATTTAATGAGCACATGCTCTGGAGTCAGGCATTGGGCAGAAATTGGGGATACAATGGGAAACTGGAGAACAAGAAGCATGTCCCCTGACCTCGCGGAGTTTATAATCTAACTGGGGAGACAGTCATTAGTCAGCCATTACTGATGGATAGAACCTAAGCACCGTGAAGAGAAAGAGAAGATAGTTCTATGGCGTGGCGCCACGGAAGTTGGAAGGAAGAGATAAGGCTGGGTGGATAGGGTACCTTCCTGGTCAGTAGAGCACAAACAGCAGCTGCAGAGATTTGCTGAGAAATTTACAAAAAGGCTATTTTTAAATCAAGACCTACATGATTGGGGTCCATATCTCTCCAAAGAAGGAAAAATACCTGATCAATACTGTGGACTAAAGGCGCGTGAATGCTTCATGGACACTGAGTGCCTTCCCCAGGATTGGGCAGGGGGCTGACTTCCTGAGACCTGGAGATCTGTATAAACCCCGAGACAAGAGCCATTCTTTGGTATCCGTCTCTTGGGACCCCTCCCTTTTCAAGAGTCTGCTTTCTTTCGATTACTCTAATAAATCCTGTTTCTTTTGCTCTCACCTTTGTGTTTGTAGGATTTTATTCTTCAAATCCATGAGACAAAGAGCCCAACCCCACGCTCCATGCCACACCACCAAGGCTGCAGGGGAATGGGGAGGGAAGGGGTTAGCTGGAAATCCTCTCCAGAGGATGTAATGACAAGCTGAGAGCTGAAAGAGGAATAGGGGTTAATACTAGTAGGGGATAGGGAGCAAGGACATTCCAGAGGGAAGCTCCTGGCTGAAAGGACCACGATGCACCCAAGGGATCAAAAGAACCAATGTGAGTCCAGATAAGTGGGCAGGAACCAGGCAAAGGATCTTTCCTTATTCTAAATATGATGGAAACAATTGATAGAGAGAGGGGGTGTTGGACCCAGTCAATACATGTGCCTCCTCAGGTTCTGTCTGTGTCCACCCTCTCCCAGGGAGACCATTGGTTGCTTGCTCATGGACAGCCCTGGATGACACAGCCCCTGGGGCAGCCACTTCACCTCCAGTACCATCACTGCCCAGGCCACACTGGCACGCATGTCAGGCCTCTATTGGGTCCCAGCATCCCCCTGGGTGTCCAGACGCACCCCATCGAGGCTCTGACTCCTCCTACCACTTCCACAATCAGATGCACCCATAACCTACTTCTCTTCTCTCTGGATCTTTATTTCAAACCTCCCACAATGCATTAGTACTTGACTTTGCCTTTGTGTTCTGGAGAAACTATATTTGGAAGATGGTGTGTATAGGGTGCACGTGTGTGTCTGTGTGTATATATACCTGCGTGGGTGTTTGGTAAGAGGACAAAGGGTAGGGCCAGGACAAAGCCACATTTGTGTTTTGAAAAGATCATCTGTGACTGCATCTGGTGGACAGAATGGGGCCCTGCAGGCAATGGCAGTAGTCCAGGTGAGAGGCAGTGGTAAGTTGGATCCTTGGGAGCCCTGGGAACTCTTTGGATGTCCTAAGACAGCCACTACCCGGCTCTGGAGCCTTCTCTTCTTTAGGTTAAATACTTAAGCTCCTTCTCTTGACAGCTTGTAGGAGTTTTCTCAGCATCTTGTTTACTCTCCTTTGGACATAGATGAGTTTGTGGACCTGCCTCATTAAATGGGCTGCCTAGAACTGGTGCCATACTCCAGTGTCCTCTGACAAGCTGGAGCAGGAACAATGGGCATGCTCTTTTTTCCACACAGTGCACAGTCCTGAGCCACCTTTCTGCCTCAGTTGGGCTTGCAGTCTTGAGCTATACCATGGGGCCTGCAATCAAGGACCTCTTTGCTCAGCTCCTGCTGGGTCCAAGCTACTATTATTTTTGTTGTTGTTGTTTTAGCGGAATGTGGGCCCATGTATTCATTCCAATTAAACTCCATCCTATTGCTTTTGGCCCATTGCCCCAGCCCACTGCAAGTTTGAAAGGGGATAGAGTGTAGCAGTGAAAAGGAGAGACTCAGAAATAAGACAGTCCTGGCTCCAGTCCTGGCTCTTTCCCTTATTAAGTATGTGGTTGGGGGGTATTGTTTAATTTCTCCAAGCCTAAATTTACTCATTGAGGAAATGGGTGTAAGAGAGTACCGCTCTATTATTCAGTTTCTGTTGAATAATAACAAACATTCTCAACAGTTCAATAGCTTCCAGCAAAAACACATTTAGTATTACATTCTGCAGATTAACTGTCATTCTAGTGATTTTGTTGAAGCCAATTGCATTCAGGTCTGCTCTACCTGAGGGTCCATGCTGGTACCCAAGGAACCATCTGGAACTTGCTCTTCTTATGCGCAGCACAACATTGAAAGAAAGCAAGTCAAGTGCCTAAAACTCCTACAAACTGCTCCTACTCATTCCATTGCTTTGCAATTTCCCATCACTGCCTCCAGGGGGCTATTGTGAGGAGTATATTAGTCATGTCTGCAATGTTCTCAGCCCAGTGCCTGGCACAGTAAGCATGCAATAAATACTAGCAATCATGATTGCTTGTCTCAAAGCTGTCATCTAGCATACCATCATTCCCAGATTTGGGTCATCTGTAGCCACACTTGTCCTCTGTAACAAGGCAAATTATTTGCAACTGCTATGATTCATCACATTCTGGTACAGAAAAAGTGGAATATCTCTATTTCTGCCAGAAATTCAGGGGAACAAGCAATGGGTAAAGAAAAACAACCAGCCCCACATAGGCACTATGCCTCCCTTAGGCTTTCATGATATTGGAGACTATTTCTTTCCAATTGGACAAAAGAAAAAGGCTGAAAAACAGGCAAAGAAGAAAAGGGGATTTATCTTCCAGACTGAACTATGCCTTCTCTTACCAGTTTGTTTTTGAAATAGCATCTGAATGTGAGCTCTCCCAAATGACTCAACAGAAACGTGCCTGACAGAAGAGGAGTTTCTGAACACAATCATATACTCTCATATATAAAAGTAAGGCACAGATATATGCTTACTATTATTAGTCATCAGAAAAACATAAACCCACAAGATACTGCTACACATCCATCAGATTGGCAAAATAAATTAAAAAACAACAATACCAAATGAAGATGGAGATATGAAGCAGTAGAATTTTCATACATACCATAGTTGGGTTGCAGATTTACATGGCCACTTTGGAGAAGTGTTTGGCAGTAACTCTTTAATCTGAACATACACATACCCTATGATTCTGTTCCTAAGCAATTCTGATCTTACAAAAATGCTTACATATGTGCACCAAATAACATGTGCAAGAATTTTCAAAAGAGCATTATTCATAATACCCCATTTTGGAAACAATCGAAATGTCCATCAACAGTAGAATGGATGCACTACCCACCATAAAATGTATCATGTATATTTTTTTCTTATGCATGAACAAATCCAAAACATGCCAACAACAAGAGTAAATTTCAAAAATACGTTGTGGAGTAAAATAAGCCAGATTGTAAGACTTCAACATATGATTCTATTTATACAAGATTTAAGAACAGATAAAACAATCTATTGTGTTAGGAGGGAGAGAAATGACCTTTGTAGATGGGGAAGGGATAGAGATTGACAGGAGCCATCAGGACATTCTATTTCTTGACGTGGTTGGTAGTTATATCAATATAGAGAGCTGAATGGTGTCCCCCAAAATATGTCTATCCAGAACCAGAGAATGTGACCTTATTTATAATAAGGGTTAATGCAGATATAATTAAGGCAAATCTTGAGATGAAATCATCCTGGGTGAGCCCTAAATCCATGATATGTGTCCATATAAGAGACAGAAAGGAAAAAAGCACAGGGACATAGAGTGTAGAAGTCCATGTGTGGATGGAGACAGAGATTGGAGTTATGCTTCCACAAGCCAAGGAACAACAAAATCTGTCAGAACTGAAAGGGGTGAGAATTCTGCGGGTGTGCTCACTTTCTGATTATACATCAAGCTGGCACTTATAAAAACATATTTTATATGTATACTTTAAAGTGTTTTTAAAGAAAATGCAAGCTCATGATTTTATAAACTACAAATAAATAAGCAAAAATAAGAAAATTAAAATTATACATACTTCCAATACTTGGAGACAACCCCTATTAACATTTTATTTTATATGCAATTAGATTTTCTTGCCTATACATTTTCATATTTCCACTAATATGGGATCTCTTCATGCATTCTGATCTATAGGCTTCTTCTTTTTTTTTTCTCTTAATCATACATTTATTGGCAGACAGCTTTCCAATAAATAAGATCACCATCTTGTGTACAGTGTTGCACTCCTGTAATCCTAAGGATTTGGGAGGTTGAAGCAGGAGGAACACAAGTTCAAGGCCTGCCTAAGCAATTTAGCAAGGCCCTAAGCAACTTAACAAGATACTGTCTCCAAATAAAAATTAAAAGAAAGGACTGGGAATGTGCTCAGTGGTTAATGACCCCTGGGTCCAATCCCCAGTACCAAGAAGAAGAATGAAAGAAAGATAATTTGTAAGATCTTTAAAAATGGCAAAATCTTGGGGCTGGGGATTTAACTCAATTGGTAGAATGCTTGCCTTGCATGCAGAAGGCCCTGGGTTCAATCCCCAGCACCACAAAAAAAAAAAAAAAAAAGAACATGTTTTATTGGTAGTCTGAAGNAAAAAAAAAAAAAAAAAAGCAATACATAGAATTTACATTTTTCAATGTCCTTTAAAAAAATTATCAAGGAGTACAGACGTTTATAAAGCAACAAGCATAGTAAATATTACTCTTCAGAGATAACTTATTTAAGTCTGCATTTCTTTGTTTACAAGCCAGATTAAACATATTTTCACATTTTATTGACCATTTGTATTTCTTAACTGTGAATTGCCTATTTATAGCCTGGCCCCTTGTTTCTATTGTAGTGTTTATTTTTTTCCTGCAGACTTGCAATGGTTCTTTACATATTGAAGATATTAATCTCCTGTTTGCTTTATATGTTACAAATACTTTTCTTAGCATTGCCATTTGCTTTTCAATTGTGTTTATGATAGCTTTTGATGTATAATTTCATATTTATGTAGTTACATATCCAAATTTTTTATGGTTTTTGCCTTAAGGTTATGTCTAAAAAGACCTCCCACATGCCCTGATTATATAAATAAGAAACTAGAGTTTCTTTCATTTTTTTTTTTATCTTCTTGGCATTTGTTGTAGTGTATAGGGAGCAGTGAAGAATTAACTTTTGGAGAAGTAGATACTGAGGATTCAGCCCAGGGTTACTCTGCCACTTAACTCTACCCCATAACTTAATATTTTTATGTTAACTTGCCAAGGGTAGCCTTAAACTTACAATTCTCCTGCCTCCACCCCTTGAGTCACTGGGATTACAGGAGTGCACCAACACACCCAGCTTAATTTAGTTTTTAATGTGTATGTTAAAGAGACTTACTGTGATCTTGCTATATATACTTTGTTAAAGAGATTTACTGTGATATTAATATGTATATTAATATAATATAATATATATTAATATGTATATTAATATATGTAGATAAATATTATATCACCAACCCAACCCCTGTTAACCCCTCTTCTACCTTCAGGTCAACTTTTTTATTTATTTGTTTTTCTCTTTAAGTTTTCACATATAGGAAAGGATATGCAATACTTATATTTAGGTGTCTGGCTTATCTTACTTAACGGGATGTCCCCCAGTGGTATCCATTTTACTGAAAATGACCAGATTTCATTCTTCTTTATGGCGAATACTCCATTGTGTACATGTACCATATTTTCTTCACCCATTCATCTGTTATGGGAACCTAGGCTGAAACTTAATTTTAAAAAGTTACTCCAGCATCATTTATTGGAGAAGTCATCATTTTACATTTTTTTTAAACACTGTCTTTTTCACATACTAAAAGACTGATTCTTGCATTTGGAGTATCTGTTCTATATCACTGTTCTATCTATTCTAATACAGTTTCTGTGTGTTTATTTAAATCTAACTTACAATTTAGTATCTGTTAGTGTAAATTTCCCCTCCAACTCTTTCTGTTTTTTTGTTGTTGTTTGGTACCAGGGATGGAACTCAGGGGCACTTAACCACTGAACCACATCCCCAGTCCTTTTTGTCGTTTTATTTAGAGACAGGGTCTCACTGAGTTGCTTAGCACCTTGCTTTTGCAGAGGCTGGCTTTGAATTCATGATCCTCCTGCCTCAGCCTCCTGAGCTGCTGGGATTACAGGTGTATGCCACAGCACCTGGCAACTCTTTTCTTTTTAAGACATATTTTGCTATTCATGCACAGCTATTTTTTTTCAGATAAATTTTAGAAGTTACAAAAATAAATACATTTGTACTTGCCACTTCATTAAGTGTATAGATTAAATTTGGGGAGAACTGCCATCTTTGCAATAAGTATACAGCATTCAGCATCAGAAATGCCAGAGCACATGGAGAAACAGTGAGAAATCCCACTGTGAGATTGAAGAAAATCATCACTGTAGAACCCCATAAAAGCAGAAAAGCCGATAACACAATATCATTAGGTAGTGGCCAGACTGCATTTAGATTTATCTTGGAAACAGTACAGGAACTTTTAAGGAAAATTATCACAAACATCACATCCTAAAGAAACTAGAGAGTCTGAGAACAGGATCTCATAATAGTTTGGAGGGAAAAGGAATAGAATGATTATAGAAGTCAGGAGGGGTTGCTTCTCCAGGTGTTGGTGATAGAGAGGAGGCTCCTGTGATGCTGTTGGAATGTCAGGCTGATCTGACAGGGAGAAGCTGCTGCCAGCCACAGAAACAAGGAAGTCAGGAAGGGTAAGATGACCGACTCAGATTCAAACCGCTGAGATAAACAGATGGCATAACCTGTATGTGGAAAAGTATTAACAGAAGCTATAGGTGTGGAACTTCTCAGGGAGTAAGGATTGCTTCAAATACAAAACCTGGAACCTAGGGACCCTCAATAAATGTTTGTGGCATTGAATTAGATAAATGGTTGGTTGACATGCTGCAAGATTTGTCGAAGAGCAAAGATTCAAGAAAGGTGCATTAAACCTGCTCAATACTACATGTACAGGACAGAAGGAAAACTAGAGTCAAAAAAGTAAGCAGAGTAAAAACAAACAGGCCCTTTGGCAGAATGCTTGTGATCCCCAGCAAGCCCTGCTAAGCACCATGGATCTCAAAAGAGGATTGAAGGTGAGCACAAACGCATGCCCCAATGTCATGCAATAGCGTATTTACATGGTTCTTTAAAAACTGTTTTACATCACTTTCTTATTGATCCTTGGAACAAATCTGAAGGTGGGAAATGACTAAAGGCCCCCCCAGCAAGGAACAGGTTCTAATTCAACTAAAATTTGCAGTTCTGCTTGTGTTTAAGGACATGACTTTAATTCCATGCAGTCAGCAAGGAATTGACACAGTATTGTTCCAGTGAGTCTAGTGGACCATGCAGAGTTCCCACAAGAGTGTGGGAAGAGCTGTCAGCATTGTGATTTATCATTATAACAGGCTGTATGCATGAACCTAGGTACACAGAACCTGGTGAGTGGGTTAAGGAACTTTTGAGAGTCATTTCGACTCTGATTTTCAAACTTGGCAATGACTTCCAGGTTCTAATCCTTTCCCTCGAACACGGTCCTTTCACATAGTTTCATCATGTTATTGTGTAACACTCAAGCTACTATGAGCCCCTTTCCTGAAGTCAGCCCGGTGAGCTTTCTGGGTGGGAATCCCGCACAGATCACATTGGAGGAAGGGAAGCCTCTGGGGCTCATGCTCAGGCCTGCTGCCCACAGCCCTTTGCACCACCACTAAAGGGAGCACAAATACAGGGGCCCAAATCATACACTTCAGTATTCAAATCCTGGCTCTACTTTCCATCTGTGTGACCTTGGGCATGATACTTAATGTCACTAAGCTTCAGAGAGAGCCCCCAACTATAAAACTAGGCTAGAAACAGTACCTATCCTGTGGGTCTATATTCAGATTATTGTTAAATTAGTTTGATCTATTTGAAGAGTGTAGAATAATGCCTGTCCTGCTGATCCTCATTAAATATTAACTATTAATTAGTACTTCTTACACTTTCCCTGCTGGCTGAGTGGTCAAGTAATTTACCCAAAAATATACAGCTAGTAACTTGCTGGATCTAGCTTCAAAAATCACTTGGCTAGTCAAATACTTTTACTCTTTTACAATTGCTCAAACGTGTATATACTCAAAGCAATAAACTGTCTAAAATATATGTATGGCAAAAAGAAAGGACTACTTAATTCAATTTATGTTCCATTTGTGGGGCATGTTTTTTGTGGAGCACGTACCACATATTTACATATACCCACAAATATGTGTGTTGTGTCTGACTTACGTGTTACTTATTGCATATCAGTAAAGATTGCTGAAGAGTCATTGTAACCAGTCAATCTATGTGTAGATTGAAAAGGGGAATTTTTCCCTCCTCTCTCAGAAGATTCAATTCTATAAGCTTGCTTGATATAAACTGGAAATAGATTAATAGGAGAAAAAGCATGCAAATTTATTTATGTGCATGGGTCATTCAAGAAAGTTGAGTAACAAACAACCCAATGAGAATTAGAAGCTTAAATACCACTGTTCATAGGGGAGAGGGAACTAGGAGGTCTTGACAATTTAGATGTATAGCAAAGGATTTTTAGGAGAGACAAATGGTCCCAAAGAATGGTCAATGGCCTGGAACAAAAGTCTTTGGGTTCTAAGTATGATGTTTGGTTTCTAGTTTGGTTTCCAAAAGATTGAGTTTAATCTTTCTTGCTTGAAACTATGTACAGTGAGAGGATTGAAGGCAGTGTGTTCTTCTTTGGCAGGTCTGATCTTTAGGTAGATGGAGGAACGTCAGAGAACATCCTTTTTCTATACTTTGGGGAAGGAACACAGGAAGGTCAGAGGAACCCAACTTCTGAGGCAGCTTCTCAAACCTTCCACTTTGCCTTAGTTCATAGTGCTCAGTGCACCCAAATGCCCTAGTTCAGGGTATAATTTTCTGAGCCCAAGTAAGTGACACACACCCTCTCTCTTTGAAAGAATTGATTACCACAACTTCTAAAAGTGAAGAATGAATCTAGTAATGAATGCATACAATTTATTGGAAACCTGTGATGGTCTATACTATTGTCTCTAAAATCTATACTATTGTCTCTAAAATTTCTCATCATTCCTATTTTATGAATAAGAAAAAATGGGTTTTAGTTTCTAAAACTTAGAACTAAGCTTCACCTGTAAGTAAGGGATGGATGGGAATCCAAATCCAGGTTCCTCTCACATTGAAATCTTCTTTCTCCCCCACCTCAACCATGCTGCTCCCACTGAAGCCAGAAGAAATTAAAGGAGAATTTAAATGGTTGGATTTATAAATGATGAACCAATTTAAAAGACACTATTGTGAACTTTAAAGCGGGGGGGGGGGGGAATTTAGCTGGTTTTAACATGGTTTAAGAAAATGCTTTTACAATGGTCACATTTTCTCCTTACTTTTCATGTTGTCCCCAAACACAAGAACAAAGGGTCAGTCCAAGTTCAAAGCAGGTAAATTTACGAAGAAAAAAAATAAAATATTTTTTTGGCCCTCAGCATGGAGGCCCTCTATGGAATTCCATATCCTGAAACACTGTGGAGTCAAATATCAGGACTGTAGTTTTTAAAAGCATTTTGGTTGATTTAATAACCAACAACAATGCTGGCTGTTGACTTGGGCTAAGATTAGAGTAACCAAATCACATGCCTCAAGCCTTCAGCTGATTTCTGCAGAGGCCAGAGATGCGATTTTTCTTTTCTCCTACTTTGCCATCTGCCACACAACCCAAGAATCCAGAGTCCCCACATGTCCTTCCCCTGTCCTCTGGAGCTCCAGGCTCCTAGTAGGGCAACTGGGTTACTCGTAACCCAAATGAACAAGGCAGCAAATCCCAGTCCCCACAGAAAGAGCTAATCCAGTCATCGAAGGGTTACCCAGTCCAAACCCCCAGCCACAAAGTGGAAACAGAGCAGGGTCTTTGTTTATTGATTTGCCTAGGACCCTCTGACTGGCAAAGGAAGAAAAAAAAGCAACCCGGCACAAAATAAATGTTCGATTTCTTTTATGTAAACAAGATTGAGACCAACTTGGCCGTACAAAGCAATTCTTTGCATGTAAAGCAAAAAATAGCTCCCCTGAGGAGGAAGGAACCCAAGCTCCACTCAGATCCCCTCCCCTCCACCCTTCCCCCAGCCATTTTCGGTAACCACTGTGTTTCTGCCAATGAATGTCCCATTCAGAGTCCCTGTGAGAGAGTCATTGCAGGGGAGGAGTTCACCCCCACTGCCACCCTATCCAAAATGTTTTCTGATCAAGATAAAGGATATGGAATCTATGCTGAAAGTCAATGTTATTGCCAATTATTTCCATAAAAAAAAGGAAAAACTTTTATCCAAAAATCTTAGTCTCTGATTTCTTTCTGTGGGGCCCTGATCAGTCCCAAACAGCTTTTATGTGGGTTCAAAAATGGACTAAAGGGAGACCTGAAAAAGTTCAGTTTTGTTTTGTGGAATACCCAGATGGTGGATGGCAATTTGGATACAAACCCTTTAAACAAGGGTCTTGAAAACTCGGTTCACCTTTTGGGATCAAGAAAGTTAATTCTAAATCCTTGTCCCATCCTTATTTGTGCCAAACTCTGAGTGACTTCAGCGAAACATCTGCCAACTTGGATCACATGATTCAGCTTTTTAGTCAGGATATCTATGGATAGAAACATTTTAAGGAAAATAGGAATCTAGCCGAAACTTCACCCAAAACTCAATGCCAACACAAATGAAGATCCTCAAATTTCAGAAGACCTGATTTCCAGTGGAAAGGGGGACTGCTTTCATTTTTATTCAGGTCCCATTTTCTTAGTGCATTCAAAAGGAAGTCTGAATAAATCTCTTTGAAAAAAATCCAATTCTCTTAGAATCCTGGGAGGTCAAGCTGCTAAACATCAAGTGCTTGGAGAGGAGGCTATTTTGTGAGGCTCCTAAAACTCCAAGTGAGGGAGTATTTGGGCGTCCATGTCTGTTGGTATATTGAATGAAGGCAAGGAAAACAGAAAGCAGGATTCTTACACCTGACTCACTTCCCAATCAGAGATTGAGAACCCAATCTCAGCAGATAGGTCCAAGGGGAGGACAAAGATGCCCACCAAATAACAATGAAGATGTAAAAATGTGTTTCTGGATTACTCAACAAGCCCATGAAGAATCCTCCATGAGAACACATGGAACATTCCTATGAACCAAACTGAAATCATGGTGGTATCAGTACCATCTTTCCTTTGCTGGTGGTTTATGATTTCATTATCCAGGAACTGTGTGACCTGGCTATACAGGATGGGAGGCCCCAGAGGCACACCCTGTCCTCCTTACCTCCTCCTAACCATCTTGGTGCTCAAGTGAGAGTGATATGGCATGTAAGGAACAGATGAGTAAATATTATACGTCTGTATGCCAATTCCTGGTATCCCATCCCATCCTGGTATCCCATCCATTCCATGGTATCCATCCAGTGTCCCCTTACTGAACCTGTAGCTCCTCAACTTTTCTACCTAACAATGAGCGTAACCTAACAAAATGAGTGATAAGAGCCCATCAACAGAAATGTGTGCTGATCACTTAATTGTCAACATAAGTGTATATTTATAGCCTATCTCATTCCACAAAGTATTTGAGATGGAATGAGTGCTCATATTCAAAAGCCCAGATGGAGCTCTTCATGATGGTTATTATTTTGACTCAACCCAGAAGATAAGAAAAACCTGAGACAAAATCAGGAAAGTCACATATCCATGGGCCCCAGCTAGCTGAACATCTCTGGGTAGAAAATGCTTCAGTGGTTAAGAGTATTCTGTTTGGCATTTCTGCCCTAGAACAAATCATCTACCACAGATGGTGCTTCATTTCATTCACTGTCAAGTCTGCCTTAACCACTGGCAGCTGATATCTGCAAGGTCAAGTTCATTCAAGGTTTACCAAAGGAGAATGATCTATGGGCATGGGAGGAGGGACTTATTATCCAGGGACATACGGCACCCTCCCAGTTCCTGTCAGAAAGCTACAAATCTATAAGGCAATTCTTATAAGGGAGGTCAAATTGAGTTAGAAAAGTTTGAATTTTATATTTTTTAAAAATAAATTTGTTTTCTATAGCAGATTTAGGTTTACAACAAAATTAAGCATAATGTACAGAAAGTTTCCACATAGCCATTTCCCATACCAGAGTACATTTGCTGCAATCGGTGAACCAACATCAACACAGTGGTATCATTCCAAGTCCAAAGTTTACATTAGAGTTCACTCTTGGTGTTCTCTGTTCTGTGGGTGTTGATGAGTGTGCAGAGACATGTATCCACCATTGTGATACGATACAGGACAGTTACCCTGATGTTTTAGCCAGCTTTTTCATTGCTGTGAGCAAAGCAAAAACAAACAAACAAATAACAACAACAACAACCTGACAAGAACAATTAGAGAAGAAAAAGTTTATTTGGAGTCTCACTGTTTCACAGATCTCAGTCCATAGATGGCCAACTCCATTCCTCAAGGACTGAGATGAGGCAGAACATCATGGCAGAAGTGTGAGGCAGAGGAAAGCAGCTGGGGACATAGCACCAGGAAGCAGAGAAAGAGCTCTGCTCAATGAGGTCAAAATATAAACTCCAAAGATACACCCTCAGGGACCTCTTCCAACCACACCCTACCTGCCTACACTTACCACTCGGTTAATCCCTATCGGGAGATTAAGTCCCCTGGGTAAGACTCTCATAACCCAATCATTTCTTTCTTTCTATTACTTGTTGTTTTTAGTTATACATGACAATAGAATGTATTTTGGAAAATTATACATACATAGAGTATAATTTATAGAGTATAATTATTCTATTTAGGATTCCATTCCTCTGGTTGTACATGATGTGGAGTTACCCTGCTCATGTATTCAAATACAAGGCTAGGAAAGTCATGTCTGATTAATTCTACTTTCTTTCCTATTCCCCTCACCATCCCTTCCCTTCATTCCCCTTTGTCTAATCCAATGGGTTTCTATTCTTCCCCTTCCAACCCTCCCTTGTTTTGGTTTAGCATCCACATATCAGAGAGAACATTTGGCCTTTAGTTTTGGGGGAATGGCTTATTTCACTTTCTCCAGTTCAATCCATTCACCAGAAAATGCCATTATTTCATTCTTCTTTATGGATGAGAAATATCCTATCGTGTATATATACCACATTTTCATTATCCATTCATCTGTTGAAGGACACCTAGGTTGTTTCCATACGTTGGCTATTGTGAGTTGGGCTACTATAAACATTAATGTGCTTGGACACTGTAGAATGCTGCTTTTAAGTCCTTTGGGTATATACTGAGGAGTGATATAACTGAGTCAAACAGTGTTTCCATTCCAAGTTTTCTGAGGAATCTCCATACTGCTTTCCAGAAGGGTCGCAACAATTTGAAGCCCCATCAGCAATGTAAAAGGGTACCTTTCTCCCCACATTCTCACCAACATTTATTGTTACTTGTATTCTTAAAAATTGCCACTCTTACTGGAGTGAGATGGAATCTCACTTAATTTTAATTTGCATTTCTCTAATCGCTAGAGGTGTTAAACATTTTTTTTCATGAATTTTTTGACCATTTGTATTTCTTATTCTGTGAAGTATCTTTTCAGCTCCTTTGCCCATTTATTGATTAGACAACCCAATCACTTCCCCTCTAAGCTTTCTTTCATTGTCTCACACACAAACCATAACAACTATCCCACAATCCTCTATTCTTGACTATTCATCACATCCTCCCTGCTGACCCCTATCAATATCTGATATTTTCATCGTGTCTCTAGTTTTGCCTTTTCTAAAACATTATATAGGCAACACAATACAACCTTTTCATATTACTGTCTTTCACTTAGTAATTTATAGTTATCACCATGTCTCTCATGGCCTCACAGCTCATATGTTTTTAGTGCTGAATGATAGTCCGTTGTTTAGATGTACCACAGTGTATTTAACCACACACCTACTAAAGGACATGCTAACAAACACCTATTAAAGGATAGTTTTCGTGTTTTGGAAACTATGAATAAGTTGAGTGTAACTGATGGAAGGTATGTTGAGTACGTGTGATTTTGTAAGAAACTACTGAAGTCTTTTCCAAAGTGACTGTACTATTCTGCATTTCCCCCAGCAGTGAGTTCCTGTTGCTTCACATCCTCACAGCATTTAATGTTGTAAGTTTTGGTGGATTTTTCCCACTCTGATAGGTCTATAGTAATATCTCTTTGTTGTTTGTAGACATGTTTAGAATATGAATCACATTTCTTCATTTGAAAGCTAATGCACACTAATGCAAACTTGATTAGCCAAAGGAACCTGATGTTTCAGGAGGATGGACACCCTCTATGTCCAAGACATTCCTTATTCCTATTTGAGGGGCAAGAAAACAAGGGTCAGAGGTGTTGGTTAATTTTCTAGGCCACACAGGTCAAAAACTGAGGTCATATTTGTGTCTATTGTTCTTCAAATGCCATTCTCAAAGCAGAAAGGAAAATGAACTCATATGCATGGAGTGTCCACAGGGATCAGACCAGGCCTTATGAGTTTTGAACCTTAAACAACATTCTCTCATATCCTAAAATAAGGCTAAAAGTGGCATTAGTGTCCCCATTTACAATGGATGAAGACAGTGAGACTCCGAAAGTTTGGGTTCCTCCTGAGTTACGCATTAACCATTTGATGGTTAGACCCTGGGGAAGGATAGAAAGTGGGGCTCTATGGAAGGGACTGGAGTAGAGAAGGTGAGATGGAGACCCTTCAGAGGGTTTATAGAAGAGATGATTTACCAACTAGCCTAGAAGGATTTCGACATGTTAACAATCTGCATGACCACATCAACCAATGCCAGCTCTGGTGGACCTAACAGAGCACTGATGGATTGGAGACAGCAAGGTGGTGAGTAGAACAGAAGAGTATGATATACATCGTCGGTGCTGGCTTAGGCAATTAAGAAGTGTCTTAGCCTGCCTTATGTGGTTTTTAGAATATCAGAGACTGGATAATTTATATTGAACATGAATTTGTCTCATAATTCAAATCTGGGATGTCCAAGAATAGGGGGCTACATCTGGTGAGGGCCTTCTTGCTACATCATGACCTAACAGAAGGTATCATCTGGGAAAGAGAGAGCAAGAGAAAGCAAGAGGAGGCCTAACTTGCTTTGATAACAAGCCCACTCCCATGATAGCAACATTAATCCATTCAAGAGGGCAGAGGCCCCTTCATCTAATCCCCTCCCACTTGTCCCACCTCTCAACACTGTTGAGTGCAGCACTACATTTCCAAAAATGATTTGGGGGACACATCCAAACCGTGGCAGGTAGTGATGCTATTTTTTTGAGAGAAGAAAAACTGTAGAAGAAGCAATCTGAAGGAGGAAATCAGAATTTTAGGGCCATGCAGTTGATTAACTAACGGCAAGATACCAATTATGCTCAGATTTCAGTACTGAGTCAGAGATACAAGTTTGCAAGGAAGAATAAGAATAATTCCTGATCTCAAGCTTCAAGGCAGCCATCCTGCCCCACAACAAGCCATCATAATACAAGACAGAATAGGAATTGGTGGCTAAAGAGAAGAACTTGCAGGCTGTCCTAAATTCCTTAGTATTTTATATTCTCATTTACCTATTAAGCAACCACACAAATAAATCAACCAATAACATTAACATTAGAATCCCAATGCCAAGTCCAGACCTGAGTTACAGGAAGGGAGGGAATACAGTAAGTGCCCAGAGAGGCCCTGGGAAAGAGCCCTCCAAACCGGAATGCCCTTTTGCTTGGCATAGCCTCAACTTGTGTGAGGCATTCATTGTGAGCCATCTGCTTCATGAGCTTTTCTTGGTTTATTTGGTAGGAAGGTTGGGAATGTGCTCTAGTGCTTTGTGTCTAAGATTTTGGCTCTGCTGCCAACTGGATGAGTGGCCTCAAGTAAGATCTGGACCTTCGCTGAAATATGAGTCTATAGCTAACTGCCTTTGCTAGGGTGTAGGAAGAATGAGGACACACTGCCTCCCTCTGCAGGATTTCAACAGCCCAAAGAGCCCTGAGGAGGGTCCTGCTGAACCTGGGAGTCACACACGAGAAGGGGGCCCCATGCTCATTTAGGAATGGGCTGAAAACTCCCTAGGGTTTGTATTGAAGAACCACTGAGGCACCCTTAAAAGGTACTCAGCACTCAGTCCTTAAATGAACCCAGAACATTTTTCTGCAAGTACACAAGTAGGGACAGAGCTGTGCCAATTACTGGTTGCACAGGAAAGTTGGTCTTTAAAGAGAATTGAGTTATTGATTTAATGGGGGCAGTGATAGCTTTGGAGACACTTGGCAGAAAGCACTTTTAATAATGACAAGCATGGTTCTACCATGTGGCCAGCACAGTGAAAGATGCTCTTTCTGCTAATTCTCCTTACAATCCTGCAGGCAGGGGAGGACTTACCCAACTTTATATATGAAGAGAATAGAGTTATAGCACTTTTCAGGCCTCTGACAGCAAGTAAAAGAGTCAAGATGTGAACACCAGGCCACCTAATCCCCAGTCCAGCCACATGCTTACCCCCAATGTCAAGGGCAGATCACTGTCATCTAAACTGGTTTTCCTCAAGAATCAAATACACTGCCCTCCAAGGACCTCCTAGGGGACAGCTGCATGAGGTGGTCTCTGAAGTCCTTGAGATCTCAAGTACTGTCAAGGGCTCAATGTGACTTTTAAGCCAAGATGGGACTGGTTTAACAACACAATTTAAGAGTAGAATATTGGCTGCATTCAGTGGTGCATGCCTGTAATCCCAGCAGCTTGGGAGGCTGAGGCAGGAGGGTCACAAGTTCAAAGCCAGCCTCAGCAAAAGCGAGGCACTGAGCAACTCAGTGAAACCCTGTCTCTAAATAAAATACAAAATAAGGCTGGGGATGTAGCTTAGTGGTCTAGTGCCCCTGAGTTCAATCCCTGGAATCCCACTCCCCCCCCCCCCCC
>NW_026000153.1:9949840-9982993 GCF_001458135.2 Marmota marmota marmota | reverse complement strand
AGACACACAAAAAAAAAAAAGAGTAGAAAATTGCCTTTATAGTTTCCCTCTTACATAATTCCGAATTAACTGCCTTGATTATCCCATTTTGAATAATGGATCTATACCAAATTCATCATTTATTTATCTTAAAATAAATCCCATGTTTGATAAACACACTTACAACTCAACAAAAAAAAGTTAAGATTAATAATAATGCTATGAAAAAAAAGCAAGAAAAACACGATTTTGCCAAATTTGACAAGGTTTTCATCCTTCTCAGAAAAGTATTCTTTATAAACTGCTGTTCTCTAAGTACGAAGCAGAGAAGCCTTGTCAACGTTGACTGGCCATTTCATCTGTGCTAGGCAACATGCTAAACTTTAGGAAAATTGCTCTGATATAGTCCTTGCCTTAAGAGCTCCCGGTATTGT
Source organism: Marmota marmota marmota (assembly GCF_001458135.2). Classification (NCBI taxonomy): domain Eukaryota; kingdom Metazoa; phylum Chordata; class Mammalia; order Rodentia; family Sciuridae; genus Marmota; species Marmota marmota. Next base: position 9,982,580 of record NW_026000153.1, on the reverse strand, counting down.
CTGGTGAACCTTGACTCTGTTCCATCATAACACACATGACCAATGGCCTCTGTGTCCCTGGCACTCTAGGATGAATGATCACAACACACACACTCTCTCTCTTTCTCTTTCTCCACGCCTCCCTCATATATCTAATATTTAAATTAGAAAAATAAAGCCAGTATATCTCACAGTAAAAGTGATCTAACATTTTCAAATCATAATAAAGGAGCACATTTGAAAACGTTTGTATGTTATTACTTGTGACAAATGACTTGTACAACCTCCTGGTGTGTTGATCATCACAACAGTCTAAAGGCAACTGAGGCTCCAGTTCAGCCTGCAGTACCCTGCTGTGTAGGGTGTGCCTGTGGTGTGAAGCCCCCCAGCCCCCAATCCCTCGGGAGTTATGTGACAAGGTGGGCTTGCCTAGGCTTGCATTTGGAGCTGGTTCCTCTGTCTTCCTGCATCCCAGAATCCCCTGTACTCCCCCAGTGCCCAGGCTAAGCTCCTACCTCACAATCCTCTTGTCAGCTGATATCTGACCTTGCAGGGAAGAAACAGCAGGAATACTGGTTCTAGCTCCAATTGGCTTCTAGGACTACTTAATTTCTTATAAATAATATGATCTTTAATATAGAAGCTGGGGGAACTCCCTGGTAAGAGACACATCTCTACCCCTTATTTTTTGTGTTCAAAAGAAAAAGGGCCCCTGAGGTTCAGGACTGACCACACAGCAATGACCCTACTGCAGAGCACTTGCAAAATCCTAGCAAGTGTTAGAACCATGGGATTCCCGAAGTGGGGAATGGTTTTAGAGACCAATTCCAGGGCCTGGACGTAGCCCCATTCCTCTTCTAGGGACAGTGAGTGATCTGGGCAATAGCCAGCTCTATTGAGAGGGACACAGCTCTCTGTGAGAGGGACACAGATGACTTGGCTTTTTGGGACCCCCCCCAGTCCACTGGTCCTCTGTAAAGATGACGTGTTAAGAGGGTTTATGAGTAGAGTGCAGCGAGCTGCCCCATAAGAATGCCTCTTGTTCTCCCCATAAATAAGCCTAGATGTTTTGGGGCCACTTCTTGAATGTATTCTCATTAGAGTTGCCACAAGGAAAAAAAAAAGTATTTGAAGTAAGTGCCCCTCCCAGCCTGAGAAATCATCCCAGCCATCGTGGCTGCTTCCATTTATTCCCCTTGATAAGCTGCTCCAAAGTCATTTCAAGATGGGAGAGTCAGAAAGATGGATTAGCTCTGTCATCAGGGAGTCCCAACGTCCTGCCATTCACTGAGCAAAGAAACGTGTGCCTGCCATGGGTGGCTGATAAGGGAAGTGGACACAGGATAAACTTCAGCCTGGCCAGCTGACAGAGCTCAAACGCAGCCTTTGAGGGGAAAAAAAAAATACCAGAAACCCCCAGGCCTCTGCTTTGTGAAAGCAAAGACTATGGGCTTTGTTCGATTACCAGTTCTCACTGTCAGCAGGAAGCTTGCAACTCTGAGCCATTGCTGCCTTCTGTAGAGACAACAGGACCAAAACTGTACCTTATAAGTCCATCCCCTTGCAACTAGAAGCACAAGTGGCCACAAAAATATGGGCTTTCACCTCCAGTGCTCTTCCTCTCTGCCCTTCACCTCTACCAAATAAACCTGGGCATGCTTATTCATTTTTAAAGGAGCAGACTGGGAGTTTTAAGTAAGGGATTTCCTAATGCATAATTCAAAACAGAATAAGCAAGCACTGATACCTGTTGGAGAGTTTAGTACATTCTCAATAACAACAGTAAGTTGTACATGCAGTCACCTTATTGAATCTTCATAACCCACTGTTCTAATAAGCTCCTTTCATAGGTGCAAAAGCCAAGATGCAGCTAGTTAGGCAAAGCACTTTGCCTAAGGTGACAGAGCAGGTAGTCGGTTGCTCTGGGGTTCACCAAGGCCACATCCTCCCTTGTCCTTCCTCATGGAAGGAGGTCATATTGAAAGAAGTTTCATAGTTTGTGAAGGCTTTGGAATCTCTTTCCTGCATTAAAGTTAGGAGAATCACTACAAGCTCTGGGTGCTCCAATGCAATGTAATAAAATAATTAATAATAATTATGACATTAATAATAACCATGACCCTTACAAGGAGTCCCTTGGGTCTGTGCTGTGTCCTTTCAAAGGAAAGCCCACTTTGCTTGTTCCTATCTTATCTTGGTTAATTGAGCCACATTTTATTTTTCTCTGGCTTCTACAAAGATCCCCTTGAAGTTCTCCCCAGCTAGATAAGCCTCCCAGGGAACTTTCTCCTGCCATTAGTCACAATTACCTAATGCTGAGCCTCTGCCAGGAAGACAGAGGAAGCAGCTCCAAATGCAAATGATCAGCTTGTGTGTGGGGCTTCCACAGAGTTCTAGTCATTTACAAAGGCAGACACAGCTGGCTCAAGGGCAGCTCCCTGACATTTTCTATCACTGAAAAAATGCCTCAGTAACAAGTTGCTTCAAAACAACCAGTCCTTTAACTTCTGTGGAGAAAACTGAGCATACATCTGAAGCCAGTTTGCTGGGTCTCCATCCAGGGGCCCGCCCAATTCAGGCAGTGCTCATGGTGTTGAGTGTTTTCTAAAAAACACTCCATTTGGACCATTTGGACCATTCATCTAGCCATGAAGAATTTTGCAAATGAAACACATTATTCTAGTACCACTTCTTTAATGAACATTCTTCCCCTTGCCATGCAGGCTCCAGAGCCAGAATACAAAACTGCACTGACAACTTAATGAAAACTGTTATCAAGGAGAACAGCTTCAAATTATTTAAGTATTGGGTAATTCTCAAGTGACCATCATTTTTAACAGACAGGGAAACACTATATTTTTGTTAATGACTTTCTCTTCATCTCTCTGATAATAGATACCTTATTTCTGTGTGCATGTATTCAACAAAGATTTCACTGAACCCCTATCATGCACTTGGAAGACCATAGTACCACTAGATGGGCCCTTTTGAGGAGCTCATGGTCCTGTGGAAGTGACACTCATTGTATTAAGAAGGATTAGCTAGGTTATGCTGCAATAACAAACAACCCCAATCTCTTGTTGGTCAAAATTTGCAAGTGTTCTTGCTCATGGAGCAGTAACCATTTTTAACATTTTCATTCACCATGCAAGAAGAAAAATGATAGTTCAAAAGTCTTGCATAGGTGATTAATTGTTTCATCCCAGAAATGACACTCATCCATTCAGGTCTCATTTCATTGTCCAGAACCAGTCATTGGTCCCATTCAACAACAAGGAGACTAAGAAGAACAATTCTACCTTAGAGCTGGATTGATTGGGGAAGAGGCAGAAACATTTAAGAACAACCCTCATGAATAGTACAACATGTTATTAGGTAATTAGTTATCTACATGTTAGTAGATAATTATGATGCAAAAAGTGCAATAATAGATAAATGGTTAAAAGAGGAAGAGCCGGCCACAGCAGCACATGCCTGTAATCCCAGCAGATAGGGAGGCTGAGACAGGAGGATCTCGGGTTCAAAGCCAGCCACAGCAATGGTGAGGCACTAAGCAACTCAATGAGACCCTGTCTCTAAATAAAATACAAAATAGGGCTAGGATGTGGCTCAGTGGTTGAGTGCCCCTGAGTTCAATCCCTAGTATTCCCCAAAAAAGGGAAGAAATAAACTTAACAAATTCATGAAGTAATTATAAATGGTTCTCATAGGAGGTGGCATTAGAATTTAGTTTTGAAGAAGGAAAATATGTTTTTATGTGAAGCAAGGATATGAACAAAAGCAAGAAACATGAGAACACCTTTCACTTAAAGGGAGTGGAGGGAAATCCAGTGTGACTGAAGCACCCCATCTGGGTGGGTCAGAGAAAAGAGGTGGCCAGCCAGGGGCCAACTGTGGAAGGTATTTGCCTTTCTTAGGGAGTTTGCTTTTGCCCTGAGACAACATGGAGATAAGAGGGGTTGTCCCACAGGGGACACCAACTCAGAGGAGTATCAGGAGACGGTTTGCTTTTCAGGAAGGTAACAAACATTTAGGAAGCACAGATGAGGAGCTGGAAGGGAGAGGGAGCCCTTAAGGAGCTGTGATGTGATCCAGGTGAAAGACGTGAGCCTGCCTCGGGCATTGGCAGGGGAGTCTGAGACTTAAGAGGCATTTCTGAGGAAGAACTTATAAAACTCTCCTGTGGAAGCTGATGACAAGGGAAACCATCAAGACCACTTCAAGGCTATGGGCTTAAGAAAGGAGATAAATTCCTAAGCCGTCCCCCAAGACATGGATTACAGTGAGGATACAGAGAGTTCAGACAGGAAGAAGATGAACTCAGGTTTGGGCCTGTTGAATTTGAGGTGCCCATGGAGATTCAGGTAGAGATGCCCCTGGGAATACAGAGCCCAGGAATCTAAATGCACCAGGTGGTATGACATGGGATTGATGTAATTTGGGTTAAGTGCATATAGTTGGTAGCTGAGTCCTGTTCATATTTATTGTGTCTCAGAAAGATCTGAAGGACAAATGACAACATATAGAAATATTCTAAAGTCAAATTTGTGAGTCAGTACATTTTTAAAAAACAAAACCAAAAAAAAAAAATATGTATAAAAAGCTCAGATCGTATGGTAAAAAAAAAAAAAAAACAAACTCAGGAACAAATAACTTGGGACTATCTCATCCATCCAAATGTCCTAAGAAAATTACTTCCACAATTTCAGCTAATATTTACCCCCATGGAAGCAAAAAGTTCTTGCCTATGGAAATGTTGATAATTTACAAGCAGATGTATAGATTTCAATCAGAACTGATTTGCTGTTTAACTTGAGGAAAGAATTTTGAAACTGAACTTTTAATGACAATTGTAAATAATCAAGTTATTTTTCAAGTGAATAATTAAGCTTTGGGGGTTTCAGTAAATTTGGGTGGCCATCCATAGGAATTTTCATTAGGCTGGACTTTTTTTTTTCCTTTTAATTTTTAATTAAATTGGCCTAAGTCAGCAATCAAGGTTTCTATATTACTATGTAATGTATAGGGTAACAAGTATATTGGACTTCCACCAGCTCCAAAAAAGATCATTCAGAAGGCTGGAGGGAGAAATCTGAACACTATTGTCAGCCTTCCAAGAGATAAACAGAGCATTATAAGCCGTTCTGAGGCACCAGGATCAGGGTTTTTAAATAAATCATATTAATATGTGAATGACAAGCATTATTCTCTTCTTTCAAAATTTAATAGAGCTTTTGTTTCTGCCAAGTAGAAAGGTGACTGCTGGGCTGTGTGGCTGAGGAACCCATCCCAGATTTTCTGGTTTTGCCTCTCACACGCACCCATGTTTTAAATTGTTAACCCCGACTCATGGGGCCATTCCCCTTTGGGCCAATGAGTTAAGGAAACATAAGGCACCAAGCTCTCTGGTATGGCAGAAGAAATAAAATGAAACAAAAACCATTTCTTCTGGGATACAAATCATCCAGGGAGTGGTAACAATCTATTTGACACTTCTAGAAAGTGAGCAAGGAACAAACAGCTTAAGAGCCAGAGAAGCTATTTCTAAATCTGATTTTTTTTTTCCTAAGCCCAAGGGACTCGGGGAGATTCAAGCATGTATTCTGCAGATTCAGCCCAACACAAAGAAGTTTGAATAGGTCTTTTTGCGGTTTTTTTTAAACTAGACATAATCCGCCCTTTTGGGCTAATTCATATTCTGGAAGGCAGTAGCTTTCAAACTTTCAGATCCTAACCCTTACCAAGAAACATACATATATCACTGAAACAGGAGTTTCATGAAACAATGTTTGCTCTTACAACATGCAACACAGCGTAATATTTCCTAGCCAGTTTTATTTTATTTCACTTAAAAATGTCTACTTGTGTCCTAAATGATTCATAACTGCTAATTGGTTTTGACCCACAGTTTGATAGACATTGTAATAGAGTATCTCTTCTCAACATAGACATTTTAAATCTGCATTTTAAAAAAATGGCATCAGTAACATTTAATGATCTCACAGTGGATGGTACCATTGAGATCCTGGGGTAATTCATTCAGGACTGACAAGCTCCCCTTTCACACTGATACTGGGCAGACTCCAATGGGTCTCAACTCTGAAACTGACTGTTGCTTTTGACCAAATTTATGTGAACAACATATATGTTATGGTTTGGATCCAGAGTGTCACCTAAGAAGCTCATATGTTTAAACCACGATCTCTGATGCAGTGAGGTTCAGAGGTGGGGTTTTTAGGCAATGATAGGGCTCTGACCTTATCACATTAATCCATTGCTAGCTGAATGAACTACTGGTGGAACTATAGGCAGGGGGTCATGCTGGAGGAAAGAGATCACTTGGGGCATGGCCTTAGTCCATATCTGTCCCTAGTCCCTTCCTCTGTTTCCAGCTGCAATGAGCTACATAGCTTTCCTCCCCAATTTCCTTCTGCCATGATGTTCTGCCTTACCTCAGGTCTAAAGAAATGAAGTTGGCCAATCATGGACTGACACCTCTGAAAATGCGAGCCCCAAATAAACTTTTTCTCCTCTAAGTGGTTCTTGTCAGGTATTTTAGTCACAGTGACAAAAAACTGATTAACCTACCCTACCTGACTTTTACTTTCTAAAACAAACCCCCTCCTTTTTTAAAATTAGCTTTAGGCTATAAAGCACTTGACTTTGATGATCACAGATCAACACTACCCAAGGAAGTTTTGGGAATGATGGAGATGTTCTACATTTGCCCCACCCAACAGTGTCCACTAGGCTCCTGTAGCTAGTGAGCACTTGAAATGTGACTAGGGTGGCTGAAGGATTAAATTTTAAATTTAGCTTGATTTTTATAATTTAAATTTAAAAAGCCACATGTGGTGAGTGGTCCTTATATTGAACAGTGCTGACTCCAGGCAAACTGTTAAAATATTTTTTTTTTAATTTTTTATTGTGGGTTGTTTGTTACTGTTTGTTTGTTTATGCTGTTTTTGTTACTATTGCTCTGTAGTATAGTTTGAAGTCTGGTATCGCTATACCGCCTGATTCACACTTCCTGCTTAGCATTGTTTTTGCTATTCTGGGTCTTTTATTTTTCCATATGAATTTCATGATTGCTTTCTCTATTTCTACAAGAAATGCCGTTGGGATTTTGATTGGCATTGCATTAAACCTATAGAGAACTTTTGGTAATATCGCCATTTTGATGATGTTAGTTCTGCCTATCCATGAACAGGGTATATTTTTCCATCTTCTAAGATCTTCTTCTATTTCTCTCTTTAGGGTTCTGTAGTTTTCATTGTATAAGTCTTTCACCTCTTTTGTTAGGTTGATTCCCAAGTATTTTATTTTTTTTGAAGATATTGTGAATGGAGTGGTTGTCCTCATTTCCATTTCAGAGGATTTGTCGCTGATATACAGGAATGCCTTTGATTTATGCGTGTTGATTTTATATCCTGCCACTTTGCTGAATTCATTTATTAGCTCTAATAGTTTCTTTGTAGAGCCTTTTGGGTCTGCTAGGTATAGAATCATATCATCTGCAAATAGTGATAATTTAAGTTCTTCTTTTCCTATTTTGATGCCTTTAATTTCTTTCGTCTGTCTAATTGCTCTGGCCAGTGTTTCGAGAACTATGTTGAACAGAAGTGGAGAGAGAGGGCATCCCTGTCTTGTTCCAGATTTTAGAGGGAATGCCTTCAGTTTTTCTCCATTCAGAATGATGCTAGCCTGAGGCTTAGCATAGATTGCTTTTACAATATTGAGGTATGTTCCTGTTATCCCTAGTTTTTCTAGAGTTTTGAACATAAAGGGATGCTGTACTTTGTCGAATGCTTTTTCCGCATCTATCGAGATGATCATATGGTTCTTATTTTTAAGTCTATTGATGTGGTGAATAACATTTATTGATTTCCGTATATTGAACCAGCCTTGCATCCCAGGGATGAATCCTACTTGATCATATTTTCCTACTTTATTAGCATGCGCCTTCTTCTCTTGCTGCATGTGGAAAAAGGTATTGGCATCACATTGACATTGCACTCTTCCCACTTGGCCTAATCCATTCCTTAAAAATCAGATCTACTGACAAAGATTCAACCCATGTACACATACAATGCTCTCCATTTCCCTGTCATTTTCATTTTTTTAGTATGACTTTTTTCCTTTTTCATCGTGACGTCACCTTCCTGGGCCTTTCAAAATCCTCTCCATTTTTGCATGATCATTTGATGATATTTTAGTGTAAGAAAATGAAAAACTCAATCACCGACTCAGTAAGCATGCTACAGACTGGTGAGCAAGAGGCAGCCGAGACTAAAATGACCCATCCCAAGTGCTGTTAGCTGGTGGTGGGTTGTGCAGACTTGCTTTAGCTCAGGGCTGTGGGTTTTTTTCATTTATGAATTGGAAATGTGCCCGTTTTGCATCTGAAATTAGAGACAACGTAAATAGAGTGACTTCTCTACTGGAAGGGAGTAATACATCAAGGAATAAGAAGATTTTTTTAAAAGTCACTTCCTGCCTTCCAGGGAGCTTTTGATTGAGAGAGGCAGACAAAGGCAGGTGTAGCTTCACTGGGAGGCAGACTCACTGAAGGATGATACTATAGGAAGCACTCTAGGCTTCACCATTTTAGAAAAGGAAGAGTTCTCAGTTGAATGGAAGTATGAAGAGCTTCATAGAACAGATGGTTTGTAGACTGGGACTTCTGGATGGATAGGCATAAATATGTGGGGGCAGAGAAGATCACTGCAGGCTGGAGAACATAGTTAAAGACCTATAGAACATGATGCTGTGTTCAAAGAGAGCTAAGTTCTAGAGTCACGACATCTGATGTGTCTAAGCACACCTGCTTTTAAGAAGATGCATTTATCAACAAATATTTACTTTGGACAGCAAGATAAAAATAATTGGTTAGAAGAAAATAAGACTGGAACAGGATCAACTGAGATCAACTCTTGAACTGATAAACTAATCCAGGTAAGAGTTAACAATGGTCTAAATGAGAGGATAGGAAAACTGTAGCCCAAGGGCTAAATCAGACCAGAGTCTGAAATTAGAGACAAAAAAAAATTATTTTTGTAAATAAAGGTTTTGGGAACACAGACATGCATTCTCATGGTCTGTGACTACTCTCATGCAACAAGGGCAGAGTTGTAACAAAACAATATGATTCACAAAGCCTAAAATATTTACTATCTGACTCTTTCAAGACAAAGCTGGCTGATGGGCTGGGGCTGTAGCTCAGCCGTAGAGCACTCACCTCACATGTGGGAGACCTGAGTTCGATCCTCACCACATAAAAAAATAAATAAGTGAAATAAAGGTATTGTGTCCAACTACAACTAAAAAATAAGTATTAAAAAAAAACAGAAAAGAAAAAGTTGACTGACCTGTAGTCAAAATGAGAATGATGAGAATGCAGAGTGAAATGCATACATGGGATGACAGCACTGAAATCCACCCGATTCAGAGGCAGATGGCACCATGGGATTGATTTATAAGAAATGTTGGGGTGTGAAATATGATATATCAAGAATTATGTAATGTTTTGAACAGCCAACAATAAAAAATTAAAAAAAAAAAAAAGAATAATTAGTTGAAGAGATCAATATGCAAAATTAATAGACAAGTAAGAATAATCCCAGCTCTTTTGAGTGTTTATAATATACTAAGCACTCTGACAAATGATTTGTAAGTTTTAGAACTGAATGGAAACTGAGGTAAAGGAATATTAGCAAATAATTACCGGAAGACACACAGCTAGTAAGAAGTAGATTTGAGATTAAATTCAATATTGTTCCATGGATTGCACTCCTTACCACTTCATTATGCCAAGCAGTAATAAATGTATTACATGTATCTTGAAAAAAAAAAAAAAAAGAAATGTTGGGGTTAAGACATCTTTAGGATCTCCTGCCTTGGAGACATAAAGCAACTGACATAAAGCAATTTTTTAACTGAAATAGGGGCTAGAAGACAACAGACTAGGAGAAAAGGTAAAGAGTTGGGCATTTTATTCTCTAGGCACCTTTGGTACATCCATGTAAAGATGAGTGTGCCTAGCCTTGGAACCAAGGAGAGAGGCCATGATCTCCCAGGCAGTCTTGGAGGGCTATGTGCCTAGAGTTTTTATATAACTTAATTTTTAATAACAGCCATGTTTAACCACCAAATTGCAAAATTTCTGATAATTTGAGGATTGGCTCTCACAGCCAATACAAGCCAACTCCGGCACCCCACTGATGGGGAGAGGGGTTTGCTTTTTCTCCTGCAGGGTGATAAGTAAGTTCACAGGCCCAATTTCCACTGGCAGCCATCATAACCAGGAAAAGATCCAACTTTGGCTGAGGCCAGTGGTGAGGAAGGCAAAGTGCAGAGAAAGAGCTTGCATCCTTGAGACAGCGCTCAGTTAGAGGTCAAACTGTCCGATCACCACCATTGATCTTCTGCAGGCAAAACGGACCACATGCCCTTCGCTCAAACCAGCCTTTCTGCATCTGGGTGTATTCCTAACCATGACTGTTCCAGTCAGTTCCATTTTTAAAAAGGAAACATGAAGCTCAATGAAGAAATCACCTCTAATCATGAAAGCTAAGTCCCCTGAAGTTGGGGAGAAGGTTTTTAGACAGAACCTTGCAGAACCCAGGAAAGACTTGCCTTATTTCATCTCTATGACAAGGAGCTCCCCACTCACCTCTTTATTCTTTTTCCTGCCTTCCCACCTAAGCCAAGTTTTCCTTCAAAACGCAACTGACTCCATTCCTTCTCTTTGAAGCCTACTCTGATTTCTTCTTCCCCTCATTTCCCAAAACAAAGAAGATTCTCTCTCTTAATGCCCTTGTGCCTTTAGACTGCATCTTGTGTTGCATTTTCTTACATGTCTGTAAGATTCCCAGCTTCCCAAAGGCCAGGATGCTATGACATTTTTTTTTCCTGCATCTCCAGTGACCAGCACACATAAAACACTTAATAAAGGTGACAAAGACTGAATGATGCCACCCTCCAAATTTACGTGTTGAAGTCCTAATGCATGATGTGACTGGTTTCGGAGACAGGGCCTTTAAAGAGATCATTAGGTTTAAATGAGGTCAAAAGAGGGGCCCCTAGTCCAAGATGACTGATGTCCTTTTAGAAGAAGAGATAATAGTGACCCACCCACACAGAGGAAAGGACACGTGAGGACAGCAGGAAGGCCTCAGGAGAAACCAAACCTGCCAGCACCTTGATCTTGGACTTCAGGCTTCCAGAACTGTGAAAAAGCAAATTTTTGTTGCTTAAGCTAACCAGTCTGTGGTATTTTGCTATGGCAACTGAAGAAAACTAGTACAAAATGGGTGTTGAATGAATAAATAAGTAACCTTTAATAAAGATAATGTGTGTATCTTGAGATACACACACACACACACACACATACACACACATGCAGAGTCCTATTATTCCAAGAATATAATTTCATCAAAACTCTGACAAATTAATGTAATTTTTCTTAAGAAAGATAACAGCAAAATAGCCCATCTCTGCCATGGAATACATGAAACTATTTTCTCCATAGGTCCTTCCATATTCCTACTTTCTGATTTATTTGGTGTGTGGGGGGGGGAATGTTTAAAAGAGAGAGTGACAAACCCAGTGGAGACCTGGAAACTATGCACAAAAAGGAAACATGACTAAAGAAAAGGGCGGCTTTCATCTCCCATGAAAGCAAGGCTGTTTTTGTTGATACATATGGAAAAAATCAGGCCCAATTATATATTGAGATTTGGCACCGGGGCTGCAGCCTCACACAGGGCTTTTCTGTCTCTTCACAGATGGACCCTCTAGTCCACCAGAGTGCTGAGCCCTGTCCACCAGACAGTGCAGCGCATCTGCAAGTCTCCTTGGAGAGACAGAGATGCATGCAGCACTGTCGGGAAGGGGCGCGAGTGTGCACCCTAAGGAAGAAGACCTCGACTGGGTCACAGAAGCACTGAGTAAGGCTGACAGTGGAGACAGCCACGCCCGGCCCCTGCTGGCCACGAACACAGTCGTCTTGGCGTCTTCTGTAGCCTTCAGGGAGCCCTCAAAACTGGGACCGCCCTGGAAATTCACTAGCTGACTTTGTCACATGGGCTTTAGGCTGACAACTGTCAATCCTGTTTGTTCACCTCCTGTTCAAAATCAAGAATATTCAGAATTATTAAGGGGGAGACTATCGGGGTGCTAGAGGACCTGGTTCTAGACCTGCTCTGCTTTCTTCCTGCTTGACATGAAGAAATGTCATGCCCCACTAAGAACCTCAGTCTTCTCACCTGTGGAACCAAAGGACTAAGAGGTCTCCAAGGTACCCTCCAGCTGAACCCATCCCCTGTGCTGTCCACTATGGTAGCAACTAGCTGCATGTGGTTGCTTAAAGTGAATAAAATAAAATTTAGAATGTAATTCTTCAATCTTACTATTCATGCCTCAGAGGCACACAGGGCCAGTGGCCACTGCATTGGACAGCACCAACAGTATTTTCTGCTTCAGAAAGAGTACATGTATAAAGGCATGAATTGGCATGAGCATACTCTATATACAAAGATATGAAAAATTATACTCTATATGTGTAATAAGAATTGTAATGCATTCTGCTGTCATGTATTTAAAAAAATAAAATCAATAAAACTAAAAAAAAAAAAGACCTGCTGTTGGACAGCTCAGGGCTGTCATGCTCTTATTTTGTCCATGACTAATCTCTAAAGAGTTTCACAATCAAGCCTGTTAGTTGAATAGCACTTTCATGTTTATAATGCATTTCTTATGTTTGATGACCTAAATCAGATTTAAAAGGTATTTTTATGTGTCCTTTATCAGATGAAGACACTAACTCAAACAGTACATGATTTGCTGCAGGGTCATGTCACTAGTAATCGAACATAGTCTGTAAGTCCAGAGCTCTCTCTAACACATAGCACCAAGTCACAGGGAGAAGACATGCATGGGCCTGGCCAAGGCCATCCAACCTATGGCAGTAGCAAAACCAAGGCCCAGCAGTTAAGGGCTGACCTAGAGATACTGTGCCTCAATTTAGATCTTATCTCTACATATCCTAGCTATTTGATCATGAAAAAGTTACTTTATGTCTCTGGTCTCCTTTCCCTCATCTGCCAAAAGACAGTAGCCTCCACTGCTTATGAGACTTGCCCAAGCAGATGTAAATAAAGTGCTTTGAATGAGCAGCCAGGCACATAACAATTGCTTGCTAAAAGTTAACTACTGCAATGATTAGCATCAGCACTGCCACTGTGCTAACCCAGGTCTTTGCATTTCCTCTCTGCCCCAATGGACCCACCAACAACCTGTGTGGGCTCCCCCAGCTCCTCTGAGGAGAGATGCTAAGCTTACACGTGGATGATGACTCCCTTTTGAAACCTACTGAGTCATTTGTCCTCCTAATCCCCTGGGGCCTGGAGCTCTCTGGATTAATTACAAGTTGTGCCGGAAGAGCTCTCTGAGGGACCCTATTAACCATCTGGGCAGTGTGCCATGAGCAAATGTTTTCCCCCCTATAATTTTTCCATACCCTTTTGGTGCCGGGAACCTGTGGTGTGCCTGCCCCCAGGAAAGCCTGGCCCAGGTACCACCAGTGCTTGTGGGAAGAGGCCTAAGGCGGTGGGGGATAAACTGACAGTCTCCTGCAGGGTCACCTGGAGCAGGATACAGCAGCCAAGCTGCAAAATTGACCCTGCCCAGACTGTATGCTCTCCATTGCGGAGGACAAGCAGACCCGTGCCCCCGCGATGGGTTTTCCTTCCCTGTCCTCCCACAGTGCAGTGTGTGAAACATCAATATTTACACTGATGGAGTCACAGAGTGGGGTTGGGGCAGACTACAAGGCCAGGCTTGCAAGGGAGTGGGTGGGAGGCACTGTCCCCTAGCAGGGCTGGGCTGGGCAAGGCACACTCTAGAGGTGTTCTCAGACCCTATCATCCTCTTGGAGAACTGCAGAAGCAAGGAAGGGTCTTTCCTGCTCCTTCTGGAAAAGGAGGAAAACGAAATGCTTTACTCCTGGGTGCAGCTATTGAACATCTGTGGCACATCTGTGAGTGAATCATTAACAGGCCCCAGTTGTGGCTTCTATCTTCTATCTTCTATTAGCGCTAACACCGAAGCACAAAGAGTTAAGGGATGCATAGAGGCCCAGGGTTTTTTTTCTTGGAGGTGACGTTTGATCTGGGTCCCAGTAGTTCAATGAGCTTTTAAATATGCTGTGGGGAGGTAAAGTCGGAGGAAAGATCTTGTGCAGCTTTGTGGACCACAGTAAGGTGTGGACTCTGAGAGATGTGTGCCACCATTGGAGGCTTTGGGCAGAGGTATGATGTGATCAGAATGTATGTTTTGATGGGATCACATGGCTGTTCTGTTGATAACACATTGTTTGGGGTCAGGGAGGAAGGATTTTGCAGATTACTGCAAAATTCAAGTAAAACATAATGGGGCTTATTGACTCAAGTCTTTAACAGTGCCTGGTGGGGGTGGAAGGAAGGACACAGTGTTATACTGTCCACTCATGTTTTTTAACTACCTGACATTTGGACCATCTAGCCAGACCTGACCTTCTCCTTTCTTCAGCAGTTATCTGAATTTTGAGGTCCGCTCTGACCTAATAATTAGAATCTACCTCTTCCCGTTTTTTGCTCTGACTTTCCTCTAAGTCTTCCAATCACCACCAGGCTCATCGATTTTGCTTTCATAGGGTCCTCTCTAAGTTAGTGCTTTGCAAAGTACCTGCTTTATCTTCTGGGTAGTAAGAACCCCGCTTTGTGGATTCAACAGTGTGTTGCTTTGGAGAAGAATACTGGATCAAGCCACACCTGACCAAAAGGGTGACCTAAAGTTCCCACAGAGCCAAGCATTTCTACAAGGGCTCAGCACAGATAAGGAGAGGTAACTATGGACAGCCCACTTGAGTACAATAGATACCATTCTTCCGGGATTTCTTAGAAGAGACCCTGGCTTTCTTACAGAAGACCCTCTTTTATCTCATTTCTCTCCCTTACATGGTGAGTAGCATCCCTCAAAGGAAGCATTTAGAGGAAAATGTCTTCACAGGCCTGATCCCTTTCTTTGAAAGCATAATAACACTCAAGAATGAGAACAATGAAAATCACCAGAATCATTAGGCAGAATCTCGATGAATTAAAATTGCTTACATCAGGGTAAGATTAGGTCAGCTGCCTTGAAGGGAGCCGTGTTGGGCTTCACTGACTTCCAGCCTGTCAAAAGCAAATATTGTCAGAGCCCTGTGTCCCGGGCTCAGCAGCATGGATAGTCAGGCCTGATAAGATCATCCCTGTCTGGGAAGGACCAAATTACTCTGCTGTTTAGTCCCCTTCATTATCCATCCCAGAAGACAGATTACCCTGGAAACGTTGATAGGGTTGAGCCTCCAAAGAAAGGAGGTCTGGCCACCACGTTAGGGCTGCTTCTGCTCACAACCCAGGTAGCGGCAGGAGAGCTGCCTGTGGTGTCCTGGGGGAAATAAACTGGCATTCAAATCGCCAAGCAAACCCAGGAAGGTCTGATCACCCCAAGAGGTGAAAATCCTGAAAGCAAAACAGAGCCATTACGTCTCAAGCCTGGGGAAAGCCTGGGAGATTCTGGTGCCTGAAACAAATAACAGGAAAAATATGTCAGCTGTGTGGTCATGGCATAAATCATGAACAAAACACAGTACTATGACTCTGGAGGAGCGGGAGGCGCCGTTGCTCCAGTACAGATCTTGATAAGTCTTGAACACAATTTTCATTGCTGAGAGGCAGGTGGTTCGTGACCAAGTTTATTTTAGGATGTCAGGAGAGACTTGCTCTGAGAAGCTTCAGTAGATTCCAGTTTTTTCTTTCCTGTAAAATAAAATAAGGGCTGGGGTTGTGGCTCAGTGGTAGAGCGCTCGCCTTGCACGTGTGAGACCCCGGGTTCGATCCTCAGCACCACATAAAAATAAATAAATAAATAAATAAAGATATTGTGCCCATGTATAACTAAAAAAATTAAAAATAAACTAAAATAAAACTGGGGAAATTGGGAATGAATTCCTTCAGAGACTAGTGTGTCCTCCAGTCCCAATTATCATGAGAGTAAGATACGAGAAAGAGCCTGGGTTAAATGCCACAAGCCCTCAGTTGTGTCTGGACTACATGCTGCATTGCCTTTTCTGCCCTCTCCAATCATGCAAAAGTCTTTTGATTTGTCTGTTTTACGCTGCACCATTTTGGCCCCATCTGCACATGCTCTCCTAATCTGGGGAAGGGAAGCCCTGTAGGTGAAGGCACAACCCTTATTGCTCTGGATTCAAATTCCACCTCCTTCATTGATTAGTAGCTAATCTCAGGAAAGTTGCTTGATAATTCTATGCCTTCTTTTCTTCTCAGTAAACAGGGAATAACAATAAAGTAGTGGAGAAAACCAAATATGGTCATCCATGGAAACCATGTTGTTTCTCATTAGCTACTTGTAGAACTCAATTAGGAATGGACTAAAGAGGAGAAGAGAAGGAAAGAATAAAGTTCTTGGTGTATTTTGCATCCGGATATCCCTGAAATGTCCTTGTGGACTTGGTCCACAGCTCGGCACTGTTTGGAAGTTGTGGAACTCTAAGAGTCAGGGCCTAGTGGGAGGTCTTCTGTCCATTGAGGGTGTTCTTGAAAGGCATAGTGTGACCCCTACCCCTTCCTCTTTCTATTCTTTACCTTCCAGCCAGAAGTTTTGCTCTGTCACATGCTCCCTCCATGATATGATGCCCCCCAACCCGCAGATCTAAAAGCAATAGGTCCACCCAACCATGAACTGAAGCCCCCAAAACCATGAGCCATAATAAATGTCTTCTCCTTATAAGTTGATCATCTCGGGTATTTGCTACAATAACAAAGCTAACACAGGTCTATATCACCCATAAAACATAAGACTTGAATGCCTAGTTCATGGATAATCAAGTGTCAATCAAATAAAAATATTGGGGACAATCCAATGGCAATCCATTTTCATTTGGGGAAATACACTTTCATATTTAACAATTAACAATATAAAACACTTTAAGGTGAATTAAAAGGTAGTGACCAAGAGGAATAGTTATTAAAGTTGCCAAAATAGAGGCAAGTGACCCAAAATTAGCCTGGGGGAGGGGGGATGCAGGAAAACTTAGAAAATGTTTGTTTATAGCTCAGAGTGTGACTGTTCTCTGCTCTAAGGCAAGAAATCCTCTTTGTCCAACATATGGACTTTAAAATTGAGGATACAGGAGCCACAAAGCACTTCTCAGAGAAAGAGAAGCACAGAATAGAAAGGGTCAACCATTCACTTTTATTACATTACTCTGCTGCGTGATTCTCAAATATTGTTCATATCGTAACAGCCCCATGAAATAGGTATCCCCATTTTACAGATGAGGAGATTAGGGGACCCAACAGGGCCAAAAGTCAAGCCACCAGCTGAGTGGAAAGCTGGGTTTATAATCCACGTTCGTCTGACTTCCCACGAGAGCATCCAAGCTTCAGACGTCCCCAGCAATACGCGCTTGGAGAGGGAGGTCAGTCCATCCACTCTGCCCACTAACAAGCTGGTCTTTCATGGGAACGATGGTGAAGAGACCTTTATTCTTTTCTTACTGGGTTCTCCTTCCCCCAGGAATGCACAGTAACCCTCAAGCATGTTTCTTCCAGGCAAGTCGAGGTTTCAGTGTCCCATAACATCGAGTTGCCAAGCAGGAGAGGAAAGCCAGTTTTAACAATGCATCTCATTTTTCATCTAATTAGTACCAACACACTTAGGGATACTCAGAGGAACATCTAAGCTGACAGCTGCTGGAGAATTCAGACCCATCCCCACAAACCTCCTCCTGGCCACAGGGCAGGGGTGTTTCCCCAGACGAAGGCTGTTGTTCTTGGCTGGTTAATTGACAAAACACGGTCCCTTCTCCTCTATGCTGACGGTCCTGAAAGAGTCTGGCACCGTGTGTACAAGGCTGACCTCCCTCCCAGTGGAGATGTTTCTTGTGATTCTTTACACCTATGAAGCCTGGCTCTGCAGGCTGATGCGACAGGGCCACCCCTTCTTTCACCCAGGAATAGAAACTGCCTTATATCAACTGTCCACCACTGTGGACGCTCCTTCCTCTCTATTTACAAAATGGAAACAGATGAATTCAATCAAACATAAGCCCCCCGAATTATGGCTTCCTTTATACCTTGTGGTCAAGGAGTTTATACATAATTGGCACGTGATTTTCTCCAGTGGTTTTGAGTTGTTCCCAAACGTGAAAAGGAACCTTTCAGTTTGGGAATGGGATGGGGCTTTGTTCCAAACCAATCCATCATGCCTTCTGAAGGCAAAGAGGGTGGGTCGGCTGAGTGAAACCAGGAGAGCAGCGGGCAGGTCACAGCCTCAGCGGCTCACTGGGCCCACGGGGGCAGGCAATGGTTCAGTGGGAAGAGAGGCACGGAAACTCCTTTTTGGCAATTGTCAAAGGTCTGGGCAGTGAGACTCTCTCCGTTGGTGTGGGAAGCCAGCACTCTAGTCTCTGTTATTGGACCATGAGCTAGTGAGGTAAGTCCTACCCTCTCAGGTCAACATTGACCAACACCCAGACTTCATCTTTTAGAGACTCTGCAGGTCAAAAGCACCCTCCACCAATAAACAGTAGTTTCCATAAATGTCTGGCACCAAAAAGCAACCCCAGTCACTGTTCAGCTATGTTTGCACAAATCTTTAATGAAAGTCAACATAGAAAACAAGGAAGGGCCACTTTACACTTGGCTTCTCCAAAACTGGGTTTGAAGCCTGAGAGGTTTTCCTAAATTACTATTAAAAAGTCAGTAGGTTAATATATTTTCAAGGCTTCATCCAAATGGGGCGCCTAGATAATGATCCTATTACATTAGGGTAAACAAAAGGGCAATTGTGTTCACCCCCGGATTAGGAAACATCTTAAAATCTCTTTCATATTTATTTTCCACAATTTAGCAAGCCCAGCAAGGAAACGTTCAAGTTCAGCTTCATTAGAGAAGAGTGCTTAC
Source organism: Marmota marmota marmota (assembly GCF_001458135.2). NCBI lineage: Eukaryota > Metazoa > Chordata > Mammalia > Rodentia > Sciuridae > Marmota > Marmota marmota. The sequence goes on along the minus strand of NW_026000153.1, from coordinate 9,963,594 downwards.
ATGTTGTGGAAACAAGAGACTGCTCCAAGTTCTCAGGGCAGTAAGGATTCAACTGGGATTTTACCAAGGAGATCATGGGCTTCTGTATGGGTTAGCCTGCAAACTCCCCTAGGAAGAGGGCAGAGGGTACAGGGTTGGAAAGGTGTAGTAGTTTTTCTTCCCCGTCATAGAAGTCATGACAGCACCCCTATAACAAAGGACAGGTCAACAAGAGAAAAGTATGATTCATTTATTTTATCCATGTTTTACATGATGGAGAGATTTCAGAAATGAACACCCAAAGATCCAGTCTACTTTTATGCTGAGGCTCAGTGAAGAAAATGAAGCCAGGCAGAAATGTGATTGGAGAAAAGGATCTGGTCTAATGGTAATAGCTGAGGGGAACCCAGCAAGGTCTGCCTCTTCAGATTCTTATACCCCTCTGTGTAGCATTCTTTCCCCCTGGGTACAGGGCAGGTCTCCTTATGGGATGAGGGTCTTTTGTTCTTTTATCAGACAAAGTGTGTCAGAGAATTTCTTTATAGCCAGCTCTTACACCAAAAGATGCAAGAAGGTGAGTGGGATGTGTCTAGGTTATCTGGTTGGGTGTGGGAAGAGGGGTTCTTGCCTGCTTAGGGAAGGGGAATCTGGTCTCTGTGACTAACTTTGGAGAAGAACAAGGGTGGGGAGGCAGGAGGGCAAGAAAGATCCTGTTTGAGGGCAAAGGGCCCCTTGCTATTCTGAAAGTTTGAATTGTTTGTGGACTGATAGTCTTCTAAGCTCAGGAAACTTAAAGGTGTTGTACTGAACTTTTTTCCCATCTGATCTTCCTCCAAGACAAGCAGGAGCCAGGAGCTCTGGTCCATAGAGAAGAGGCGCATAGCAGGAGCCCAAGGCAAAGTGTGGGTTGGATGGTAGAAGCCAGAGGGCTACAGCACCTGGGGCCTGGGCGATCTGGGAGAAGATCATGGAAATCAAGGCTCAGACCTTTCAATTGAGACTGAGTGGAAAGAGACCACTGGTAGTACAGAAATGGTTTGGGGGGCTGGGGAGATGGCCCCTGGGAAAGGGTGCTATGTCCACCATTTATGGGACCTGTGGAATACAACCTCTAAGGTGGCCTCCAAACCTCCCTATCTCTTGGTATGACACTCTTTGTGCAATCCCCTTCCCATGAGTACAGACAGGATCCAGTGACTTCTTCTAGTCCATAGAAAATGTCAAAAGTGGTGGGACGCTATTTCCCATAGGGGATTACTATCAAAGATAAAACAGAGCCAAATGGAAATTAAGATAGTGAAGAAAGATTTTGTTGAGGAGCTACTTCAACAGGGAAATACAGACCCCATCATAGAACTAGGCTCCATTCTGAGTGCAACAAAGACAAGTGGAGACATGTGGCCAAGGATTAGGACTGAGGTTGGGGATAGAAAATGACTAAGAAGCAGCATGATGGATGAGGGGTACTATGGCCTAAACAGACTTCTCAGGTCTTCCCAAAACTTGAATATGAAGGCCACGGATAGAGCCCAACTAAGGGCTTAGAGCCTGACTAGAGTAAGGTCAGGGAGACAGCCTTGTCATTACAAAGAGAAGTGGCCTCTGACTCTACACCCTCTCTTGTGCCGACATCCACCTGCCCTGGTGGAATTCATGTGCCATGTTAGCAGCAGCCCTATGGAGAGGCCCACATGGCAAGGAATTGAGGAAGGCCACCAGCTGTCAGGAAGCAAGGAGCTTCGTTCTGTCCAAAACCACATGACAAAGCTTGAGAGTGGATCCTCCCTCCACCTTCAGATGAGACCACAGCCCCAGATGACACCTGGATGGCTACCTTGTGAAAGACCTCATGACAGATGCATCCAACTAAAGCACTTCTGCTCTTCTGCTCTACAGAAACTATGGGACAATAGACATTTTTAGCTGCTTGTTTTTGAGGGTAATCTTTTACACATAAAATAAACTAATATGGAATCTTTGTGGTCCCAAATGGGAAGGCAGTCTTTGAGGGGGCTCATGGACCCCAAGACTTGATCCTACAGCCTCTGGGTCACCCAAGAGGATGCCTCTGAGGCTCCAGGGTTTCCTTCATTTGATGTGGAATCAAATGGATTGGAATCTGGTGTAACTTGTCATCACCAGGCACCATAGCAACCACACCTGCCACAACAAAGATGGGGCATCCGTCTGAGGCAACATGAGCAGGTCTCATTTTAAAGAAAGGAAAACTACCAGGATATTCTCTCCAGATAAGTTTTATGACTGAACAGAACAGAATCCATGTCCAGGATAATAGCAACCAAATGCAAGAAACCCTTAGAGTTTACAAAGTGTTTTATATCTCTGATGTCATCTAACCCTCACAAACACTCTGCAAGTTTCTTCCTGGACCTTGAGAGGGATCATTTGGAGGGACTTGTAGAGGGGCATACTTTCCCACATTCCCAGTCAGGCTGATGGTCCTCCTCTACCTGGGAAGGAATCCCCCACTTTGTCTAGATTAGAAACTTCAGGTGACGAAGGAAGGGGCTGCCTGTTTCACCAGCCAGGTACCTCAATCCTGGCCAACACAGGAGAGAAACGCTGCGAGAAATGCATCCCCCTCACCTGTGTGCCACAGAGCAGCGGCTGCCTCCAATTCTGCAAATAAGGGCATTAAACTTGCAGAGCAAGCCCAAATGAGCACAGCCAGAACAAGGAAATGGGTACCCAGTTCTGTATCACACACTATCATTTTTTCACTTCCCGAGTTGAGTTGCTGATTATTTATCATACAGGTCCAACTTCAGATCTCCTCTCAGTCTATGCTAGTAATTTTCCCTCAGGCTGCTGCAGGAAACAGATGAGCAAGAAAACAGGAGAATAGTAGCAAAGGAGCTTCATGTCTGAATGGAAATGCTCCTCACTTCCAGTCAATGCTCAAGCTGAAGTATTCTCCCTTTTCTCTATTCCTCACATGCATTCAATCTCCAACTATTTGCTCTAAAAATATGGAGCAAATGTGTTTCTTTGCTCCATCATTTTTTGCTCTGCCTTAGCACAGGTGACAGCCTCTCTCACCATGACTACCCAGTCTCCTCATCCCTGCAGTTGTGCCTAGAGGTGGCCTTGAGCCTTGCTGTGAGCAAACTTGTCAAAACCCAGATTTGACCCCTTTGCTTCTTTCAAACCCCACATGTCATTTATAACCTGCAGGATGAATCTTATTTCTGAAATAGCATACAAGGTCTTCCATGGATAGCCTATTAAATAATCAGTAGTCACTAATTTCATTCCCAATATGGGTACATAAGCAAACCTTGTTCAAACTGACTGATCACTATTTCCAAGTAATGGCTCCTTTTGCACCATGAATATCAGAAGACCATGACACAGACATGAAAGCAGGATGCCCTGGCGCCCAGGAGACGCTCGGTGATAAATTAGCCCCGCCTGAGAGGATCAGGGCCACCAGGGTACTATTCAGAACAGGCAGCAGACACAAACTTGGTTTTGTTTCTCTTCCTTTGAATAAAAATGTGTCTGATGCTTCACCTACAATGAAAATATTCTACAAGTTGTAAAAAACAAAAGTAATGACACACTTCATAGGCATGCATGACTATGAGATAATTGTGCTTCTCAGTCCGTTGATGTCACCCACCCCCCAAAGCGGGAGTTATAATGTGTGCCTTGTTGTGTGGTAGTTCCCCAAAATGTTATTCATAGAAGATTTATAATAACAAAGCATTACCATAATAAATATTGGTCACAAGAGAAGAGAAGCCTGAAAACCTTGCTCATATTCCCTACCCTTGATTTAAGATTAAATTTCACTTTTTTAATCAGAGATTCTAAAGCCTAACAACTTTAAACCTTGAAATTGATACCTTTTTTTGAAAGAAAAATTAGATCAAAACTGTCAGAAGGAGTGATCAAAATGACATGAAGCAAATCAGATGACGTGTGGGTAGGCGGTTTTCTTTAGTTCAGCTGTCAGAGAACATTGAAGTGTCTTATCTCCCTCAAAGCCCCAAAGCCAGTGTCCCAGGCCAAGCAAGCCAAAATTGTTTTAAGAAAAAATAAAGGCACAAAAGACTGCTTAGGAGATTCACATTTAAAGTGTTACTTAATCCCATAGCTTGGGCCAGTCAGAAATGAGGACTCCAGGGTGGTGGGAAGTAAATGAAAGAAGAAATTATTTATACTAGAGATCAAATCCTGTGAAAAGAAGAACTGGAAAGAGACTGGGGTTGTTTAATTATTCTACCCTATTACTCTATCAAATATTCCTTGAAGTAAGTGGGTCAGGATTTAAACCTCCAAAATTTAATTATCATACATAATTTTGTTGGAAGAGCTTTTGTTAGAATGCTTTGACTGAAAAGAGATCCTACTTTTTAAAAATCCTTTTATAATGAAGTATTGGTAACTTCTCTGGAGGGGTCACCCAGATCATTTTAAATGGGTAGTGCAGTGGAGGGAAATCTTAGCTCATGACCAGGGGAGCTAGTGATGATTAAAGTTGCTGTGTTGAAAGTGAACCAGAACCCCACTTGTCTTAACCATTGTAAAAAATATTCAGAAAGCATATGTATGCACTCTCCTGATTCATAAGGATGATATCACAGCCTTGTGTAGTGCATGACTGGCCCCAATTCCCCACCCCTCTCTTGCTCTGGCTTCAGCATGCAGTGGGCTCTGGCCCACACTCATCAGTAGGGGTTCAGAGAAGCAGAACCATGGCGAGGGTGCACCAGATCTCATGTAACAATTAACACCTTATGTGATCCTGGAAGTGGCTTAAGTGGTCTGTGGAAGGAGGATGTTAGCCTTCCATCTGGTTCTAGGCCTAAGGCCAGCAGAGTGACAGGTGTAAGCTGGATGTGAAGTGGGGAAGGGTAATGGTAAATAAGTAAATGAAAGAAGAAATTATTTGTACTAAAGATCAAATCTTAAGGGTATGTAAGATCCCACATGATGCCTCTCTACTGCACACGGAAAAGCTTGTGAAGTTCTCCATGGAGCTGCTCTCAAACCCAGAGAGGCTGAAGAGACTCAGTGAAAGCTAAAGGGATTGCAGGCCAGCTGCTACCACACCAGCAAGACAAGCCAGCTGGTCCATTCAGTGACCATGCTTCCACTTCCACCTTCTAAAACTCGGGCAAATTTCTCTCATGGCCAACCCATTTCACACCCATGTGAGAAGAGCATGCATGGAACATGGTTCCAGCTTAGCTGAGCCACCACACTGCCCCTGACTGAGTTCAGCCATGTGACTTGACAGGGCCAATGGCATGTGGGCAGAGGTAACAGTGCACTCATTTTATGTCCAAAACCTGACCACTTCCACCATCTTGGACAGAACTGAAGTGATACATAGCAAGTCCACTGCAACCCCAGTAGCCACAACTTAAATCTGAGAACCACAGCCAAACCCCGACTAGACGAGCTGAACTTCAGCCAAGCTGTAGATATCTGAGAGACAATAAGTGATTGTTGAAGCTACTGAGTTTGGGGAAGTAACTGATACAGATCTACCTTCACTTTGGTGATTAAAGATCTATCTGTATAACCATTACTCTTAGGATCTCCAATCCCTACTATGTTCCAGGCTCCTACTGCCCACAAGCACATAGCCATTATACAGACTGGAATTCTCTAACAGGAATTCACCCTGTTCTCCTAACTTCAGGACACCCCTTCTTAAAAACAATTGGGGTATCCATGCAAACATTCAACATTAAATCCCATCTACAGCCATGATAATGCAAAACCTTGAGGAAAACAGTTAAAGAAACATACAAGTCCTACATGAAGACAGACAAAATCTGATTGAGGGACAAGAATACATAGAAAGATATGATGTTGCTGCATGGGAAGATGCAGTATTGAAAAGAGGCCAGTTCTCTAAATTAAATTATGAATGTAATGTAATTCCATTTAAATTCCCAGTGAGATTTTGGGGGGCAGACAGAGCTCGGTAACATCATGAAAAAACAAAAAAAGATATGCTTAAGAGTAGCTAAGAAATAGCTTTCAGAGGTAAGGGAAGCTGTTATAGAATCTGATGGTGAAGGCCTTTCTGAGTCAGAAGATGCCATGAATCCTCCACTGCTCTCCAAACCTCGACACTTCCACCTCTGCTTAAAGGGAGACTCAAAGAAAAGAAAACTTATGAGAGAAACACATATTCACATACTCAAGCACACACATTCTTCTTTTTTTTATCCTTTGAGTTTCTTCTTTTAGCCATGCCTTTCCATTTTTAAGTAACTTCAAAAGTCTGGGAGGTGGGATTATTCCTGGGCAAAAGAGAACAAAAAGAGGCTTCCAAACACCCCCGCCCCTTCTCAGTGCAGATGCTGTCACCCCCTTGATTGCGATTTAGACTTAAAACAGCCTGCAACCCAGAACAGGGGTGAATGAGTGATGTCAAAAGCTCCAAGTCTTGCCACGAACAAAGCTGAGGTCAGTTAAGTTGGTCTTTAAGACAAAGGCTTCACCAGCACTCAGAAGCCTTCTGTTTCTAACCACAAAACCCTGAGTGTCAAGGAAATCCCATGCAACCACTAACACTCAACTGTGGATTCTCCTAACTGCTAGACTGTTCTTTATGAAGGCGCATTGGCTACAGCCTGTTGAGTCAAAGACTTTTTTTGGCAGTAAGATTCATGAGAACTCCAAAAAAGGAAGTTCTTATTAACCAGCAAATAATCCCCAGTTCCTTCTGTGGGCCAGGGTCAAGGGGATATAGAGAGCAATCCGGTGGGGATTCTGCTCCCAAAAGGGCATCAGCAGAGGATGGGGGCTGGAGGTGGAGTTAGGTCCCTGGATAGACAATATATGGTTGAATGTATAGGGCACTTTAGGCAGGGGAAAGGAGAGTATGGCTTGTTAGTGATATGTCCTGGGTTTAAATCCCTCCTGTACCGACCATATCGCTCTGAGCAAATTGCTTGGCCTCTCTGAGGCCATACTTCCCATCCGTAGGTGAGTGATAGTGGCTCCCAATGGATGAATCCTGGTAAGGATTAAATGACAAAATTATGTAAAGCCCTCATCACCGTGTCTGGAGTTCAGCAGCACTCAGCAAATACTTCAAGTACAGATGAATGTTGAGAACAGTGTTATAAATCCTGGACTCTAAACATATTCAATAAGGGTGGAGGAGGACTATTAATTTAGTCTGGGGAATTGACCTAGCCTTCTCATAGGAGGTAATGTCTGAGCTGGAGCATCAAGAAGGAATGGCATTTTGACACCTCTTGATGGGAAGGGCTTTCCAGGATGAAGAAAGAGCATATGCAAAAGAGGTGGGTGGGGGGAAGAAGCATGGAAGGCAAGAGGGAAATGAGGCAGCTGGGCCCAGCTTTGGGGGTGCATTGTGAGCTACAGCAAAAGTGGGGACTTTGTCAACTGGGAGGGGAATTCACCCTTGGAAGGTGGTGAAGTCAGGGAGGTCCCTGGTCATACATCACTTTCTTATGCCACCTGTCTCTTCTCAAATCAAAACCTTCAAACAGAAAAAAAGCAGTGGAAGGATGGCTAAGAAGCAGGCAGCCCCTGAACCCCCTCAGTCCTTCTACTGCAGATCCCACACTGCCTGTGACACGATCTTCCCACCACAGCCTGGCCAGGCCATGTCTGGTTGCCAGGCTGTTCCATCAAAGACTCATTATCCATTTTCCCAGAGCCCCTTCAGGTATCATAAGAAAATATCTTTCCACTGGGAGTCTACTAAATGTCATGTCTAATTTAATCCTAAATACATTTCCATAGAAAAAGAAGTCAAAGGAGTAAACCTCTCTACCTCTCCTGCATTGCTGATTTCTGGTTTCTCTGACCCTTCACCCACTTCCCATTCTCTCCCCACTTGGCCCCAAGGGAAGTAAAAGTGGACAGGGAGGTAAGGAGGAAAACTCCATCGCTTCCTAATGGGTTTTCCATCCTCAGCCCTGAATTGCTTTCATTCTGGCTGGGACAGGACAGATGGGATTGTGCCAAAGGGACACTAACTTATTTATCTTGAAAGTCTAAATTAGCTGCAATTATCAGAATACTAATTAGGTCCAAGTAAGCACCTCTGCTTCTCCTTAAACATTTTAGTTTTCCCAGCTGCTCATTTAAGTTTTAATGGGGCAGTAGGAGGTTAGGAAGTCAGGGAGAAATTCAGCTTTACTATAGATCTGGGCCCCCTCCTTGCCTCCCTCTCTGATTTCCTTCCCCGTTTCTCTTGAGGAACCTGAAATCATTCTGTTTAGGATCAGATGGCAAGTACCCCAATTAGACATCAGCTTGCCATCATATTCCCACATGGATCTGAACTCTCACATCCCTGAGATTTAGCTTCCACGTCTATAGGACAAGGGATTGAAAAGATTCTCATCAATGTCACATTCCACTCCACCAAAATTTGAAGATTTCAACTCAAAATTGCCTTTTGTTTTTGAATCATATTCAGTCTGACTTAAAACTATTTATTGAAACCTCCTGTGTTGTATATATTGCACAACGCTACTCAAAATATGGTCACGGACCCAGGCAGTTCTGCAAACGGTTACTGGTCTGTGTTGAGATGAACAGGCTAAATTGAGAGTAAATCTTTAGAAACTCTTATGGCAGTTTGACAAGGCCACAACCTCCAAGCAGTGACTAGTGACCTCACTGGGCTGAGCTTACCTGGTGAGCTGCATATGTCATGATGTGTGTCCTGTTATGTGCAATAAGACCATATACGAAATGGAAATAAAGAGAAAGGAAGAAATACTCTAGCCAAATGAATAAGGCCAAGATGAACAATCACATTGACTCTTTGCCTTCACCTGTGGTCTTCTTCCCTATGATCCCATAAGCCCAGCCTTATCATGAGTAAAGATGTCAGACAGACCAGGAGTGGTAGTGCACACCTGTAATCCCAGGAGGATCACAAGTTCAAGGCCAGCCTCAGCAACTTAGCAAAACTGGTCTCAAAATAAAATTAAAAGGGCTGATGATGTCACTCAGTGGTAAAGCACTGGCCTACCATGTGAGAGGCCCTGGGTTCAGTCCCAAGCAGCACATAAAATAGAAGGAAGGGAGGAAGGGGAGGAAGTCAGACAAATTCAACAATAGGGCATTCTACAAAATACTTGATCAAGACTCTTCCTGACTGTCAAGGCCTTCCAAAACAAGACAAGCCTGAGAAAAGGTCACAGCCAGGAAGAGCAAAGGAGACAGACATGATGACTAAATGTAACATATCCTGTAGGGAATCCTGGGACAGATAAAGGACTTCAGATACAAATTTGAAATCTAAAAAACCAAGAGTTTCAGTTAATTTATGATTTTTAAATTTGCTTAAAAACAAAGAAAAACCAAATTGTTTCTTATGACAGGAAATTGGAAATTTAAGAATTACTCTATCATATGTTAATTTGTTTAATTCTCACAAAACTCCTGGGAGGCGTAGAGAATGAGCATTAAATGACTATATTTTATAGATTTTATAAGTGCATTTTAAAACCAAATGATCACTAAAACAAAATCTGATGATATTTGGTGAATTGTGAAAGAATGAGATTCAAGTCACTTCTCTTGACTTCTCTTACTTTTCCAAAAGAGAGGCATTCATCCAAATTTAGGCTATTTTTCTACTTGATGTAAAAAATTAGAAATTATACACAAAGATAAAGAAATAGGTTCTTTTTTTCCAAAAAAGTCATCAGTAATTTCACAATTCAGAACAAACAGTTCTAAACCTTCAGAACACTTCTTTTGTTCTTTCTTTCTTTCCTTTTTCTCGAGTGTTTACCATTTCTAAGTATGAGGAGGTGATGAGTGGGTCCTGGAACCCTGGGAGTGAGGTGGGCCACCCAACAGGAGATTGGGAGAAGGAACTTTGGTGGGAGGGTACAGCCAACTGCTGGGAAAAGGAAGGAGACAAAGAAGGGAATCTAAAGGAGGTAGTAGGACAGGCAGAAGTTTTACCCATTCCAAAGCGGCCATGATCTGTTTGTAGACAAATAAGAAGGTACTAATTGAGGTGAAGGGACTGAAATTGCTAGATGGTAAAACAAGACATGGGGGGGGGGCAGGGTAAGAGCCATGGGGAAGACTGTAATGTTGGAATTAAGAAAAGCCAAGGTCCCTCAAAAATCAGATTGCAACCAAGAGGAAGATGATGGATTTCTGAAATAAAAAAGGCATAGCTTAAGTCCTCATCTTCTTTGCAGGGAAGGGTTAGTAGGATTTGAGGTCACATACAACTTGTGGAGAATATAATCAGAGTTTGGGGAGGTATAGTAAGTTTGAAACATCTGCTGTAGGAATAAAGATTCTTAAGTGAATTTGCCAGCCCAGCCAAGGCTAGAGATGTATCATTTCTTAGCTGATCAGTAGAACGAACTTGGACTCACCATGTGAACTTGGCATTGCTGTACTTTCAACTACATGACAGCAAAACTGCAGACAAAACTCAGTAGTCACCAATCAGCTCTCCCAAGACTGACATCAATTGCTTCATCTGCAAAGGCCTGAATTTGACTTTCCCAACACACGGTGATGTGATTCAGCCTGAGCTGTGCTTGCAAATGTCATTATAGAAAAGATGTGCCTACCACCGAAACTCTTATAGTATGATAATCCAATGAGGATCCTAATGTCACAAAGGAAAGCAGAGCCCGTTATAAAACAGAAAAGAAAATCACAGCAAACTACAATCTTCTCTTAAAATCCAAAAGGTAGTAGTCCCAGGATCCCCCATGGATACTAAAATCTGCAGATGCTCAGGTCCCTTATGTAAGATGCTTACTACTCATATATAACCACGCACATCCTCCCAGATTGCTTTTAATACCTCATACAATGTAAATGCTATGTAAATAATTGTTATCCTGCATTTTGAAGGAAATAATGGCAAAGAAAATCTGTACATATTGACTACAGATGCAATTTTAAAACTAATTTTGATCCGTTGTTGGCTGAAGTTGTTGATGCAGGACCGGTGGACATGGAGGGCTGACTGTACTTCAAAGGGTAGAGCAGAGCAGGCCAGGAAGTGTTATGGATGAATCCTCCAAAGTTAAAAGGAGGGAATGTTCCAGCAGGTCAAGTAGTCTGCTCATTGTCAGAATGGTATGCGGTCTCCCTTTCTTCCTTAGAAATGAGCCTCAATTTTGCTGAGGACAACAACGTTTGCAGTTAAAGGACCATGCTTCCAAATCTCGTTTGCAGATGGAATGGCTTGGTGACATTGCTCTAGTTAACTTAAGTGTAACTCTGTCACACTACAGTTGTTGAACAAAGTTTCCAGGAAACCCTTTTTAAAATGAGGAGTCTTCTGCCATTTTACCCTTCATCTACCTCCTGTCTAGACCATGGAGAGGATTCCACAGGGGAAGCACCCACTGGTCAACCATGAAGAAAGACAAGGAACCTCCCAGAATCTGAATCCTGATGTCCTCAAGCTACAGCTCCAGGATGGCAACTGTGTGCCTCCAGATGCTCCTTACCCAAGCAAAATAAAACCAGAGATCTGTTTAAGGCTCTGCTTTAGTGTGGAGAGGACACTCTGTTTCTCCCAGCTGACTATAACCCATCCAATAGGTAACATTTCATTTGAATCATTCATTTAGAAGTAGTGTGTCTGAAACTTGCCTCAAGCAGAGCCTCATGTAGCAATTATACCTTGAAAGAAGCAGGCCTTTCTTCACAAGCGTGGAAATCATTTTGTAGAACGGAGGGTTTTGTTTGTTTGGGGGTGTCTGTCTTTGCTGTAAAGCAAACTGACCTCCATGGGCCCCATATGATATGATAAGCATGAAGCAGCCCAACTGGTTTTATGAGTTTTCCTTGGGCTTTGGTCTAAAAAGGTTTCTTGCTGAGTTGATTTCACCCCCGATAACTTCCTTTACACTCCACTTCCTAATCGAAAAAGGCCCACATCAGGGGTAGAGAAACAGAGACCGATCCTTTCCCAGCCCTCTCCTGGGGCTCCTTAGCTCTTTACTACACCGCTGGGCTGGCTTAGCAAAAGCAATTTGATGTCCAGAATTTCCTGGCAGCCTGCCACAGCTCTGTCTGCCTCATCAGAAAACTCCAATCAGGGAGTCTGTGGCTAAGGGGAGTCTGAGCTCACTGGTGGTGTTGCCATGCTTTGTTCTTTTTCTGATGTGCTCTGGACTCACGATGGTTTTGTTCTGTTTTAGTCCTGAAAATTGACATGATTTTGGAAAGTGAAACACGCTTCCCTAAATTCTAGCCCATGCCCCCTCAGATGAAACTCCTCAAGTCATTAACCTTAAGGTAAATCTCCTTGGAGGAAGGCTTTTTGTGTTGGATTCCAAGAGCTACCATTCCCAAAACCTAGATTTAAAATTGTTGTTCATTGCAGTGTAACTGCTCCCAACTAAATCAAACGGGGAAGACCAATGCATAAAATCAATAAAGATGGAGTTGTTCAGATTAAAGTGGAGGCATGGTGGAGGTAAGGATTATGGAGGGGAGGCAGTCCAAGGTGATGCTCATCAGAAGTCCTCCACAGAACCCTGGGATTCCAAGGAACACAGTTTGAAAATCACTTAAGTCTAGGGTGGCAAAACAATGTTTCCATCATTAAGATGAAAAAAAAACTCTATTTGAAAACCTTCCCACCATTTCTGAATTATTTTTTAATTGACAGATAAAATTATGTATAGGTACCATGTGTAATAATATAAAGTATTTACACATTGTAGTCCATTTCCAAGTAGTACTGTTTTCAAGCCTCTTGCGTTTTATTTGTCTGGATTTTCTTTCTTTTTCCCCATCTTTACTGAAATATAATTGACAAATAAAAATTGTATGTAATGTGGTGTACAATGTGAAATGATTATCACCATCAAGTCAATTAACATCTAACATCTCACATAGTTTACCTTTGGGCATATATAATACTGTATTACTTCCTTAGTCACTATGCTGTACATTCATTCTCCAAAATTTATTCCTCCTTCCTAACTAAAACTTTGTACCTTTGATCAACATTTCCCACTTCCCTCACCTCCCAGCCCCTGGAAACCACCAATCCTCTCTCTGCTTCTCTAACTCATTTTTATATGTCAATGTAAGTGAGATCACGTGTCTTTTTCTTTCTGTCCATGGCTTACTTCAATTAGCACAATGTCCTTCAAGTTCATCCACATTGTTGCAAATGACAGGATTTACTTTTTATTTCCTTCTCTTTTAAGACTGAATGGTGTCCTATTGTTCAGGTGTACCTCATTTTCTGCATCCATTAACCTGCTAATGGACACTTGGGCTAGCTTCATGTCTTGGCTATTGTGAATAATGGTGCAACAAACATGGCACCAGGAGATCTCTTTGAGCTATTGATTTCATTTCCTTTAGAAATAAACCAAGAAGTAGTTGCTGGATTATATAGTAGCTCTATTTTTAGTTTTGTGGAGGACCTCCATACTCTCTTCCATAGTGGCTGCCGCCAATTGACATTCCCACCAATCATGTGCAAAGATTTCTTTTTCTCCACCTCCTCATCAGCACTTGAAATCTTTGGTTGTATCTCTAGCAGTCAGAGAAATGCAAATCAAAACCACCCTAAGATACCATCTCACTCCAGTAAGATTGGCAGCCATTATGAAGTCAAACAACAACAAGTGCTGGTGAGGATGTGGGGAAAAGGGTACACTTGTACATTGCTGGTGGGACTGCAAATTGGTGCAGCCAATTTGGAAAGCAGTATGGAGATTTCTTGGAAAGCTGGGAATGGAACCACCATTTGACCTAGCTATTCCCCTTCTAGGTCTATTCCCTAAAGA
>NW_026000153.1:9927223-9949834 GCF_001458135.2 Marmota marmota marmota | reverse complement strand
AGAGAAGAGGGGAGGGGAGGGGAGGGGAGGGGGGGATAGTAGAGGATAGGAAAGGCAGCAGAATACAACAGACACTAGTATGGCAATATGTAAATCAATGGATGTGTAACTGATGTGATTCTGCAATCTGTATACAGGGTAAAAATGGGAGTTCATAACCCACTTGAATCAAAGTGTGAAATATGATATATCAAGAACTATGTAATGTTTTGAACAACCAACAATAAAAAAATTTAAAAAAATTAAATGAAAAAAAAAAGAAATCTTTGGTTGTTTGGGCTTGTTTTAAATGACTTTGAAAGCTTACAGATTGGCCTAACCTAACTGGACTTGGATCATTCCCATGGCTCCCTTCATTTTCTAAGCTGCAAAGTAATGAGGCTGGTAGGTAGACAAATGACCATATTACACACCAACACAGTAGCTCTGAGCTAGGGCTGGATCACAGGATGTATTCTCTGTAGTGTGTGATGCTTAGGCATAAACAGATAATATTCCCTCCCCCAGGTGCTAGGTTGTATTTCCTTTATGTGTTCTAATGTTTGGTTTTGCTTCTCCCCAATATCTGTACAGGGTCTCCAAATGGACATTTTTCTCAGACCTCTTTTATGTCTAACTCTTCTCAACATATCATAAACATTCACAAGCAAGCACACCTAAAAGGACAAAAGCCCAATTTCAAAAACTTATTATTTTCTTGCCAGAACAATGGAAGAATAATGCTATGTATGTCCTAGAGTTGCCCAGGAGACTTAATCAAATTAGGTCCCATGAAAGTAACTCAGCACAGTGCCCAACACCTGGGAATTCCTTTTAATTCTTATTTTAATTCTGTCTTACCACTTGCCCTCCAGGACAACAGGAGAAGAAAGATGAAAGTCTGTGAGTAATTAGAAAACAAAGCAGGTGAGTGTCAGAACTCACAGGCTAAAGACTGCTGGTGAAGCTCCAAGTGGTGGCACCAAAAGCCCTCTGAACTCTGCCTGCCAGGGTCCCTCCATCTCAACACCCATCAGCATCCTCTCCCTCTTCCTTGGTTTGTCTTATCAGTTCTCAGTCCCATGATGGGGTCCTTCTACACCTGCAAGCAAGTCTCTTTGTTCTGACTAACAACAAAGGCTTCCATTTTCTTCTGAGAAACTGGCTCTTTTAAAAAGGGGTTTCACCAGGTGGGGTGGCACAGGCCTGTAATCCCAGAGACTTGGGAGGCTGAGGCAGGAGGATGGTGAGTTCAAAAGCCAGCCTCAGCAATTTACCGAGGCCCTATGCAACTCAGCAAGATCCTATCTCTAAATAAAATACAAAAATGGGCTGAGAACATGGCTCAGTGGTTAAGGGTCTCTAGGTTCAACCCCATCCCCAAAAAAAAGGGCTTCCTTTGACCAACAGCATAGTTGAACATTAGAGTGCAGTACATGCTCCCCATTTCCTGCTCTGATTTGGATCTGTTTTTTGACAGCGTGGTAGAGGTGGGGACTCAAGGGACACCACATTTAAAGTGTGGCGGAGAAGCCATTTCTATTCAGAACTTCCTCTGGCCACCATGTGCCATAATCACAAGTTGCCTTCAGATGACTCTGATAGTTAGCAGTTACCTTGTATTCAGTTTTCAACTTTAAATGCAAATGTGTGCATGTGTGTACATATACATATGTGTGTGTCTGTGCATGTGTATCTGTGTATATATACATCCACACTCATGTGAGTATAGTAAGACTGGCAGCATCTAGTGGAAGAATACTCCCAACCACTATGTACCCACCAACTCCGTCTCACATTTCACATTTCAGTGTCTCTGGGGAAGTTCCTCATCTGCCTCTTGCCAAAAACTGGAGGTAGCAGTAGGAAGAGATTTTATTTTGATTTTGATTCCTTTGGGCAGGGGGAGCGGTACTGGGGATTAAACTCAGGGGCACTCAACCACTGAGCCACATTCCCAGCCCTATTTTGTATTTAACTTAGAGACAGGATCTCACTGAGTTGCTTCATGCCTTACCATTGCCGACGCTGGCTTTGAACTTGCGATTCTCCTGCCTTAGCCTCCCAAGCCACTGGGATTACAGGTATGTGCCACCCTGCTTGGCTTTTATTCCCTCTCTTAAGCCAGGCTCAGTGCTAGATGCTGGACCTACTTGAATCCATGCAATAGCCCTGAAGGTCAAGTGGACACAGAGGTCAACTACCCCAAATGTCCGCATTCAAACTGCATTGGGCTCACTTTCATTCCCAGGCAACAGTCCCTCACACATCACAGGGACTCACTCAGGAAGGTTCAGCTCAGCGTGGACATCATGACGATACCTAACAGACACTATTGGTGAGTGAGCCTGGGCTCCAGAGAAAGGCCTTCACCAAGGGTGGTGAGCACATCATCTGAGTGTTCTCAGTGATAGGTTTTGTGGTTGCAAAGAAAATCAGACCTTAATATAGAAAAGAAAAGCTGGGATTGAATTCCCACCCTGCCAGTTACCAGCCGTGACTTTGGGCATCCTATGTGTTCACTTGGAGACTCCATTTTCCATCTGAAACAAACAGAGGTAGCAGAATTTCCCTCAGTCTGAAGGGTTCGATGAAAGAACACATGTGAAACTTCCCAGCCCAGATCCTGGCACATCATAGATTCTCCCTAAGTGTTCGTTTCTCCCTTCCCTCCCCCACCTCCAAAGCATTCACAGACTCTCTTTATAAGGTGACGGGTTTGTATGAAGTCTCACCGCAGCCCTGAGGTTCACGATCTCAATGACTTTATGTAATGAAGCACTATCTAGGAATGATGATTTAAAAAAAAAAAAATTCAGAATAATGAAACAAGAATATGATACAGTGGAATTACTGTCTTCAATTCATGTTTTCCCCCTTGTAATTGAAACCATTTTCAAGTTTTATTTAGTACAAAATTAATTTCACATTTTCATCAAGGAGCTCATGTGGATCCCAGGGTGATTCAGATTTTCCGATACAGAAATTCATAGCATTCATTACTGGTATTTTTCAAGACAAAAGAGTTTATGCCAGAGGAGACCATTGCAGTCCTGCTACAGGAGCAAAATCAAAAAGCCTTTCACACGGCATTTCCAAATTCAGGCCTACAGTAACGTTTTGTAAGAGAGCTGATTTTTTTTTTTTTTTTTAAAGAAAATCTAGATGAGATAGGCCCAACTTTCTAGTTTCCCAAATAAAAAACAGAACTTGATTTACTTTAGGAATAAACTCGTTTCCTCTTGAACTGAGCTCAGAAATGACACTGGGCTCACTTGTTGAGGAGAAATGTGCATTAAGTCAAACTATGTGGGTAAAGGCCTGGCCATGGAAACCAGGAAAGTTGGCAGAGTGAGTCTGGCCACGGGCACAGGACACATGGGGTGATCCCACGGCTGTCACACAGACACAAGCCAGACCACACGGTGCTGGAACAAAGACCCCCTCCAGCCTGGGCTCCATCCCAAACAAAGAGAAGCAGAGGATGCCCCTTTGGGAATCTGGCCATTTTCAGGGACAGTCCCTGCTTTGATCCCCAGAGCCATCACCTGGGGTCAGAAAAACCAGCCACACCAGGGCAGGTGAGCAGCAGGCGATCAGTGTCCAGGGAAGGTGAATGGGCTATATCCACACACTCCCACCAGACCGGACCCTGAGCTTCTCTGCCTGCATCCCTCTGGTGTTGAAATCCACCATCCTCTTCTCTGGCCCTGCCCCAGGCTGGGGGCGCATCTTTTAGCAATCTCCAAAATGCAATCAGGACCCTGTTCCCCAGCACCTGGGAGAGCTGACATTGGTTCCACGGCTCAACATTCCTACTCCATACCCCACCCACTGTGTTTTCCATGGAGACAAATGTCACATAAAATTTGTCATCTTACCATCTCAAAGTGCACAACTCAGGAGCTTTTACTACCCCACAGTGCTGTGAAACCATCACCACTATCTGATTCTAAAATATTTCCATCACTCCAAAAAGAAACCCTTTACCCAGTAAGCAGTCCCTCTACATTCCCTGCCACTCCCATTCCCTGGAAGTCACTAGTCCACTTTAATGTGCTCTTAAGGAGCACATTTTCCCCCACGTTTTTTATTGGTGCATTATAGTTGTATATATTGTTGGGATTTGTTGTTACATATTCTTACATGCACACAATACAACAATATAATTTGGCCAATATCATTCCCCAGCACATCCCCCCTCCCTCCCCATCTCCCGTCCTTTAAGTAGCATCTTTGCCTTTGACCAATACCTGAGAAATGACAGTCAAGTTATTAGCCAAGTCATTTAAAAATATCAATGTGTGTTCAGCAAAGCGTTAAATAGCCCTCAGGATAGTTACTGTATTTTTTGTTCTTTTATCTCATTTCCTGAAGTCTGTTCCATTGCAATAAACCTGTGCTCTTGGTTAACCAGAGCAGGCACACAGGGGTGGCTACATGTGTTTGAACATGCCCCTGCACGTGTATGCGTGTGTTGCTGAACATATATGTTCTGAGTTCATAGAGGGTGGATTCCTCCTGTCTCTAAAAGAACTTAAACACATGACACTAGCTTCGAGGGAGAAAGAAGAGTCCTTGATCATAGCCTGGCACTGCAGGAGAAGCAGCACCACTTGATTTGGGCCAAGCTACCCCTGCCCCCAGGTCTCCTGGAATTTGGTCCCCTCTGGATCCAATATCTGTGCTTACAGAAGAGCAGGAAGGGGGTTGTCATCCATCGATCTGTCCAAGGCCTCCTGGCAACACTTGGGGAGCATAATAGAGTTTCGTAGAATTATGTTCAAAGGTCAACTCTACTAGTTAAGATTCTTAAGGTGTCTGTTTCATTTAAATCAAGTTTTGTATTTGTACGTGTGTATTTTTTAAGGGAAAATGGAATCTACGGAGAGAACAATTCCACATAAATTAGAAACACGTGCAGGTGTTCAGGAGGTCAGCTTTGTAAAGATGTGTTATTATATCTTGTGTTTATAGGAATAGTATTCACAGACAAAGCCGGAACGTGAATTTTATGATTCTCTGGTGCCCAGGTTAGCCAGTCCTTCTCAATCCTGATACAGTTGTTTAGATGCAAAAACTCTTTCCCACTCCTTTAGATAGATAAAAGGAAGAGAAACATCATATGACAACTTAAAAGCTAGAGCTTAGCTAAACAATGAATATGCTCATGAAATATTTCAATGTGCTGTCTCATTTGATACCAAAAAGTAAAAGAGACACAAGGTCTGTGTGGCACACTGCTTTAAAGTAGCTGAGCCCTGTTTTGTTTTGATCATGATGATGCTGCCCACCTAGGGTCCAATTTCCTATCTAAATGTGAGAGAGATTCAGAGAGAAGATTAATTCTATTTATAGAACTTTCTGTGTTGAAAATTAAACTCATAAAACCTTATTTTGTGTGCTGTTTACAATTATTACTTCCTCTCCCTGCCTTCCAAAAATTTCTGAATCTCTCATGTCAGTGAAAGAGGGCAGTAAAATTAGGAAAGAAAACTAAAATTCATTGATTGGCTTGCTCTATGAAACCTTATTTTATTTGATCTTATTTTAATTCCTTACACCCACCATGTGAGGCAGATATTATCTCCACTTTAAAGATAGGAAAACAGATATAGAGAGATCCAGCAACTGCTCCGAGGGCACAGAGCAGAGCTGGGACCAGGCTGGGCTGACTTTAAGAATCAAAGGACACCTTTGGGTATAGACCAAGGAGAGGGACAGCTGGGACAAATTGTGGTTCCAAACCCAGTTTTCCAAGGAATCTCCATACTGCTTTCCCTATTGGCTGCACCAATTTGCAGTCCCACCAGCAATGTATGAGTGTACCTTTTTCCCCCACATCCTCGCCAACACTTATTATTGTTTGTCTTCATAATAGCAGCCATTCTGACTGGAGTGAGATGAAATCTTATAGTAGTTTTGATTTGCATTTCTCTAATTGCTAGAGATAATGAACATTTTTTCATATATTTGTTGATTGATTGTATCTAAAAAGTGTCTTCTAAAAAGTGTCTGTTCAGGTCCTTGGCCCATTTATTGATTGGGTTATTTGTTTTTTTGGTTTTTAGTTTTTTGAGTTCTTTATATACCCTAGAGATTAGTGCTCTATCTGATATGTGAAGGGTAAAAATTTGCTCCCAAGATGTAGGCTCTCTATTCAGATTGTTGCTTTTGCTGAGAAGAAACTTTTTAGTTTGAGTCCATCCATTTATTAATTCTTGGTTTTAATTCTTGCACTATAGGAGTCTTATTAAGGAAATTGGGGCCTAATCCCACATGATGAATATTAGGGCCTACTTTTTCTTATATTAGACACAGGGTCTCTGGTTGTATTCCTAAGTCCTTGATTCACTTTGAGTTGAGTTTTGTGCATGGTGAGAGATAGAGGTTTAATTTCATTTTGTTACATATGGATTTCCAGTTTTTCCAGCACCATTTGTTGAAGAAGCTATCTTTTCTCCAATGTATGTTTTTGGCACCTTTGTCTAATATAAGATAATTGTAATTTTGTGCATTAGTCTCTTTGTCCTCTATTCTGTACCATTGGTCTACCAGTCTGTTTTGGTGCCAATACCATGCTGTTTTTGTTACTATTGCTCTGTAGTATAGTTTAAGTTCTGGTATAGTGATGCCACCTGCTTCACTACTCCTGCAAAGGATTACTTTAGCTATTCTGGGTCTCTTAATTTTCCAGATGAATTTCATGATTGCTTTAATGCATTGCACTGTCATTTTTTTAAAAAATGTCAATAAAAAAAGAATCATAGGACACCATTAGTGTTAGATCAGAAACTCCCAAATAGAGTAGGCAAAGCCTGGGCAGAGGCCAGGAAATCTGCCTCCTTTGCCATTTCTTGGTAATCCAGTGGCAGAATCAAGAATTCTCTAGGCTTACCTTTGCCCATTGGTGCCATGTTTAGACCAGTGCCTGCCTTCTTGCCTCTTAGAGCTGTCATGAGCATCAAATAAGAAATTGAATGTTGAGGAGTGGGGGAGACATGAAAATACAAAAGCCAAGCCCTTGTATAATATGACTTAGCAATAACAGGCATCACCAAAGTGCGTCGCACAAGCTAATCTATTGGATTGGGAGAAGAAATCACTCGAACTTCTATTTACTTTTCATTTTAACTTAAAATGGGAAAAATGTATTGGTATATTGACAATAATAAATACATAATTTACCAATCAATTAAAAGATAATGACCATAGAAGACCCTTTTTTTATTGGGTACATGATCAAAAAAGATTGAAGAGAACAAAAAAAAAACAGACAATAAACCATAAAAATCCAAAATACTGATACAGTATGGGTACAGTGATGAAGATAGACAAAAAATGAAACTACCACAAGTAGCTCTGAAATGTGTTATGTGTAAGTTATCAAATAATTGTTTTTATTCAAGTATCCTAGAACAATGAAAATACCATAAGGGTCTTTTTTCACCCCTTTTGTTCTTTTAATAGGATTCCACTGCAGAGTATAAATTATTCATTATCTTCAACACATAACACACTGTCATCATTGGTCCAAGTAGGGTGGACTTTTATTCCATTCATTCATTTACTCGTTCCTTCATCCATTCATGCATTCAGTTATAATGCCATGAATATCTGGAACCCATGGCTCAGGTGGAGAACCCACCATTACACTCTACTGTTCTTTTTTCTGTCTTCTCACTCAGAATTAACCAGTATCCAGAATTCCTGATTGTCACTCCTTTGTTTAGGAGAGTTTGATCATATAGATATACAGTTAGTAATGCAGGTTCATTTTTGCTTACTTTTGAACTTTGTAAAAAACAGAATATTCTAAGAAGTGATGGGACTTCTTTTCATTTAACTTGTGGTCGAGTTGCATCGGCATTCTCATGGGTAGCTGCAGATCACCCCGCTTCACTGCTGTGTGATACTCTGTTGTACAATTATGCCATAAGCTCTTCAGTTCCCTGGGGTTGGGCATTTGTATTATTTCCAGATCTTTGTTATAAAGCACAACACTACTTTGAACATTCTTATACATGATTCCTGGTACTCCTTGTGGTAATTAACTTTGGGAATACGTTAAGCATTTGAGATTTGAGGTTGTAGGGGCATGTGAAAATTCAACTTCTCAGAATAAAGTTAGATTGTTTTCCTTTATTATTTATTTGTTTATTTATTTGTTTGTTTGTTTTTGGTACTGGAGATTGATTGAACCCAGAGGCACTTAACCAGAGAGCCAAATCCCCATTCCTTTTTCTTTTTTGAGAGAGGTTCTCACTAAGTTGTTGAGATCCTCACAAAGTTGCTGAGGATCTCATGAAGTTGCTGAGGCTGACCTTAAACTTGAGATCCTCCTGCCTCAGCATCCCTGGTCTCTGGGATTACAGGTGTGTGCTGTCATGTCTAGCTATTTCCCAAAGTAGGTATTCCAAATGGTCACTTTCTTAGCCAACATGTTCAGATTTTCTCATATGCAAAACCTGACTAGAATAACTACCTCACAGGTAGCTGTGAAGTTTTAGGAAGGGTCTTTCGTTGGTTTGGTTTTTGCTTGTTTGTAGTGCTGGGGATCAAACCCAGTGCCCTACACATGCTAGGCAAGCACTCAACTGCTGAGCCATACCCCAGCCCAAGATTAAAGTTGAAGAGGAAAGTACCCGGGACACTTTCCTAGAAATAAGTTGGCATTTAAACCCTTCTCCCAGTAACCTCAAAACCATGTTCTAGGCAGACCTGCTTTTCCTAGTTACCTACTGAGGCAGCAGGCCTGGAGGAGCACCAAACCCCTTGCCGCTCTGACAGAGAAGCCAACAGTGGACCAGCAGCCCCTCCCTGCAGGTCCTAGGGATGAAGCTTGCAATCCGATGTGCTTTCTGGCCACATTGGCACTTTTTCCTAATCCTTGGAGCACATACTCCTTCGAATTCCTGCAAAATTAGATGACAGCCAGCAGTTTCTTTGTGTTAAATAATTGTTGAAATTATTATGAAGAGGGAAGGAAATGAACGAGGAAGCTGAACTTACAGTAAAATCCAGTGTCCCTCAAGGCTATATGAGACCAGTGAGCCACATGGCTGACCTCTTCCTCCTCATTGCTTCCTCTTCACTCTCCTGGCTCATCTCTAGGGTTTACCCCTTCTCAACCACTGATCTCACCCAATTTCTGGAACACTCCAAGCTAGTTCCTGCCCCAGGGAAGTTGCACAAGCTGCTCCTTCGGCTTGGAATGCTTTATCCCCCCCACTCCTTCAGTAGCTGGCTTGTTCTCATGCTGTTGTTCTGTTTAAAGCCACCTGCTCAGAAAGGACTTCCCTCTCGTACTCCATGAGAAGTTTCACACTTACCCTGAATCCTCTCGGTCTCAGCCTTCACACCCTTTACAACATTTGGCTAAATTTATCATGATTCTATATTTTGATGTTTACTTTTATTTTCAGTCTATCTTCTTTGCTAAACTATTAGCTCTACAAGGACAGAGACTGTCTTCATCATCCTTGTGTTCTCCGACCTCCAACACAATGCCACAATGGATAGGTGGAATGTCCACTAGCCCTCAGTTTTATGTAAACCACTCTGCCCCTGTAATGTTCTCATCTTCTCATCAACCCTGTGGCCTACCTATTATTAGTCCCATCTAGAAGGAGAGGAAAGAGGCTTATGAAAGTTAAGTAATATCCCAAAGCCTCACATCAAGGCAGCAGTAGAGCTGGGATTTGGGCATAGATATGACTTCAAAGTCCATGTTCTTTCCACTAAATCATAAAGACCACAGGAAGAGGTGTTTCAGGAATCCAACGAGTGTTGGAGAGCCTTTTCTAAGTGCCAATGCAGTTTCCCTGGGAATTTCTCATTTTTCTGTGCTAGAGCATGGAGCTGCGAGCTTTGCAGCATTGCACAACACGCTGATGTAAAATGTCACCTGGCTTCTTTATCTGTTAAACAAACATTAAGAATAGTTATTTAGCCGAACTCATGCTATTGTTCCCTCATCTATCACACTACAGTATTACTTATCAATGGAAAAGTACGTTCCCAAATGCCACAGCAGGACTTTAAAAGCTAAGTAGATCTGTAAATTATTCTTCTAAAAGCAACACAGCTGACCTGCTCCTTAGCACTCAGATATTTAATCTGTAAATTATTTAGCTCACAGCATTTCTTTTTCCCAAGGCTTAAACCGGAAAGCAGCCATTTTCATTTCCTTTTGTATTTCCCCAAGTGGCTAGAAAGCAGCACTCTTCAGACACACAGACCACGTTTATGTTTTCAATAAATGGTTTAAGAGAATAGGTTTTATAAGCCCACTATATATACTGTTCTCACTCAAGGGAAACAAACACTGAGGGAAAATTGTCGGAATATAAGTAATTTCAAATTTTCACATAATAGAGACCCAGTTGCTCTCTGTGGACCATCATTTTGGAAAAGACCAGAGACAGCCATATGCCTGGCTACCAAGCACAAGCATCATTTCTTCAAAACTCAGCTAAATGAAGACTGTGACCCCCAAGGAACTGGCTCCTGACTGAGGCTTATTTGTGTTGCTCAATTACATCCTCAGCACTGACAGATGACACTCATATCACATGATCTACTTCAGGTTCAAGTATTTCCTTATGTTTTTGTCAGTTGTCCCCAAAACCTGCAGTGGCAACAATCTTGTCATATCTAGATGGCAAGTGTTTCAAGGGCAAGAACAATCTCTCTTAATTCTTTTGTGTTCCAGACAAGTCTATGAATGCATGCTTGCATTATTCTATCCCCCCATCCATTCAGCACACCTCTTTACAGCAACTCTAAGGTTCTCAATACTGTACTAGGTGCTCCTGCTGCGACGAAACTAAAATATAGACAAGAAATTTGAACTTAATCAAAATAAACAGGTGCTGATTCAATAGACCAGAAAAAAAATACAACATTGATTGTCTCAATTAAGGTAGCTCAATTCTTTCTCTTACTAATTTTTCTATAGTTTAAAGAAGAATCTGGGTTTAATTTCTATCAGGGTGAAAGTTATTTTAAACAGAATGTAATCACTAAATTGAAAGACCAAAGTCAAATTTACAGAGCAGAGGCGGATAGGAATACAGTAAATAAGCACTCAGATAGGACTTCAAGTCTGAATGCGAGCTGAGACTTTGCCCCTTGATAAATACGTGATCTTTTTCAAGATTTGGTGTCCTTGTCTATACACTGAAGATGAAAATATCTCCTTCATAGAGTTGTTCTAAGGATTATACGAGATAATGTGACTGAAAATGCTTCACGGGCATTAAGTAATGAAAGGTATTATTTTTGATGTTGTGAATTGGGTCTAATTTCAAATGGAGGGTGCTGGAAGTCAGGCCTATTGTAGACACCACTAAGCATATTATGGGATTAGGAGGCTTAAGGCCAATTATCCACAAAAGTGGTTTAAAAGTTTGGTTCTTCCCACCCCATGGTTGTCACAATTTGCTCAAGATGAGTGAATGCTAAATAAGTCTTGCCAATTCCAGTGTCCTTCTCATTTGCACTTAAGACCCAAGCACTGGGGACCACAGAGACTGTGGATTGGCAAATCCCTTGAGCTATTTCTTTCATCTTTTTCTGGACTAGGATGAAACTACAAAGATATATTTTTATTTTATTTCCACAAGTCAGGCAAACTGTACAAAGAAAATTGATTAGTATGTCCCACCTACAAAAGAGAGAGAGAGATGGGGCGGGGTGTGGGGGAGTGGAGAAGAGTAAAAAAGTAGAGTAATCCTGTCTGTATCTAAGATAAGAAGAGACGGTAAACTCTGGTTTAGAGGCAAGTGAATTCAATCTGTACTCTGATGGAGCCTCAACTTCCTAATATCCTGTATTATCCTTCTTCTAAAATTTCCTCAATACTTTTGGGATTTACTGTGCCTCTCCACCCAAGCTCTGAGGGGAATGTTCTCTACATTTGTCACATGCCGAACTAGGGGACAAACTCCTCACAGAGTGTACTGATTCATTTCCCCTTGTTCTAAATCTCTCCATACCAACCAAAATAAGAGGTGCTTTTTCGAAATTCTTTGACAAAGGTTAGCTAAAGTCAAAACTGGTCTAAGAACTGCTCGATAAATCACAAGGGCTAATCCTTACCTCCCCTGAACCTCAAGACTTCAGCCCCCCTCATTAAATGGAAAGATAACAGCTGTTGGGGTCAGATTACCCCAGGCTGAACTCCTGCCGCCTCCACTTACAAGCCGTAGGGCTTAGGTAAGGCAGTCAGCTTCTCCAAACCCCAGTTTCTTCCTACAAATAAGAAGAGCTAATTTGCAAGACTGTTAGGAGAATTAAATGAGATGGTTGTAAAGCAGGAAGTGCCTAGCCCACAGTCAGGCCCGATAAATACTCCTTTCTCTCTGCCCTTCTTGGCCTCTTTAGTACTAGTCTGAGCATAGCATATGTCTCGGATTGTACATTCATCACAAATTCCTGGACCTCGGGCACATCAGATGTTGCAAGCATTCAGAGGTAATAAATAAATCCCAGCCCCTTAAGCAGACCACCTGGGAGGCAGTCACCCTGCGAGGAGAACAGCTGCCAGACAAAGGGACAGGGGACAGGCCTCCATCTGCACCTCCATCCTCTTGCCTCTAGCAGGGAGGGCAGCCTCGGTCCCCCAGGGGATGCCGGGGAGAGGTTTCAGTGTTCAGATGACAGACCAGTACGTGCTCTCTGACCTAGATTAGACGAGACCCAGAACGAGTTCACCGCCTATGTCACCAGCAAATGATGTTAATTCACTCCCGAGAGACGGAATGAAACACTTGGGCCAGTAACGCATGTGATCTGGCTGAGGTCTGCAGCCAGCCTTCCTAAGGCTGTAGGTGTCACATGTTCCGCTAATATTTCACTAGCCTGTCAGCCTCAGCCTGTCTGTGGGAGCCAGGCTGCAAATTCAGCACTCTGAATTTGTGTCCCCAGACATTTGGGGGAGGGAGATGCCAGGAGGAGACAGGACAAAACTCCAAAGAGAAGACGAAAAGAAAATACACTGAGAACCTAACTTGGCCCTTCTCAGAGTGTGGTCAGTCCAGTGGCACAGTGGACACCACCCAGGAGCTTGTTAGGAATGTAAATTCTTGGGTCCTGCCAGGGACTTCTGAATCAGGACCTGTGTGGGGAGGCCCAGGGCTCTGTGTTTTCACAGGGCTTCATGTGAATCTGAAGCATGGTATGGCTTGAGAACCACTGACTAACTAAACAAAATTTAGGTAAACCAAATTCAATCAGGAGGGGCCCAGGGTAGGGTCGTTATGGCAAAGACAGAAACCCCTGGGTTTGGATAGAGACCCTCACTGTCAATTTCAACCCCAGTATCCCGGGAAAGTCACCTTTTCTGAACCTCATTTTCCCTCTGTATGCAATGAGGATAATCATTGCTCCTCTGAGGAGTTAAGGGATGAGATATGCTCTCTGTGGCTGGCCTAGCATTTATAACCCTGATCTTTTCTCCACTGCAGCACTTGGCTTCCCCGTATATCATTAGGCCAGCTTCTCATCTTCAGCCCTACACACTGGGACCACATAATTCTTTGGGGGACAATCCTGTGCATCATAGGAGGTTTAGCAGCATCTTTGGCCTCTACCCACTAGTTACCTGTAGCTTTCCCAAGTTGTGACAACCAAAAATATCTCCAGTCATTACGAAATGTCCTTGTAGGATCAAATTGCTACTGGTGGAGATGCAGCGTAAATGAAAACCAAGTGCACAGGATTCATTTAGACGTAAGATTCAATACCAATTTGTCCACTAACTAGATGTCTGACCTCAGCCATGTCCAGTACCTAGCTGAGCTTTGATTTCCTCATCTACAGAGTGGTGAGCATGCTATTTACTTCACAGGGAGGGAGTAAGAGTCAAGAGTTATCATTACATGTGACACTCAATACATTTGCACTCCATGGTGAAAATCTGATCTTTCTGTGCTCTTGATGGAGCTTCTAAGAGGCAGAGGGATAGCTAAGATGAACTTTTGATGAACCCTCTTAAATTACAAAATATAGGACAGCCAGAGTCATGAAATCAAAGGAAAACAAGCAGAGGTCACAGAGAAGGGCTGGGTATTCACCCTGCTGAGCTTGGAGTCATATAGTATCCCCTTTCTAGAATAGGTGGTAATAGGCAACTCTTTTCACAGATCATATGATGACTCATGTTCTCAGGTCCCCATCCTGAAGTATGAAGCCAAGTCAGTCTTCTAGTATCATTATGCAGCTTGTGGCAGCATGGCAGAGCGGGAAATACTGAAGGAAAGTGAGCGGTTAAGAGTCTGGACTTCCACAGATCTGAGTTCAAATCCCAGCTCTGCGCATTTTGGCTCTGTGCACTTGGCCAAATTACGTAAGGTCTCCAGCCCCAATTCCCTTAGTGGTCAAATGTGTAGCCAAAGAGGAGCTAACTCTTAGGGTCTTAGTGAAAAGTTAGATGAGATCACGTGTATGTGACACTTAGCATAGTGCTCGAAAATTATCATCACATTGCCATACCATAGTGTTTGTAATGTCACTGTATTTGGCTATGCTCAGGACACGCATGCAGGCAACATGAAAACATCGACTCTTAAGGATTATCACAAAAATGATGCATTTCAGTACAAAAAAAAAAAAAACTGGTTCAGCATTTTATTTTCCCTCCTCTAGTCCTTTAAAGGCCATTATGAACTTATCAGCCAGCCAAACAGAGAGACCAAATTTCACCAAACCCTAAAGGATTAATCACAATACAGCTTTAAAGGAACACTCTGTGTAAAAACCCTAGGGGTGTGTGTGTGTGTGTGTGTGGAGAGAGAGAGAGAGAGAGAGAAACAAGAGAAAAGGAGACCCAATAATGACTGGCTACAATTTTTAACCCCCCAAACAGGAAGGAGAACCTCTCTCTGTATCACTGTTTACTGATAATTCAAAATAATGTAGCTCAGGATGATACCTACACTACCCATGTTATCCAAACAAGAGAAATCCCTTGAGAAACATACTACTGTAGCCCCTATTTTACAGACAGATTCACAGAGGCTCATAGAGCTAATTGTACCTGTACCATCTTAGTTAGACAGAGAACTGATCTAACCCAGTTCTTTGATTTTTACAACCATGCTGGGTCAACTATCCCACCATCCAATATTTTCCACAGCCATAAGGCTGATCTCCCTCTCTCTTAAGCTTCAAGTTGCTCTGAGACTTGACTCAGGGAGGTGAGAGGAACTGGACAAAAGCCAGAGTAGTGGGCTGGATTTATTGACTTCTCCAAACGTCTTCCTATCCAAGCCAGACACAGCATTTTGGAAAGGAAAGTCACCGAACTGTAGAGATGTCCCTACTTTTTGTACTACATCGGGCCTCCCATCCTGGATTATGCCTGAATGGCAGCTGGGGGACACCTAGCTGCAGCCTGGTCACGCCTAGCACCATTCTGGGGAGTTGAATGAAGTCTTCCTTTCTTTTGCAGGTTCCCAAATTTCACTGGTTCCCACGTTCTTCATTTTCTGAATCCCAGTTGGTCCTCAATTTTATGTCCCTGCAACGTGGTCATGTATTTTGATTCTTCATTGACTAAACCATCAGCCTCTGGGCTAGTTGGTGGTTCTTTAAATATAACTGTCCTTTGTTCTCCTCTGGAATTCTCAACATCTAGACATGGTTTGGGAAACACCATTAGGAAGATGTTCAGACAAGGATAGATTTGTCAGGAGTGGTGATTGCAGGACTGCTGGGATTGCTTTATATGCAAATACTGACGAGAAATTGCTTTTGTCTTAAAAATTTCACTTCTAAGCTTAATTTTATAAGAAATATCTTCCCTGAATCAGTGGAAAAAATAAAACTATAACAGGCTTTTAAACTGGACTCACAAATTTTGATTTCTAAGGCATTCTGGACCATCGGCCCTAGAACTATAGTGCTCACTCAACAATGGGAAATAATGTGGAAGAATCAAGGCTCCTAGCCTGTGTTAATCCCCAGGATAGTGAAACTCCAGTTCATGTTGGAGCAGAACTTGTCTCTATGGCCTTAAGCATTTGATCTCACCATCTTTGCTTCTTTCAGACACATCTGCACTTCTGGTTTCCAGGCTAACTGGAAATGAAATAAAAGCTAAAATCTTACAGCCGGAAAACCTGTTCATTTTTAATTGATGGTCTTAAGGGTTTGTATCTGGGAGGAAGTGTGGTCTAATTGTTAAAATGATGAGCGATCCTAATGTTCTGAGTTCCAATCTCTTTTACTATTGCCAATTAATCATACAAGTCCTTTGGTGATTTCATTTAAACTCAAAGTGGCCTCATTTTCCCAGAAAGTGCTAAGACCCTAGAATTACTCATGTGCAAATAAGCATCTGAAATGGAGACTGTAATTCTGGGATTGGAGTTTGAATTTATGATCAAACTGGACTAAGAAAGGGAATCAAGTAGATGTATTTACAAAACCTCTACTCAGGCACCCAGAATTAATCATTTCGTTCTCAAACTGGGTTGGAAGCCCCCTTCCTAGAATCATCAAAGGCCACAATGCATATTAATGGACAATTTCCATTCTTTTTTGCACAGGCATTCTATCTAAAACGCTCTATTTCTTTGTTTTTAGCTAAAGAAACACAACTGATCTGGTAACATCAGATTCTGTGCAGAAGTTCTGATGGGTTCTCTTCAAGGAATGAAAATCGGAAAATGAATTTTTAATATTAAGTGAAGTTTGTTTTCTAAACCAAAGTGCTTAAAATATAGGGTCTGTGAGGGAAAACATAATGGTAATCAAGGGGGGTTTTGGTGGAGGTGTTTTTTCCAACTATTAGTGGTTGCCTTGTTTTGAGGAAAGTCAAAGAATGGGGGGAAAGAGCTAAAGGAAATGTCAAGAGAGAAGAGCACAAAATATCAGTTAGGAAGAGATGGATCAGACTGCATGGTGACTGTACTTAGTAACAACATATTACGGTCTTAGAAAGTGCTGAGAATAAAATTTAATTTTCCCCACAAAACCATGAGAAGCATGCAATGCAATGCATGTGTGAATGAGCTTGATTTAGCCATTCCACGATGGCTGTGCATTTCAACACAAGCTGTATAGGCTAAATATGTAGAACTTTAATTAGTCAATTTAAAATAAACTTAAAAAGGAAAAAATTGAACAAGCAAAACTGAAAAAAAGAAAAAGAAAAGAAAATAGTCACCAGTAAGCCATCCACAAAGCTTTTATAAGTGATACAATCATGGGTTATAGCCCAACATTGGTTTTTGTTTTGTTTTTGCAATGTGGGTGATTGAGCCCAAGGCCTTGCACATACTGGGCTGTATCTCCAAACTTTTTTTCTATCTATCTATCTATCTATCTATCTATCTATCTATTTTAATTTTGAGGCATGGTCTCACTAAATTGCCAAGGCTAACCTGGAACTTGTGATCCTCCTGCCTCAACCTCCACAGTATCTGGGATTTCAGCCTCTGACCTTGTCTGGGTGATTTATTTAGGTCTCACTTTTCACTTCTCCAACAAAGAAAACGGAAAATAACTGATCTCTAAATCAGTTTTAAGGGAAAAATGGCCTAAGTATTGCCAAGGTGTCATTAGGAGTGTTCAACTTCTAAGACCATGAACCCCTATGCTGATTGACCGCACTTGATGGTTCCTAGAGTAGCCAGTGGGAGATGGAATTCTTTTGATGGATGCCTCTTCCCAACGAATGTGAATGATATATTGTTGTTATTCTATAACTCAAGGTTAGTTGTGCATATAGGTTGCTGCTCAACACAAAGCTCACACAGGCACAATTCTGCATGAAGATGGACTGTGTCTCCTAGTAACCTGAGGAGGAGCCAGCAAACACAGCCCAGTCAGTGTGCGGCCATCCTCCCCAGCAGCACTCCTGGCAGACATCATTAATCAGCCAGATATCTTGCCCAATAAGAATCTTTTTCAACATAGCATTCCAGGCATTACTACTCATCAACTGAATTTGGCATAAATTCTATTTGCCTACCTAACCTTAAGACAAAGGTGTCACATAAATTTAAGATATCACTCTTGTAGGCAGTGAGGCATAGGAGAAAAAGCATAGACCTACAATCACACCAACTTCAACTCCCACCTCTGTCACTTAGCTAATGATGTGTGCTTAAGCAAGTGACGTTGCCTCTCTGAGTTTTGTTCTCACATAAACAAGGGTTATATGATCTGGCAGGGTTACTATGAGCATTAAGTAAAATAACATGTCCAGCATAAGCAGCGCAGTGCTTGGAATTCCTTGTGTGTTTGACAAATGCTAATTCTCTCTCCCTCCGATATTAAACATAAGATATGTGTTTCTTATCTAGAACTCCAAATTCTCTCTACAGAACCCCTACCAAGCAAGCTCACCAGCAGCCCTCCAGTTCACGAGTGCACTGAGTTCCTCAGATGAGTAGAAAAGCTCAAGAGGAGAAATTGATTAACTCTGTTGTGAATTTTAGGGCAAGCTGAAGAGTCAAAAACACACAGAGAAGCGCCTAACACTCAGTTTCAGCAGTCAGTTCTCATCCAGATACAATTGGCCCCTGATTTACAATGAATTGAGCTGTGATTCTTCAACCTTATACTGGTGCAAAAGCAATAGCAATGAGTAGAAACCATACTCAGAATTTTTGATTTGGATCTGTTCCTGGGCTGGTGATATGCAGTAGGTACTCTCTTGTGATGCTGGGCAGTGTCTAGGAGCCCGAAGTCCTGAGATCATAAGGGAAAGACCCTCACTCTACAGCACTGTGCTGCTGAGGTTGGGTGGTACCTAGGTCAACAAGCTAAATGAATTTTCAGTTTATACCATTTTCTACTTAGGATGGATTCATCAGGATGCCATCCCATCATAAGTCAAAGAGCACCTTGACTTTTTACAATCAACTCATGTTAATTTCCTGGGCCCAACATAGCCACCAATGGAACAGTGAAGCTCATGTGAGTATGTGCACATGCCACCAAACTAAATGAAGAAAAGCAATTAGGAAACCAAACTGAGCAGATTCAACATCACCCAGGCTATTCCCTACCAAAAGGGAATTCTGTGACAATGGAGTCACATCCTCAGCAACTTAGCTTTATCATGCAATGGTTCTCTGCTTCCTTCCTCTGGAACAAATAAAACTTTCCATGACCTGATTCCCAGTGCAGATACCAGATCTCACTAAATCCATGATTTTAGATGGGAAAACTGAAGAATCATCATGAAAAACAACAACAACAAAAAGCAGGCTGCTACCTTGATGTATTTCCAAAGAGCAACCTGGCTGTTTTTGACGGGTAGGCAGGAGGTGTGAATGTAATTCTGACCAATGCTGAGATTAAACCCATGAATGGTTTGGCATGAGCTTTTGCGAGAGATCAGAATTCTATAGCATAGCAGTATTTACAGGTTTATAGATCTGCCTGGGGCACCCGACGCCCTCGACTA
This sequence comes from Marmota marmota marmota, assembly GCF_001458135.2. Lineage (NCBI taxonomy): Eukaryota > Metazoa > Chordata > Mammalia > Rodentia > Sciuridae > Marmota > Marmota marmota. The sequence goes on along the minus strand of NW_026000153.1, from coordinate 9,930,432 downwards.
TGATTTATTATTACAGGACAGAGATTATCTCAGACTGGTCTGGAAATGGATCTTGGCTGAGTTATTTAACTCACCGGATGCAATGTGTGAGAGTTGATGGCCTTGTTTCTCAATTTGTCAGTTGTAAAGGGAGTCCCCAAGGCTCAATTTCAGACCCAGTATTGTTTACATAGCCCGGCAATAATACATCACATGTGGCAAAATATTACAAATTCATTTTTATGCTGATGATATGGCTCATGCATAATAGCAGTTAATGTGATTCTCTTTTTATTTGAAATTGCAGCTAAGTTTCTAAAGGCACAAAGAGTCTTTTGTATTTTGAACCATAAAGAAGAGAAAGTATATGACAGTTTTAAGAAGGACTAATGAAGGGTTTGATCTGGCTCGGCTGCCATCTGTAAAAGAGTCCTATTATAGCAGTTACGGTCATTATGATACTATGCCATCTGAAGGTATCTGTCAGGATTTTCCATGCTATTATTGTTATTATTATTATTATTGTTTGGGAAGCTATGGAAAAAGGCTTCCCACTTTGCTGTTTGCATTTAGGTGATAGGAAAGGAATAATTGGAATGATGATTTCCACCTGGTACTTTATTCAAATGGTCTGCACCAATCATATGGAGATGGCACTTTAGCACAAAGCAAAGGGAACACTATGTTTAAAATGTGGAGGTGGCTTTCAACAATCTCTGTATAAATCAACTTAAAATGAGCCACAACGAATTGCCTGCACTTGTCTGAAAAATCTTTAGTGAGAAGGGAATAAAAACCCTAGCATATTTTAAGAAACAAAAAATCCTTCAAAGGGGCAGGCACTGCATCTAGTTTCCGAACGTGGAATCTGAGTGGCCAAATCATGGGAATCTTTCTTCAAAAAGAACTGTGACTTTTTAAATAAGATTTCATGCTTTGTGACACTAACAAATCTAAAAAATCAACAAATACGAGGGCAACTTCCTCAGGAATTCAGTGTGTTTTAAATGAACATTTACATAAAGGGAAAGGTAAGGGACAGAGCCTTTTTATATACATATATATATATATATATACATACTTTTTTTCAGTTATTTTAAAGCCATACAAAGCCCTATCTTTCCCCATACCAAAAGATAGCCAGTGGCTGCATGGCCACGGGTAATTTGGATTTAATTGTGTTTGCTTAAACTATACATTCCACTCTCGAACCATAAAAATGAATCCCAGCAATTGCAACAGTTTCAAAACTCTACCTTCTGTGTGCTCAAAGAAAGAGTCCCAGGAAAGTTTTACTGCAGCCTGTGTTTACTTTTGGGATCTTTCTAACACACAAGTGCCTTATTTAGAAGGAGGCATGGAAGATCCCAAGGTGTAAACACAGCTCCTCCAAGCGCTGCTTTCATGGCAATTGTTAGAAGAGTCTTATCAGAGAAAGCAGGAGGGGACCCCAGGGCCCCCCCCCCACTCTCATTGTATCCCTGTGTTTGCTTGACAAACATGTATTGAGCACTTACTATATGCTGAGGAGAGAAAGCCAAGCCACAACAGTACGGGCTTGGAATCACCCTCGAATTCTATAAATGGCTTCACAACTTTCTAAATGGGTGGGTGACCTTGGGCAAGTTATTGGATTCCCCTATGCCCAGCACAGATTAGGAGGTACTAGGGTCTTAACGTCTCCCCCAAAGTTCACAAGTTGGAAACTAAACCCCAACAGTACAGCAGGACCTCTGTCCTCCTAAATGGGCTAATGTCATCACAGGAGTGGGTTGTTTTAAAAGTGAGTCCAGCCTCTCTCGAACTCACGCTCTCTCCCTCTCTTCGGCTTCTGGCTTCCGCCATGAGATGATGCTTCACAAAGGGAAGGTCCTCTGCAGATGTTGGTGACATGATCTTAGACTTCCCAGCCTCCAGAACCGTGGTCAAATAAATTTCTTTTCTTCATAAATTTCCCAGTCTCAGGTATTTTATTATAATGGCACCTAGTGGACTATGACAGAGGTCCATGAGGATTTTTCAAAGAATCAAATGACTAAGCTTCTGTTACTTAAACTGTGAAATGTGGCTCTCGGGGCCTACCTTGTAGGGCAGTTGAGGATATGATGAGAAAATGGACTGAGCTTTATTGTGGTTGTTCTTCCATTAGCTAGTGGTCCCTGACCTTTGGTCTCCTGGAGAGAACAGACAAGCCAATCAACAATTTTTCTGTGGTGCAGTGGAAAACCAAGCAGAACCAGGGGTGGAAGAGTACGATGTGGTAGGATTCAGAAGAAGAGGTTTTCCAGGGAAATTAACTCTTGAGCTAAGTTTTTTTTTTTGTTTGTTTGTTTGTTTTTTTTTAAGAGAGAAAGAGAGAGAGAGAGAGAGGGAGAGAGAGAGAATTTTTTAATATTTATTTTTTAGTTCTCGGTGGACACAACATCTTTGTGGGTATGTGGTGCTGAGGATTGAACCCGGGCCGCATGCATGCCAGGCGAGTGCACTACCGCTTGAGCCACATCCCCAGCCCATGAGCTAAGTTTTATAAGATTGATCAAACCTCACCAGGCAGAAGAAGAGAGGAATGGCATTCCAGGCAAAGGGGTTGGAAAATATGGAGGCAAAGAGGCCTGAGGTGCCCTCAGCTTGCTCTGTGTGGTTCTACTCCTAGGCACATGGGCAAAGAAGAGGTCAGAAGATGTGGCCCTGATTCATGCTGAGTCTCCTGGGCTAGACCAAAGAGCCTGGAACACTGTCGGTGTGCAGAGAACCTTAGGTTCCGAAATCCAAGCCAAGTGCCAGTGATGGGCACAGCTCAGGAAGAAACCTCCAGACAGGGAAGCAGGTAGCAGCAAGGAGCTCCAGGACAGGCGCTCACAGAAGCCACCAGAAGATCTGCAGCAGCCACCAGGAGAACCATTGTTGTCCCGAAGACCTCGACTCCAAAGGACTGCTCAAGTCTCATAGACTTTTCAGTTCTGAATCCCTGAACTTAATGGTTACTGCCATAGGCGCTGACATTTCTCAGCTTTTCATCTCGTGAGCCTTTTATCTTAATATTTTACCTCTTCTGCTCTGTGCTTTTAACCTTTTGTCTTGTTAGCTCCAAGGCTTTTTATCTTTTATTTTAAATACCACCCATTTTATCTCATGTACCTTATCTTACAAAGATTTCAGATTTTATTTTTAACCAATACTTTTTATTCTTTTCTTTGACGTTGTTCTTTCCCCCCCCCCCCCCCCCCCCC
>NW_026000153.1:9887648-9927211 GCF_001458135.2 Marmota marmota marmota | reverse complement strand
CCCCCCCCCCCCGGGACTCCTGACAATATTTTAGTTTTATTCTCTTTGTGGCCTTCTGGTCTCTTTTCATTTTAAAAAAGATTTCTTCCTCCTTTTCCCTCTCATATCCCACTTCCTCCTCCTCTTTTTTTGCCTTCCTTTTCTTCTATTTGACCCTGTTTGGATTTTTTTTTTTAAACGTCCAGGAAGACAAATGTTGACAGAGAAGGAGGCATGGTAAAAGGCCACCCCACAGACGGGAGACCTGCTCAGACGCCCTCCCTCCCTCCAGCCCTTCTCTGCCCCTGGCTGTCCTTGAAGCTGCCGCTAAACCACCATCTGAACTCCCTCCCTGCCTGAAATCTCACTCCCACCAGCTCCACGGATGAATGACTTCCCAGCCCTTTAAAGAATAGATTAAGAGAGAGAGAGAGAAGGAAACAGCAATAATAATAATGATAACTTACCTGGACGGAAGAGGGTTAACCCTTCCCCAGGACTACAGTTCTGTGACATTGTATGCAAGAGTTATTGCAATTGAATGTTTTTCTCTTTGACATATCAGGCCTTATAGGAATTTTTGCATGTTTAGAACCCATTGCGTGTGGGGCGGGGATACTGATGTGCTCCCAATAGGAGGTTTTATATATTGTTCATACCTATTTAGTCTCACAAGACATGAATGTTAGAGAGGATGCCTCCCTCACCTGGTGAAGTTCCCAGGAATAAGGCAGGGAAGGCTGAGCTGCTCCTCTCCTGGGTCTTCCTAAAGAAAACCAAAGCCAGTCTGAGGAGAACAGAGTCACTGAAGACCATTTCTTCAATTCTCAAGTCCAGGCCCCTGGGTGCATAGAAGAGTAACCTAGGGAACTCTTTAAAATGCAGATTTCACAGACACACCCCAGAGATTCTGGTTCTATGCGAGGAAGTCCCGGAGTTTAAATATTTTTCCAAATGCCCCCAGGAGATTTTGGAGCCTGTGGGCTACACGTTGAGAAACATTGCCTTAGCCCATGTGGCAAAATCTTTGTATACGTGTTTCCAGCAGAGCTTACATGGGTCCCCTTTGTGGCATCCTGCTGAGGGCCTCCCTTCCTGGATGGTTTTTGTCCCACTATAATATAACCTAAGTGCAGCCCCAACTCTGTCCAAGGAATATACTTCTAGCCCTTTTCTAAGAAGCCTTCAGAGGGCCCTCGCCTCTTCCAACACAGCACTCCATCGTGATCCTGGAAGGTCTCCTGTGTGCCTGACACCAGCACAACCCACCCTGGTAAGGAAATAGCCACGGCCCACCTTTGACAGGATGCATTTAGTGTGTAAAATCTGGGGTGAGTTGCACCAACAGGCAAAACCTCAGCAGTGGCTGGCCCACAGTGTGACATACTTCTGCTGCCATAGACCCCCTAGAGGGAGGCTGTCATCAATAGATTCCTCTCCTGGAGTTCAGCCAGTTCCAGAGTGTGGGCTACAATGCTGGGCTTGCCACTGGGCTTGCTGATGGATTTCAATGCTGGATTTGTTTGCTGATCTTTCTGGCTTTGATTTTGCTTTGTTTTTCAAAGACTTGAAAGGCTGTGTGATTGGAGGCTGATGCAATAGAGAGGAGAGGCTAAGATGAAGGAGAAGTAGGGGACTACCTGATGAAGGCCCCTGAGAAGGCAGTGGCAGAAGATCTACTATTTTTCCTCCATTGTGATTGGAAGCAAGAAAAGGAAGGTGAATGTGGGTGCCGGTAGGGGGTTGGATCATCACCAGTGTCCATCTGGTCTACCACTATGAGGTTGAAATTGAGGAAGAGCTACAGTAGAACCAAAAGAGAGTTTAGAGAGAATGAAAAGTTTAAAGAGAATACAGCAGCCCCTCTTTATCCACAGTTCTGCTTTCCTTGTTTTTGTAATCAAACATGATTTGAACATATGAAGCAGAAAATTCCAGAAATAAACAATCCATAAATTTTAAATTGCATACCATTCTGAGTTGTGTAGTGAAATCTCATCATGTCCAACTTTGTCCTGCTTGAGACATGAATCATCCTTTTGTCCAGGTATCCACACTGTATATACTACCCTCCTGTTAGTCACTTAGTAGTCATCTCAGTTTTCTGGTTGACTATTGAAGTATCACAGCACTTATATATAAATTTCAGTACTACCCCTGGTTTTAGGCCTCCAATGGGGACTTTGGAACATATCCCAGTGGATAAGAAGGACTACTGTACAAAAGGAATGAAATTACCATGGTGGAGGAGGAGAGAGTGAGCTCTCTAGGAAATGAAGTAAGTTTGTTTCACTTCATTGAGATCGAAGCCAATGTCATTATTCCAGAATTTATGAAGTTGGAAATGTATACATTTTTGCAGATTTACTCTGGTAATTTTGCTCGGAAAAGTGGATGTTGAGTGGATGTTGGGTTGATGCAGGGTTGGGGTTTTGTTAATTCCATTTACAAAAACAGCAACATATATGAAGTTATTTTGCATGTAAAAGAGGATCTTCATGAATTCTGGACTGAACAATTAGGAAATAAAGATAAGAGATAGGTATGGATGATGAGAAAGTATGTGTATGGGGGTAGGGGGAGCTGGTCAATGCTCCCAATTAATTCTAAGAGAAATTAAAGAGAAGGGGAGGAAGGAGTGTGGAAGAAATGACTGGACAGGATGAACGGCCAAGTTAGAGAGTGAGATATTTGTTTTCTACGGAAAAGGTCCTAGAGGTGACAAGAACCAGGATGTGACCGTGGAAGTGAGCCGCCAAAACCAGACAGAAGAGAAAAAAAGTGCCATTTCTGAAGAACTACAAGGGTGGCGGATGGGTTGGTTCCTTGAAAGCCATTCCTTTGATAAGCAGATACAGCAACCTAAATGGAAATTCCACCACTACTACTACCAAGGTGGTGGCATTGAATCACAACATGAGATCCTTCTGGGGAAAAAGTTCACATTCCTCACTCAGAGAGGACAGCATAATGCCTATCCCTTTTATGGGTGAACTACAATTTGTTTAATTCCCTCGTTTCTTGTTTTTAGCTAATAGAAACAATACAGCAACGAACATCCCTGTAACTCCATCTTTGGACACACCCATGATTATTTCCTTCAGCAAATTTCTAGAAAGGGTCTTCCACAGCATTATATGTATCTTGATGGGTTTTGATCTTGCCAAGCTGCCATGCAAGACAGTAAGATGAGACGTGTTGGGATCTACACACTCTTACCCAAAGTGTGAGGCATGATGATTCTTTCAAATCAGTCTTTATGATTTTTGCCGATCCCATAGCTGGTAAGTGATAATACGTTTTCGTTTGCACTTTGTGGATTTGCCATGATGTTGAACACCTTATCATACAATATCCCTGGACCCCTTCCCAAACTGCTTTCCCAGCTGAACTTCAGAGTTTTATCCTGAACATAAACAGGACACTCTAAAGAAAAGTCCTACCAAAAAAAAAAAAAAAATGTGTACTCACTGTTAGAATGTTGTGGAGAGTTTGGACAATTAAGAAAAACAATATATTTTTTTCTAGGCCTCATTTTGGTCCTAAGCCTGGTGCTATTTCTGAATATTGAATTTATTTTTAATCTTATTCATAACTGTGGAATATGCAGTTGACTCAAGTCTACTCCACATGCTTTTTTTGGCTTCTTCTGATCTAACTCATATTTACCCTTGTCACATGCTCTTCCATAATTTCTAATTTGATTATACATTGTTTTGCAGGCATTTGTAGAAATCAGCCTGTAAGTACAATAAGGTGATTTATGGTCTGATCATAGAGCATCACGGTTGGAGCCCCTCAGTGCCTCAGCCATCACCAACGCTGAGCCCAGGTGGCAGTTCCCAATATTTCACCTCATGGCACACACTGAAAATGATTCTGTTCATATGAATCACTAAAGTAAGTGGAGAAAATTCCTCAGAGTCAGAGAATACTGGTGAGGGGACCAATTCCCACTCCAGCCTATTATCACTGATAATATGAATACACTGATGTATTCATCCCTTTTGTGTTGCTGTAATAAAATACCTGAGGCTGAGTAACTTATAAAGTAAATAGATTTATTGGGCTCATGATTTTGGTGGCTGGAGGGTCTAAACAGCATGGTGCTGGTCTTTTTGCAAGGGAATTCTTGGCTGCATCACAATGGGAAAGGGCAGCATTTAGAAGGCACCAATCACATATGGTGGCCTCCCTTTAGAACTCACTACTGAGAGACCCCACCCACACTACAAGCATGAGGGTAGAGGCCCTGGCCCTAATTACCTTCCAGTGGGTCCCTCCTCTTAAAGGCTCTACCACCTCAGCACTGCCACCCTAGGGAACGAGCTCTGAGCACATAAACCTTTGAGGGACCAAACCATATCAAAACCATAGTAACAGGGTCAGTAAAACAAAAACACTTTATAAAATTAAAGGTAAAAGAGTAAAAGAAAACTCTTTCCTGGTTTGTGTCAACTTCAAAAGCAATGCTTTATATTCCCTCAGAGAAATGCATATTCTTTTTTAAAAATTTTTTTTAGCTGTTGATGGACCTTTAATTCATTTATTTATATGTGGTGCTGAGAATCAAACCCAGGGCCTCACACCTGCTAGGCAAGTGCTCTGCCACTAAGCCACAACCCCAGCCTGAGAAATGGATACTCTTTAGCTATAGGTATTAGAAAGAAAATGAGAACTGTTCCCTAGTGTGAGAGGAGCGCACAGGAGCTGGGGCCCTGTGTCCTTCCTGGAATGTGTTTCCCTTTGACCCTCTGCCTTCTCCCCCACCCCTACCCCCTGTGTTTCTTTAATAGGATTCAAGCCTGGCTGGGGGGCTGGGGTTGTGGCTCAGTGGTGGAGTGCTTGCTTAGCATGTGTGAGGCCCTGGATTCCATCCTCGGCAACACATCAAAATAAGTAAATAAAATAAAGGTATTGGGTCCATCTACAACTAAAAAAAAAAAATACATTAAACAGGGACGAGAGGTGGGAGGGAAAGGGAGAGAGAAGGGAAATTGCATGGAAATGGAAGGAGACCTTCATTGTTATACAAAATTACATATAAGAGGAAGTCAGGGGAAAGGGGAAAAAAAACAAGAGAGAGAAATGAATTACAGTAGATGGGATAGAGAGAGAAGATGGGAGGGGAGAGGAGGAGGGATAGTAGAGGATAGGAAAGGCAGCAGAATACAACAGACACTAGTATGGCAATATGTAAAAATGTGGATGTGTAACCGATGTGATTCTGCAATCTGTATACGGGGTAAAAATGGGAGTTCATAACCCACTTGAATCAAATGTATGAAATATGATATGTCAAGAGCTTTGTAATGTTTTGAACAACCAATAAAAAAAATATATAGTATCCAATCTTTTCTTGGAACCTAAAGCAGCATCTTCCAGCCACAGAGGTCAGAGACTCTGTCTGCATCTCTTAGTCCACCTTTCTGCAGGCTCCATGACTCTGCTGCCCGCCTCTATTTCTTCTTGGGAGGATCCACCTTCAACATCTCTTCATTCTCTTCCATCAAAACTAGGATCTGGTTGGAATTCAATAGCTCATTTCAATTTTTTTTTTTCATGATGGTAGAAATGACTTTGCTATGTACATTTTTTTTCTTCTTTTCTTTCTTTTTTGTTTTGTTTTGTTTCAGTATTGAACCCAGGCCTTCACATATTATTGTAGCACTTTACCACTGAGCCATACCCCATCCCTTTTGTATTTTGAAACAACTTTACTTACCCAGACTGGCCTAGAACTCGCAATCCTCCTGCCTCAGCCTCCTGAGTAGCTGGGATCACAGGCATGCACCACTGCACTGCACCTGGCTGCACAGTTCATTTTTCAGGGCTCACTGTTAAGCCACCTTTCCTGGTACTCCAGCATGTAGGTGGGGCACAGGGCAGAGTCTCGCCTATGGAATGTGAGCCGAGCTGACTAGGTGGCTTCTGGGCCCGTAGAGTTCAGAGAATGTGCCTTCATTTTCTCTCTTCCCTCATCTGCCAGCTGATCACACCAAGATGGACCTTGAAATTCCACCTGAAGATGGCAAAGCCACTCAGGGGCAGGAGTGTGAATCCCAGACATTGCATGGAACAGAGAACTTCCCTGTAAGCTCCCCACTTACAGCTCTGGACTATGGCAGCGTGGGAAAATAAATCTCAATATTTTAAGATCACTAGATTTAGGGATTTGTTTGTTAAAGCACTTAGCATATGATAATCAATGTACCATTTTTCTTGCCATTTCCAAAGAAAGAAAAAAGAAGCCCTTCTCACTTTCTCATGTTAGACATATTACTAATCACTAGGGATCACAGGTATGGATTTATTTTTAAGGCAAAGGAGGTTTGCAAATTATCAAAGTCATAGAGCAGTAATTTCTCAAAGGATAGTTTGTAGCTCACTAGTTCCCCCAAGAAGCACATATAAAATGTAGAAAAGGGGTTTTCACAGTTTAACCCACTATATCCCATCATCCTTTATATAGGACAAAAATTTTATAGCAGACTCATAATATTGCTCAATTTAAGTTTTATAGGTATCCTATATACAGGATGATGATGATGATGTTATATAGGTATCCTATATACATAATGAGTTTAATAATATTAAGGAGTTCAGAATTAAAGGAAACAGGCTTCCTTGCTGCAGGACTTTTCAGAGCCTTTATATACTGCTGCACATTGTCACTGTCCACAAGGGGGCTCTGTTGAACAGTTTTGTCTCAGCCCAAAAGAATGACTCCTTTGGATGTGAGATTTGTACCTGTGAATACCTTTAGATGCAGAAGTCTTTCTGCTGAGACCCTGGCCTAGTCCAGATTGATTCCTCTTAATGCACATTTTTAATGCCCCCTCCTCCCACCTCCACCCACCCCCAGCAAAGGGCCCAGCCCAGGGTCAACTGTTCCACCATCTGCATCATCATGCTACATCCAACAACCAAGGGTTTGTCAGCGCCACCTCCCCAATGAAAGCAACAGGCCTCCCCCACTTCAGAGCTCCTGCTACTTGGAATCACAACGGCCTCTCTCCAGGAAGGTGATAGAACAGACAGACTCTGGCTGTTCACCAGCTGCTGCAGTTGAATGGTTGATCTGGTCCAGCCAGAGAGGAGGCTGGTAAGGGGCATCCCATGTGTGGCATGAAGGGAAAGACTGAGGAAAGACCACCAAGGTCTCAATAGGACAGAGGAAATCAAACCAGCAGGGCAAACATTTGGAGCATGTGTTTAATAAGAGTCCAGATGGGGGCAAGACGCATTATTATCCAAATTCCATATATGAGCACATTAGCAGCCAACTGCCTACAAGCCACTTGGCAAAAGTAGTTCCGATTTGCATAGATCTCCGAAGGGAAGACTGTCTGGACTTGCTCTGAATCACATCCAGCTGAATGCAGTAATGTTACAGTCTTTAAGCCCCAATGCCAGCTCCAAACCGTATCCCCTGCCCTGGCCTAAAACCCTAGATTTCATTCCCTAAGATGATTGCTGAGCACAGATCACAAACAAGGTTGCTTGTAAGATACTCTTAAGATTCACTAAACTGAGACAGGAATAAAGCTCTGCAAGGCCCTGAATTCGATTCCCAGCTACCCCTCCCCGCAAAAAAAGCACTAGATGTGCATTTTAGACTTTAATCTCATTTGGAAGATGGTTAGTGGCAACATCAGAAGAGATCTCTGTCAGCTCAAAGCAGGAGGAAACAATGTTATCCCAAGAAAGGAAACAAAAAAGTTCTGGCCTCTGTGGTGCTCACCCAATGACTCGCATCTGGGACACATTCATGGAGTGAGAACACCAGCCAGCATAATAGAAGTCATCCACACCCAGCACTTGGACTTGAGTGCTTGAGGACATGAGTCTTAGTCTATCTACACATGGCAAGAGGAAATAAATGTCCAGGCTGAAACTGTAGCCCTGGTCTTTCTGGATGCCAAAGCCCAGACATTAAGAGTCAACCAGTATCAGCACCAGTCACGAGCCCATGCTCTGCCATGGGTGTCCAGCCTGGACCTGCTGATGGGCCTCAGGGAGAGATACCAGAACTCTGCCATTTTTGCTGTATTCCCACAGAACCAGATTCACCAAAGCTGGCTAGATACCTGTGGAGTTAGTGAAAAATGGATAAAATACATGAAAATGCATTTATGTTCTCTAACACCAACTACGTTATTGACCTTTGGTTTCCCCTTTGTACCTCCTAGTTGTTCACCAGCATCATGATCTTGAAAATCTTGTTCAAAATGGGATTCCCAGACCCATCCTTAAACATTTTAAAGAAGAGGCAGAGGAAAGAGCCCAGGAATCTGCACTCTGAAACATTTACTCCAACGATGCAAAGGAGTCCTTAAAAGTAAGAGAACTTATTTTTTAGAGAAGTTTTAAGGTTACAGAAAAATTGAACCAAAAGTATAGAGAATGCCCACACAACCTCTCCCCTTCCAATTTCCTCCATTATTAATATCTTGCCTCAGAGTGGTATGTTTTTTTTTAAAATGGGTAAGCTGATACTGATAAAACATGATTAGTCCATAGCTGACGTTAGGGTACCCTTTTGACAAATGTAGAATGACTTGAATTCACCATTACAGAATCATACAGGATAGTTTCTCTGCCCTAATAATCTTGTTTCTCTTTTTTCACCTGAGTTTAGAGATTCCCCAAAGTTCTGTTCATGTTGGTTTTTCTCTTCTTGCTCTACTCCCCCGCCTGGGGCATCACTTCCGTCCCCACGTTACTAGGGATCACTGCCATCCTCACAACTCTCCACGTCAGGTCCCTGCTGCCTGCACTACATCCCCACTTGGATGGTGGATGAAAGCCCACTGTGTTCTCTGCCCTGGGTCTCCTGAACACCAATTTCTCTTAATGACAATCCGTTCTCCTAGTCACTCTGGAATCAACTTTGACTATTCTCTCCTTGTCCTTTGAGGCAGAGGCCTCTGAAGCGGGGAGGGGGACAGGGACAGGCTGGAGTCATGCTTGCAATGAGCTTAGACTCTCCGGCTGCAGGGATCTATCTTCAAGTCCTCTGACCCATGCAAGGTGAATGGCAAAAATAATGACCTGGCGAGCCAGCAGCCACTTTCACAGAAGTGCTTCTTTGTAGTCAACCCAGGAAAGACCTCTCCCTCTTTTTTTTTTTTCCACATCAAACACATCTTCCCCTCCCCTGCCTTTGATGTCTCTCTTCTCTGACCCAGGTTTTGGCACCAGTGGGAAGAAAATCTGGATGAGACCGGATTTGCTGATCACCAATAGAGTTATTGAGCTTTTTCTCTGAAGTCAAAGCTCAAAGAATTCATTACAGGTCTCTTTTAAATAAAAACCCATCATTTTAATAAAAACGTACTGTATAAGACTAAGTAAGGCCTATTGTTTGCCCTCAAGTGATTCACTGAAGATTTGAGGAGAAATCCATGTAAATAAGTAATAAAAATTCAGCATGATGTGTACAGTGATAGAAATTGGAGAAGATACAGGACAGTGTTGGGATTAGGATTGTGCACAGGTGCATGTGACAGGAAACTGACAGCAGTGACATCCTTGCCTAGTAGGGGTCATTCTTCTGAATAATAAGAAGTGCCAAGTTAGGCAAACCCAGGCGGGTACAGAAGCTGCCTGAGGCCACCAGGCACCAGACTCTTTTGGCCATTCCTTCTGCTGTCCCTCATTTGTGACTTTTTCCTGCATCTGAGATGATAACTTGCACATCCAGACACCAAATGCAAGTTCTGGTGTGAGAAACAGGTACAGGTGAAGATGATTAACAGACCCATGTAGAGGGAGACAACCTCTTCTAACCCAGAACAGGAAGCTGGGCCATCATCTACCTACTTGTCCTGGGCGAGAACGGTGTGTAGGGCCACCTGAGGTACAAGTGAGCTTTCTAAAGTGGCCGCATTGCTGCCTCGAATAAAATTTGAGATCAGCAAGAAAAGAAGATCTGGGACAAACCAGCAGACATTTACCTTTCAGTTCTAGCGATACCCTTTGTCATTTTGCTACATTTTCCTATGGCAGAAGGGGCAAGAGAGCTCTCCAGTGTCTTTAGTGAGAGTACTGATCCTATTCCTAAGGGCTCCACCCTCATGATTTAATCACCTTCCAAAGACTTCACTTTCCAATAGGATCACATTGAGGGCTGAGATACCAACATAGGAATTTGGGGGAGACACAACATTTAGACCACAATAATCCCTGACCCTCAGAAATAGTGTGAGATCATCAGTAATTACTGATGTTTTCATTAAGTGCTGGGGTAATTTGTTACATAGCCATGGATAACTAATATAGAACATGAGAAGGAATATGGATTGGACAACTAGCTGTTCCCCCCCCCAACAAAGAGGGAATGCTTAACTTTTTTCTCAGAGTTGGAGTACAGATAAATCTCTGCAGAGGAAATAATACCTTCGTAAGGTACATAAGAATAAGCATTTTTCTAGGCTTAGAAGGAAAGCAGGTGGGGAAGTCCTTTCAGATAAGGAAAACTCATGCACAGCTCACCGACCCACAGGTGGAAGGGGAAACTACTGCTTCCCTCTTGCCCCAGCCTATGGGTGGCACCAAAGGCAGGCTGGGGTAAAGGCTGATGGGGAAGGGAAGAGTGGAATAAACTGGAGACGTATGCAAGAATTAAATCATAAGTGCTTAAAATTCTTGATAAGACCCTTAGTTTTTATCTCACAGGGAATGAAAGCCATTGAAGGCTTTTAGGAGGGGATAGTCATGATCAGATCACACTGGCAGTAATGCAGTGCATGAAAGAGACACAGACTTCCTAGATCACTTAAAAGAAGTTTCTGTTTAGAAGCACACTATTTGCCAACCGCATGGCATTCGTACACTAAGTTTTGCAGAGACCACAGTTCTTTTCTGTGAGGCTTAAAAAACACAGACTATGTTGCGTCCTCCTATCTAAAACACAAGTGGTGTACCAAGGGCAGACAGCACGGGCGCCTCATTGTGCACCTGGAGCTGAATTGTAGTCTTGGTTTGGCTCAGTGATAAAGCACCCCTGGAATTGCATGGTAAAGGAAGGAGACCCTCATTGTCATACAAAATTACATATAAGAGGAAGTGAGGGGAAAGGGGAAAAAAAAACAAGAGAGAGAAATGAATTACAGTAGATGGGGTAGAGAGAGAAGATGGGAGGGGAGGGGAGGAGAGAGGGGATAGTAGAGGATAGGAAAGNGGAGGGGAGGGTGGGGATAGTAGTGGGTAAGAAGGGCCGCAGAATACCACAGACACTAGTATGGCAGTATGTAAAAAAGTGGATGTGTAACCGATGTGAATCTGCAATATGTATACGGGGTAAAAATGGGAGTTCATAATCTGCTTGAATCAAATGTATGAAATATGATATGTCAAGAGCTTTGTAATGTTTTGAACAACTAATAATAAAATAATAAAATAAAAATTTTAAAAAAAAGCACCCCTGGGTTCAATCCCCATACAAAACAAAACAAAACAAAATCCCTCCACCAGAAAGGCTGTGACGATACATTGTTCTCATTTATACTTCTGGTTCTGATCACATTCATTAACAAACATAATCTACAACGCTCAGTGATAAACCTGCTGGCACTCAGCTTATAGGAGGTGAGACCTAGTTAAAGGAGATAAGTCACTAGGAGTGGGGCCTGCAGGGATTGACCTTTTCCCCAGCCTCTTCCTCTCCCCAGCCCCTTCCTCTCCCCCATCCACCCTCCCTTTCCAAACTGCCATGAATTGAACTGCTTTCTTCTGCCCCATTCTCTGCCAAGATGTTCTGCCTCCCACCAGGCCCAGAGCAATGAAGCTGGTAGACCATGGGCTGAGAGCTCTGAAACCGTGAACCAAATAGATCTTTCTTCCTCTAAGTTGTTCTTTTTATGTATCTTGGTCACAGTGAGGAAAACTGACTAAAACATACTTTGCATTTTAGGCAATGCTTCACCATGGAGCTCTTCTAAGCCTCAGAGCCCCTGCCTGCAAGATGTGGATAATGATGAAGCCACCACATGGCTCTGCTGAGCCCCAGAAATAACCCGTGTAAAGATCCCAGCAAAATGCCTGGCATGCTGGAGGGTGTTCCTACGACTCTCCTGTGGACGGTGTCATTCTGCCTGCAGACTGTTCAGTGGCAAGACAGTGCTAGGCTGAGTGCTCCACTTCACAGGTAGGGAAACTGAGACAGAGATGGCTTATGATTTATGCTCAGCTGGGATTTGATTCCAGGTGTCCTGACAGGCCATCCAGTGCTGCTCTAGGCAGAAATGATCCATAGCCAAGACAGATCATTACACTGGCACTTCTTCTGATGCTAAAAACAAAAGATGAGAAACTTCAATGAAAAACTGAGATTAGGGCAAAGGATTATTCACACAAAATGATCTTCAGCCTCCTCTTCCAGTCCACAAATCTCCAGCCCTGTTATTCCTTATACCGTTATACCACAAGGTAACTAATAAAAATGATCAGACTTTTCTGCAAATGATCTCTTTTTGGGAGGGGATACTAGGGATTGAATGTAGGGGCACTTAACCACTGAGCCACACCCCCATCCCCTTTTTGTATTTTATTAGAGACAGGATCTCACTGAGTTGCTTAGGGCCTCACTAAGTTGCTGAGCCTGGCTTTGGATTCGCAATCCTCGTGCCTCAGTTTCCCAAGCCACTGGGATTACAGGCATGCACTACTGCGCCCAGCTGTGCGTGATCTCTTTTTACCCTCATCACCCCATGATTGGAAGCAACTGCACAGGATTTTGTCACATATGTTACAAGAGCATTATTTTAATTCAGAAAAAATTGGGAATCTAGCATGTACTAGTTCCTGGGTATATCAGGATAAATAAGAAAGGTCTTGGCCCTTGAAAAGCCTGAACAAATATCTGTCATGCTAGGTGACAGGCCCTCCCTACCCTAGAGGGTAAACAACCTACCCTGAGGAACTCTGACAAGGAACTAGTCCTTCTACTTCGGAGAGGTAGCAAGGAGGATTCTAGGTCCCCACAGTTATGATGAGGTTTTGAAGAATGAGTAGAAGTTCACCAGAAAGAAGGCATTTAAGACAAAGGGCATTAGCATGAGCAATGCCCAGGAGCACAGATACAGAGGTTGTTCTGGGAATTTAAAGAATTTTGGCATTGTCAAGGTGATGGGTGTATGATCAAGGATTGGCAAGAGATGAAGGTTGGGGAGATGAAGGCTGGGAAGATAAGCCGAGGCCTTTATGCCTCACCAGGGAGGGAGGTCAGGCCTAATTTTAAAGGCACTGAGGAGCACCTGAGATGTTTGCAAGCACTGTCAGACTCTGGGAGTTCATTACTACACTCGTAAAAGTGACACCTATCATGGGGTCCCTTTGCCACCAGGGTCTTATCTGACAGGACTGAGGTTACTCACACAGCAGACTCCCAAGTGGAGACTATCTATTTTATTGGGGATGGAGTCTGTCCCTTTGGTGAGCCCACTGGAGTCACAGATGAGACATAACATGAGTAAATTACATGATCAGGAGACATTTAATCTGGGCAGCATCCATTTGGTCCTGAGGGTGATTTATCAAGAGAGCAAACCCACTGCCAAGATAAGGGAGGAGAAGGCTCCCGGGCTTGATTTACGCCCCCGGCAGAACATTAACGTCATCGCCTTTCTCTCTCCAGCCAGTGCAGCTCCCTGGCCACTTTATAGCTTCCCTGTCATCCCGCCAGACTACTTGGAAGAGAACCTCACCTGTCAGACCACACAACACCACGTGAACAGGACCAACTGAAAAGAAAGGCTTTGGGGTCCACAGAAGTTGTCGCGAGTGCCCACCAGTGTTGATTTGCAGCCCTCACAGTGGCCTCATCTAAGGGCCAACCCAGCTGCTCCGGGAGACACTGGGCGCCACTAGGACTGAAGAAATTATTTATCACCTGGAGCTTCCTGGGTTGCAGGAGGAGGGAAGCCTGGAAAACTCCAAGGCTCCCATGGCTCAAGGAACACCCAACCTAAATATTATTCTGCAGAGGGCCCTTACTGCCCTTCTCAGCAGCCTCTGGATTCCGGCTCTGGGCCACCACCATGCCCTGGGGGAGGAAGCCCCTGCCATCCCCACCATCCCATCCAGCCCTCTCAGGTGACATCGGACCCAGCCAAGGAGCATACCTATCTGGCTGGCAATGGACCGCCTCACTGCCCGTGAGACACTTAAGAATCTCAGGGCAGGACCCCGCGTTGTTTTGTAACATAAGCAGTTTCCACCCAGGGCACATAAGTCAAGGAGGCTTCGATTGTGGAGTCCAAATAGTCCCTATCGCACTGTTATTGTAGCCTCCCATTCTTCCTCCTGGTTACTCCACTCAACATAATCTACAGCGCTCAGTGATAAACCTGCTGGCACTCAGCTTACAGGCAAACAATTCCTGTCTCTTTTCAGACACTTATCTTCTCCAGCAGTCAAAGAAAAACTATATATAGTGTCTCTCTGGCGTCTAATCCTTTTTTTTTTTTTCTTTTTTTGACACATGGGAGACACAAAGGTTTTACGTTGGGTAAAGGAGCACAGCTCAGCCTCTTTCTGGATCAGAACAAATGGCTGAGTACCTGGGTGGAGCAGGCTGGCAGCGCAGCAGCCCAGGGTTGGGGGAAGGAAAGGCCAGAACAAGTGCAGTCAAGGCTGCAGAAGGGTCTTGATGTGGTCGGTTTGGGGTGATGATCCCCACATGCAGACCAGATGCAAGGAAATGGAAATAAAATGGCAGCAAAACTAATTAGCAATCATAGCCCTTTATAAAAACCCTCAGCACTTCTCGCACGACCTGGTGTCACAGAAATGCCATAGGAAGTCTGTACAGTGTCTGGTTTAGACAGCACTTTGAGAACATCTGATGGTGTTCCCATCATGACCCCATAAGGCAGGCTGAGGTAAGAACTACTCCCATTTTAGATGAGAAAAATAGACACTCTACACGTACTTGGCAAAGGCCTCTGCACTCACTAGTAAGTAAGAAAGAGGGCAAACAGTCCAGGTCTCCTGACACTGAATCCACTGTTGCCTCATTGGAGGGTTTGTTCCCCTGGGCTGGCTCAGTCACACGCCCGCATAGACCACAAGTACCTGTAGGGAGAAATACAGAAAAGTGGCCCATGCTTGTTTCTACTGCAGTATTTATCATATTCTTTGTTTCCTGAATAGTCATAATTGATCAAGAAAATGTTCTTAGTGCTTCAGAAGGAAAGGCAAAATTAATTTTCTGTGCTCTACATTTAGAGAAAAAAGAAAATCCCCCAAATACAAGTTGATAAAAGAGCTTTATTAGGATCATGCCCCCCCACCCCCATCACATAGTTAAGTTCCCAAACCTACATCGCTAGGCCACTGCTGGGAGAGCGTATCCCACTCACTGCTCTTTGTCTACTGAAACAGACAACATAGAGGCCGTTAGCAAAACTGCATCAAGAATTAAAAACTAAAAGGGGTTTTGGTTACCATAAAGTTAAAAGAAAACAGCTTCCCAATTTTCGAAGGCTCCAGGTACCTATTTCTACAAGACTTTAAAAGACTTTAAAAATACTTCACAGAACAAAGTGCAATGGTGACTTGCTACACAAAAGCATCTTCCTGTAGGCTTTAAATGAATTTTTAAGGACCCTTTTTTAATCCCAAATCCCATCTAATTCCCTCTACCATGGTGGTGCACACCTATAATCCCAGCAACTCAGAAGTTTGAGGCAGGAAGATCACAAGTTTAAGGACAGCCTCAGCAACTTAGTGAGGCCCTAAGCAACTTAATGAGATTCTGGCTCAAAATAAAAAATAAAAAGGGCTGGGAATTTGGCTCAGTGATAAAGCACCCCTGGGTTCAATCCCCGGGAACAAAACAAAACAAAACAAAATTCCTCCACCAGAAAGGCTATGACAATACATTATTTCTATTTTTACTTCTAGTCCTGGTCACATTCATATCTAACAGGACATCTGTAAAGGCAGCACTTCTTGAGTGGACTGTTCTGGAGACCCTGGTGTGGTTTAAGTCCAGGAAGGAGAGACTGCAGGCAAACTGGGGAAAAATTCCAAACTTGAGGTGCTCAGAGAGTGTTCATCAGCTGCAAGGCAGAACCGGTACCAGAGGCTCAGGGTGTGGAAGGAAAGCTGTCTGACCCCAAACAGGAAAAATAAAAAAATTAAAAACTGGACTCTAGGCAGAAAGGCCCTTGCCCTCGTGGGTGGCAGGAGCTAGGAGGTAAAGTTGGTCCTTGGGGCAGAAACACAGGTCCTGCTCTGCCCTTGAGGAGCTCATGGTCCCACAAGAACTGACTATCAAGGCGATAAACACTGTGCACATGAGCAAAGAACTTACAAGGCCCAGAAGCAGTTGTAAGTCTGTCTGATAGTGAGTTCAGGCAAGGTTTCAGAGTGAGGGTGACATCTGAGTAGAGACTTAAAGGACTTTTCTAGCTAAAGAAGGGCTGGGAACACTCCCACTCTAAGGAACAGCTTGATCAAAATTAAGGAGATTGTCGTGGGTAGAATGGTGCCCCCCACCACTACCCCCACCTCCGCCACCAAATTGGAAAAAGTGTCTTTGCGGATGTCATTGAGTTAAGGCCTGAAGATGAGATCACCCTGGATAATCCAGGTGGGTTCTAATCCAATGACAAGTGTCACTCAGAGAACAGGGGAAGGCCATGTGCAGTTGGAGGAGCCCGCAGAACCTGAAAGTCAAGGAACAGTTCTCCCCTGGGGCCTGTAAAGGGAGCTTGGCCCTGCAGATGCCTTGATTTTGAACTTCCGGCTCCAGAACTGTGAGCCTCCAAGTTTGTGGTGACTTGTCACAGCAGCCACAGGGAACTAACAGAGCTATAGAAGGAGCACCAGTCTAGAGTGTTTGTTCCCAGATCTGCTCCTTACCCTTCTTTTGCCCTGTTTTGTGACAGGGGTTGACCCTGCAGGCTGTGTTTCCTAGACTACCCTGGTCTCCGACAGGCTCAGCCAATGGGAAGCCCTGCAGAGGGCAGAGGAGGGGAGGAAAGGGGCAGGCAGGTCACAGCTCCCCTCCTCCAGAGGCATCTCCAGCTCTGTCTATGTCTCCTCCCTAGCTCTGGCTCCCACCAAATAGGATCACTGTGACTCTAGGTTCCCCTGGGTGCTCCCAGAGCATCACCTCTGCCTTTCCACTCTACCTAAGAGTCACAAAACTTCTAAGAATAATGACCAGTATGATTAGAACACAGGGAATGTGGGGGAGGTGAAGGAGACCAGCTTGGGTCAATAAGTTGGTCAACACTGAAGGGCCAACACTAAAGGCATCCAGGAAAGGCCCCAGGGCCCTCCAGCAGGCAAAATATCAATGGAAGCCATAAGCTCTCATCCCTGACTGGACACTACCTGGTACCAGCCTGGTTACCACAAAGGCTTCTGATATTTCTTGAGAAGGGACTGTATTAGTTTGCTAGGCTACCACTATAGAACACCAGACTGGGTGGCTAAAACAGTAGATATGTCTTACAGTGCTAGAGGCTCGAAATCTGACATCAGGGTGTGGATTTATTTTTTATTTTATTTTTTATTTTTTTGTTACCCGAGATTGAACTCAGGGGCACTTGACCACTCAGCCACATCCTCAGACCTATTTTGTATTTTATTTAGAGACAGGGTCTCACTGGGTTGCTTAGCACCTCGCTTTTGCTGAGGTTGGCTTTGAACTCCCAATTCTCCTGCCTCTGCCTCTGGAGCCACTGGGATTACAGGCGTGCACCACTGCACCTGGCAGGGTGTTGATTTTTTTCTGAGGAAAGGCTGGGTTTTCCTGAGGCCTTTCTCCTTGATTGGTAGATGGGCATCTTCTCCCTGTGTCCTCTCATGGTCTTTCCCTCTGTGTCCAAGTTTCAAGAACCCTAGTTATATCGAATTAAGGATCATCCCAATGAAATCATTATCACCTTTGAGACCCTATCTTCAAAAAGAGTCAATTTCTATGTCCCAGGGGTTAGGACTTCACATATGAATTCTGGGGGACAAAATTCAGCTGATAACAGAGATTTAGGTGTTGGAGGCAGACTGAAGGATGGGGCAATCATGACATATGCATTGGGAATCAGACACAGTTGGCGGAGATTCAGTAAGAAACGAAGGTGCCCAGTGGACTCCAGTTAGCTGGAGGGGTGCCAGGTCAAGGCCACTGGTGGTGGCTGGGAGCCAGCACCCATGCCCAGCAGAAGAGGCCATAGCAGGGGGAAAGGAAGATGTCTGATAGTAGAAGCCAAACTCTTCTAAGAGCCCATGAAAAACCCCAAGGACTTCTAGAAGGCTCGAACTGAGGTTGTAGTGCTGGGAAGGAAAAGGTGTGACAAAGGCTTGCATTATTAATGGGACTGTTCACGTTTCCAAGTTGATGAAACTTATAAAAGTCAAAGTCTATGCATGTTGGAAGGAATTCAGTTCCTCCTGCAGCCAGCTCTCTCCACCACAGCACAAACACACGGATGGTGTCTGGTCTCCTTTACATCATGTCCCTTTAGAGGTAAAAGAAAAAAAACCAGGGCCTTCGAACAGTCATGGCAAGCAAAGGGAAAATCCAGTGCAGGTGGCAGGGACTTGACTGGGCTCCATTCAATCAGAACAGCTAGGCTTGTGTGTTGGCCACATGCAGTCCCCTGCAGCCCAGGCAGCAGCTCTAGGACCATAAGTTTATGTCCCAGGGAGTCATATACACGTGCTTCTGCAGATGAGCCACAATTTATTAATATGAGACTCTGCAGGGTGTACCGCAATAAATTGTAATTCGTGAAATTTATAAACTGAGATAGCACTAGTGAGAGGTCCTGCGAATTGTAATTCTCTGGACCTAACAAATGAACTGCTTTGAGCAGCGACAGCTTCGGTGGAGTGAGAGAAATAAATCAGCCTGGCTGAGCTGTGGTAAGAAAGCAAACAGTTTTATTGGTCTACGGATCTGGAGAAATGTTGATTAAGTCAGATTTGGAATCCCCCCACAGTTGTTTTACAAGCTGCTTAATCTCGGAGACCCCCCAGGCTTCCCCGTGTTACCACAATCTCCCAGGAAGAATGGGAAGTGAGTTACACCGCATCTGGGAGAGGAAACCAAAATATGTTTTTATGGTCCTGGAAAAAGGTGAGTCTGACCATTCAAGGAAGCTCCTGCGTGCCAAGGTCTACATCGGAGGAGAACTTTATGGAAGGGTTTCCCAAACATCGATAACCTCTCAGGCTCCTTGGTGCAAAGGAAGGAAAATACCTTGAGTCGGGGAACCCACTACATGAGAATATGTTTGGAATAAATGGAACTGATCAGAGGTTAGCCTTTGAACTCACAAAGTTTGGATTTACTTGGCAAGCCAAAGGTAAAGACCAGAATGAAAAGACAACATTCAAACAGCAGATGCTAGGACAAACTGCTTTTAATTATATTTATGTCCAAAGAGGACTCATTTGTTATCAAATAACTAATGTGCTAATTACACTCTGGTCTGTTCCCTGAAGCGGGTCCCCAAAAGACTTCATTCTAGGAAACAGTTTGGTTTCACTGAGGAGTTATATTTGTTTTAAAATACAGCCTTCAAATTCAAGATGTCAGGCATTCAAGATTTGTCTTCCCCTCCAATTGTTCTGGATTATCAGGCAGGAATGGTTAGATTCTGAAGTTTATTTGCAAGAACACAGCAGGAGAGGGGTAGCAACTCCAGAAAAGGGAAGATCAGGGAAACAAACACCAGTTAGTTATCTACCTACCTAGTAGGACTCTAGCATCATCTCATTTTAGAGAGAAGACTGAGACTCAGAGATATTCATTAACTTGCCGCGCAGTCACACAGCAATGATTAGAAAAGGCAGGAATTAAGTGACCAATAAGTTCACACCCTTTCCAGTGTCTCATGTAACTTTCTAAAATTGAGGACCCTAGGGCCTTCCAGTTAAAAGAGTTCTCTGCCTTGCATTTTACCTTCCGATACAGATCTGGTCAGGACCTGGACTAGATCACTGCCTACCTTATTCTTCGCCATCTCTGTGGAGGAAATCTTCATGTCCTCCCCCAGGCAAGAAGCACAGGAAACCCAGGTTGTCCCACCCAAGTGGCAGGGCTGCCGTGCTTCGACAGTGAGCAGGTATTCTGGCAAAACACCTCATGCCCCCCATGAAGCGGAGCCTGGCTGGAGTTTCCAGTTTCAGGAACTGGATGCCCTAAGATGGAGAAGAGCTGGTCAGAGCAGTGCTGCTGTGCAGACCCAAACAGTTTGTAGCAACCACAGGAAACTTCCGAAATGGCTTTCCCAGAAGCTCTGGCTCCAGCAGGAGCTGGAGCATGTTTGTGTGGCTGCAGGGCACCAGCAGCAGCTCTCGGGGCTGTCCTGGCTCCCTGCGGCCACAGGAGCAAGACCTTAGTGGGGGTCGGGCATATAAACCACAGCAATGAAATCTGACTTCAAAAACACAAATCCTGGGGAGGTTCACTTCCCAAGCACACAGCGTTAGGGCTGATCACCTAGATTTCTAATACCTGGGGTGGAGGCAGGGCACAGAGGTGAGCCTCAGTGTCATTGCTTGTGGGCAAAGACCTAGTTCACCTGCCCTCTTAGTGCTCATACCTGGCCAGCTGCGGGGGCTCCTGTGTGAGGGTCCTCCAATCAACCCTGGGGGGCTCATGCTGACTCACTTCTTCCATTACTTCACCCCCCATCTCCAAAAACTTTCTTGCTTCATCTTAACCCAGATCAGCCCTTGAATGAGGAGACAAATCTCCCAGGGTCGTGTTATAGTGCAGATTGTGACTCAGCCTGGGATAAGGACCAGGTTTCTACGTTTCTAACAAATCTGTCAAGACCAAGAATGCTGTTGGTCCTCAGATCACACTGCCAGGGGGCAAAGTCCTGGATTCCTAAGGCTAGTGTGGAAAACTCCACGTTGCCTCCCCCAGACGACCATCCCAACCCCTCTGTCTCCTCCCCACCCGTGCTGGCTCTGCAGACATCACCCCCACCCAGCAGGCAGCCAGCCCTCAGGCACACCCAATCCTCGCTCATCCCCTGGGGGCTCCTGTGTCTGCCCTTTCCCTGTCGGAGGACTTGTGCCCTTCTCTGTTGGAATCCTACCTCCCTTCCAGCAAGTCCTAGGCTCCCACAAAGCTCATTGTCTTCCTGACAGGAAGAGCTGCATTCCAGAGTGTGGCACACAAAGGGAGCAAGCCCAACTTTCTCAGGAAGTGTCCAACCCAGGGAGTGTTCTGGAGACAAAGACAGATCTGGACCACCTCCCTCTCAACAGAGCAAGCCCCAGAGAGCTGCCTGGGCAGACCTGCTGCTCCATGATGAAAAGGTGGTCACTAAAGGTTAAGATGTGCAACTATTGGGGACCAAGAGCTCTCACAGTGATCCCACGTGTGAGACAATCTGGTGCAGGTAGAGTTTCATTTTCCCTGATGAGGCCAGATGCCAGTTAACAAAAGTGGATCCCGTACTTTCAACACAAATACTTTGAACAGTCTGATATTGAACTGGGAAATGACTGAACGACTCTTAGCCAGGCTTTGTTTCGATTTAAATGTTCAAAAGTGCCTGTCCTGACAAAGACCCCTAAGAAAGCCTATCTGGGACACTCCTTGGCCTTCCTGTTTTATTCCAGACAATGAAACTCCAGCCAAGATTTTCTGGTTAAAGAACATTTTCTGATCCTGACATCTCACTGGCTGTGGAAATCATTGGGAACTGGAATGAAAATTTCCATCTTATCTGCCCCTCTGTTATTTTGCAGAGAAGGGTGTGTGTTATCAGCTTGCTGTGGGGTTGAGGGGAGGTGTCAGCCTTTCAGGGCACTCAGTGGATTTTCTCTTCCCCAGCTTCGTTGTCAGTTGTTTTGCGGGAAATGGGTAACCGGATCTTAGAATCCCTGGATGTGCAGAGATAACATTGACTATAGGCAATTCTATTTACTGATAAAAATAATATATAGTTTTCAAATAGTCCCATAATGAGTCACTACTAAGTAGTCAGAAATACATTTCCTGCAATTATTCTTGGAGACTAGAATTAATAATTTTATAAAATTACTCCCCTCACTAAGGTAGTCCTGTGGAATGCACGCACAATTAGAGATGTCTTACACTTGCCATGAGTCTTTGGGGACCCACCAGATGTTAATTCAAGTTCGGAGTATATTCTCTCATTTAAAAAAAAAATTCAAAAGAGATGCTATTTCTAGCATCTCTTCCAAAGTACAAAGAACAGCGTAAGAGCAAGAAGAATACAACAATCTATGATGATCAAGTTTCCAGGAGGCCAGAGCACTGGCTTTTAATCCATCCTCTTCTTTGGCAAAGGCGAACATGACAGGTCACTGATGGATGGAGCCAAAGCCTAATCTAAACACTCAGCAAAGCTGCAGGATCTTGAAGAAGGAAAAAAAAAATCAGGAGACCTACTTGCCATGTTTTGCTGCTCTGCCCCTCAATATCTCTGTAACTCTGGGTAAATCTCTTAAGCAATCTGAACCTCAGCTTCCTTATGTAGAAAATGAGGGTTAAGGGCTGTCCCACCTCCCTTGCAGGATGGTTGTGAGGGTCAGATTAGATTAGATTATCCCTAAGCAAGCACCTTCCACATTTGCAAAGAGACACTATGTGATTGGCCGACAAGTAGCTTCTGCTAGTTCTGAGGCTCAACAAAGAAATTCTGACTCTGCCTACTCTAGTTCCTTGTCAAGGTAAAAGTGGAAAAAAGAAAGGCAACAGATATTTCAGAGAACAGAATCTTATCTAATTTGACAGGTGATTCTTTAAGTCTCTTCCCTGTATTTCCCTCATTCAGTCCCCAAATTCTCCAACCCTATCTTATTACCCTTCCCAGTCACTGATTTAGTTAATTCCAGTTAACTCAGATAACCTATCTTTCCCCATCCCCAAGAAAGAGAGGTCACCATTGTGTTTCTGAGGGCAGATTCCTGGTTATCTTTTCCAAAAGATAGAAAAGGAGACAGTGGAGTTAGAGAAGGGAGCCTGCCTGCAGAGGCCCTTAGGGCCATCAGCAGGACTGGAAGGGACAGAGACCTGTGCTCCCAGGTGTTCAGGTTCAAACTCCCCGGCAACCTTCCAAGAAAGTGGCAGGGACTAGGGGAGAAATGGCAGCTGTGGCAGAGTTTTGCTGGGAAATGGCAGAGCACATCAGTGGTCACCTGTGAGGACGAAAGACGAGAGAGCCCCTCCTGAACATTCTAGATGAATGGACACAGGACCTGGGAGAAAGGGGAGTTCCAGGAGGGCCTGACACTGAATTTCCCACTGCCCTGGCAGGATGGCTATAATAGCATATCAAATTTAATTTAAAGTAATGAAAGAAATGTGACATTTCTTATGCCCTGTCATGTGGTGTAGAGTTCACATGCCTGATACCTTTCTGGGACATTCTGGCAGATAAATCTGCTTTCTTTGGAGGCTCCAGAAGTTTGGAAGAAACAGTTTTAAAGATCAGCACAAGATCTTTCTGAAATTACCTTCCGTTCCCACCCGCAGTGAGAATTTACCCTGGGAAATACCAACGCAGCAAATATTTCCTCTATAACCCGAAACTCAAGCCACCAAGGGCCTACTCCCACCTCACCCACAGCAAACCTTGAGTAGAAAAGAATGTTTTATCTTTTTAATATCCAAAAAGTAACACACCATAAACACATCAAGAAATAAATACAAAATTTTATGACTAGCAAACATTGTCCATGGTAACCAGGCGAGAACCAATGTTGAACCACACCACCAACGAAGGCTCCTGAATTTAGAAATAGAGATGTTATTGTCCTTATTTTACCCTAAAAAAAATTTGAGGCCCAGAGGTGTTAACTAACTTGCTACAGATATCAAGGTATTTATTAAGTGGCAGAGTTGGAACTGGAATCCAACTCTGTTCTATTCCACGGGGCTTCAGAATTCCAGATATCTGGTACTCTTAGCATCTGGGGGAGAGAGAGAGAGAGAGAGAGAGAGAGAGAGAGAGGAGCTGCTGAATGCAAACTAGGGAATCCAGATTTTGAAATGTAACCATTGCCATATTTGTTTAACTCTAGAAGAAGAAACTGTGAGCTTCCAAAAGGCATCCTTTGAGCTTCAGCTGAAATGTGCCCATTGGCTGGTTTAATGTGATAATCAGGGTGGGGGCCCTGGTGACAGGCTATGATGTACAGGCTGTTGTTCTGCACTTTGATGTTCCTTGGAATTTGTCAAAATTTCACTTCAACACTCCCAAAAGTGCCATGGCGTCATCTGTCCCACTCTCTGTTTGCAAGAGCAAATGGCAGGGGAGTGGCAGCGCATTAAGGTCAACACCGGGTCAGAAAGTGGCAGACCTTTCCTGAGGACAGCAGGCAGCAGCGGCTCCCTGAGCTTACCACCTCACACCCAGGGGATTCTTGTCTTTGGGGGATAAAAAAAATCCTTGTTGTCACTAAGTGAAGGGAAACTGCAGATGGCTTCAGTCTCAGCTCAGTCACAGGGCTTCTGGAAAAGGAGTCCACAGCCTTCGTCATGGGGGCTGAGCTGATAAGGAAGGTGGGCAGAGGGCTCAGGGAATGTGGGGCAGTGGGGGCAGAGCTGGTCCCCTCAACATGCTCCCTCTTGGGGCCGGGCCACCAGCAGCACTGCTCGCCCAACCCTTTGGCAGCTGTGGTCACTAAGGCAGCAGCAGGCAGGAAGGCGTGCTGGGAAGGCAAGTTGATGCTCAGGCTCCAGGGGCCGGATGAGTCACCCCAGGGTCTGGCCAGCTGGAGAGAGGTCTATGCCTGTTTCCTAAGGCTGGTCTAGGCAGCATGAAGATTTTGGAACACTGCTGGCACCCAGCACTGGGGATCTATAGAGGCTTCTCGGAGCAGCTGATATCCAAAGGGTCACTCTGTCCTAGAGGCAAGGAATGGCAACGTATGGGGCAAGGAGTTAAGGGAAAGAGTGGTTACCTGGAACCCTATCAAGCTAGTGAGCTATTGGGTTGCCTCAAGTTGACCTCTTGATGGACTGGACCTACCCGAACAGAGTCTCAGGAGGCCCCTATTACTGTGACATTAGAATCATTGCTCTAATCCTCCTAGCACAGATGACATCCCCTCTTTTGAGATTCCAACCCCCAAGAGAACAACAACAACTACAAAAAGCCCTATGTCTTACCTCATTCAGGCTGCTATAACAAAATGCCATAAACCAGGTGGTTTATCATCAGAAATTTATTGCTCACAGTTCTGGAAGCTGACAAGCTCAAGATCAAAGCATCAGCAGATTCTGTGCCTGATGAGGGCCCGAGTTCTGACTCATAGATTACACCTTTATGCTGTCTCCTGGCATGGCAGGAGGGGTGAGCTACCTTTCCAGGTCTCTTTCATAGGAGCTAATCCAATTCCTGAGGGCTTTGTCCTCATGACCTAAACAGTTCCCTAAAACTCCACCTCCTAATATGTCCATCACTTAGGGTGTTAGGATTTCAACATGGATTTTTTTTTCAGGTACATAAACATTTGGTCCATTGCACCACATAACATTTCACTTTAGTTTTCTACACCTGAGTTTCCAGATCTATAACCTGAGATGGGCAATGTCCTAATTCAGAGAGTTGTTCTGAGAGCTGATGTGATTTGTACATTGGAATGTTGACTCACAGTTCTGGGCACATAGTAAGCACTCAAGAGATGTTAATTGCTTCCCTTCTTCCCTGGAATCCACTGCCACCTCTTTCAAATGTCCATATTAAAAGTCGCACCATTATGCAATAACACAAGCATAGGAGAAAGGGTATTGTGGTATTATCAATAACGGCAAAGCCAGGGGCTCAACATGGTCCTAGAGAAAGCAGGCTGATGCTCAGTCTTTCCTGTCCTCAGGCTCATATGAAGGGCATCTAGCTGGTGAAGCTGACAGTCACTCTGACTTGTGGAGGCAAAACTCTGAGGTTTGGACAGTCCAGACACAGATCTGTAGAGGAGGCCTTCAAAGAGAGGAGCCATCAATTTCCCTCTGTCTCAGCTTGAAGGAGAAGCTTCTTTGGACCATAAAGGGCCACTTCTTGTTGCAAACCAATGATTTCTGACAGGGAAATGACTTGAAGGGTCACTTGGGCTCAACTACTGGGAAATAATTCCAGAAAAGGGCCACGGACATCGAGACAGTTTGGCTCCCGGTGCTGAGAAGGTGACGTCAGCCATGCAGATAAATGCCAAAGAATCTATCACCCCTCAAACAATGTTTTACTAGCTTGTAAAATGTTCCTGAGCTCTTTCCATCCTGACAACTTCTGGGGACTGTCCAGGGCATCCTGGAAAATTACAAGAGGGTATATTTCCAATTCTTCCTCACCCAGAGCCTAATTTCTTTTTGACTTAGTCTAATTTCTTTCTATTCTATGAATCATTGTTAAGTGGGAAAACCTGTCCCAGCACTAATGATGAATGCTGTGCAGAAAAGCACAAAAAAATTACCAAACTCTAGGTTTTGATCAGTAAACATGCCAGTGTTTGAATGAATAATGGCCACAGCACTGAAATTATTACAATCTGTCTTTCTGAGTTCTAAGTCATTTGTCAAAAACTAGATACAGACAGACCAGATGTTATCTGCTTATGGATATCTGACAAAACAGCTATGGAATCAGTCCTAAAGGTCATGTCACCTTGTGCCTAACCCTCCTTGGTATCGTTGGCAGAAAACAAAGTGAGATTCAAGAAATCAAACACAAGCAGAGGCAGAAGGGTCCAAAGATGGCAGGAGAACCCTTGATTTACCAAACCCCCAGTGCCTTTTAGGGGGGCTCTTTGAGAGAAGAGAAATTTCCATGGGACAGAGGGAACCCATCAAATCCAAGCAAACATTTTCTACCAGCTGTGAATCCTTTATAGAGAATGCAATCTACTTTAACAAAGAGTATTTGAAAATATGTAACATCTTACTTGCTGCTGACAACAGAGCTGCAATGACAGTCTGCTTATTGCCATTTTCCAGACAAGGAATCAGAAGCTTGGAGAAGGTGCCCTGCCCAGTGTCATACAGTTAATAAGCCATAAAACCAGACCACCCAGGGACCCAGCTTTCCTGAATCCAAGTTCAGTGCTCTTTGCCCTGTATTTTCAGAAGTTCTTACCCAGATGAGTTAACCAGAGCTGTATCACCAGACAACAAGGAAAACATTTGTCAAAGGGCACCTAAACATGCATCACGGGAACTGACTTTTAAAGGAGTGTTTTACTCAAAAGCTCCTCAAACTAATCATATGGGATTCAAATGGCAAGGGGTCCCAGGGTAGGAATCACCCAAAGAGACTATACTGGGCCAAGAAGGACCAGAAGTCTTTCCCTGCCCAGTGAACCCTTTCAGGCTTTCCAGAAAAGTCTTGTCCTCACTCTGGTGTGGACCCAGGTGTCCACTGGGACCTTGGATCCCAGAGCCTTGTGGGACGCCTCAGTAATTCAGGCCTTCCAGATCCTGGGATCTGGTCCGAGCAGGTACAAACCTGGGCTCCACGTTCTCCCAGGACTATTTAGAGAGACCCGGACTTTTTCTCTCTGTCACATCTGCTGGGCGTCAGGAGGTGAAGTGGGGACAAGACAATATCCCCAGGTGTTGAGTCCAGCTTAGGCTCAGCTTTGGGAGCCCAGGCCACAGCAAAATGGCTTGCCCTGGCCAACACAATCATAAGCACAGAGGATCACACCCCAGGCTAAAAAGGCGGAAAACCAGTAGGCAAGGAGACCGTTTTGTCATCCAAGGACAATAAAGTTTATGTATTCCCAGATGTGGGTCCTCCCTCTTAATCAAAGCTGAGGCCCATTCCAGTGAAAAGAGCTTTTCTCCAGTGAAATGGGTAGGCAGCTTCTAAATTTAGACTTCACCCACAGGGGAAGGGCTCCAACTCTTCAGGGCTGCAGACAGAACAAGCCAAGCGTTCAGTGTCCCAGCTGGCTAGGGCCAGGTCCACAGCCAAGCCAGCAGGAGTCTGAAATGTTCCTAGCCCGGGAGTGTGCGCCGTGCAGTCCCTGGGGCAGGGCTCTGCCTCAGGCTGGATCACATCTTGGATGGTGTGTGCTGCTTTGGTCACTCTGTAGTGCATCACCTCTGTTCTCTGACTTCTCCAAGAAGCAGCTGCTCAACACCCACTATTCCAAAGACTGGGGTTCAACATTACAGAGAATACAAGAGGCCAGGAAGCTAAGCCTCTGTCCCCAAGAACATCTTAAAGAACCCATCATTGAGAGGGCAGTGCTTGACAAAATGACCAAATTAATACATGCGATGATAGGGTCCCAAAGAAAGGAGAGTGATTTATTCAGTCACACAGGGCTTCAGTGGGAATGGTGTGGATTTTTTCCTGGGACAGGGACCCTTCCCCCATCTAAAGCCTGCAAAATCCTTGCTCTACATCAACACTTTTTCTAAGTGACCCTGATGTAAACCTGATAGAACATTGGGAGGTGTACCCTGTCCTGAAGAGTGAGTGTTGTCCCTACCCAAGAAAAAAGACAGAAAGTTTGATTTGTTTCTCTGCTTGGCCAAGTAAGAGGGAAGATGAAGGCATCTGGTATTATCTCAAAGGTATCCTACACTCAAGACCTGGCTTCTCATTTTCACTGTCAGGAAGTAGGTGCCAGCACCCTCCACCATGGCCACCAATTCACTACTGTCAATTCATTACTGTTAAATCATAGCTTAAACCAGGAAGGGCTAGCAAGACTTGGAGAGAGAGTAATAAAATAAAATTGACCTTATCCTCATCTGGAGCTCCTATAGACAGGAATCCTGGTTTCTCGGGAACTGAATAAGATGCAAAATTTACCCCCTGAAAAGTTAAGCACACCATGTATACACAACTCCAATATCTCCTGCTTAGAAGTCTCCCACAGACAGAGCTATACATCATCTCTGCAGGGCTCTTCTGGCCCCATGCCCTCAGTGATAGTACTTACTGCTCTGTGGGGCCATTAATGGTTTGAATTAATGGTTTGAGAACTACACAAAGGAGGGGGTCTTGATCTTAATTAATTTTACATCTCTAATTCCTAGCAGCTAATACACCTTATATAGATATTAAATGGAAGAATGAATAATACTTGAGTGAATGAATGATAGTTAAACATATATGTCCTGCTTAAATATCTTGGTGTTTTCCTTAATAAAAGGGACGGGTTTGAATCCTAGGTTAATTAAGTTCCATTAAAAAAAAAGAGGTATCCAAGGACCATCCAGCCACCCCCTCCACCATATGATGGGCCAAACACTGGAGTGAGTGGGCCCTTGCTAATGTTTATCCCCAACTGGTTCTCACTAAGTGGAAAGAACTGGGCTACAGCAGTATATCAAAGATCCAGGTGCCTTCATTATTTGTAGAAAAGCCCCCTTGGCAACTCCCCAGCCTGTACAAGGGTAGCAGATACACTCAGGAGGTCTACTTCTTTTAAGAAATTTCTCCTCCAGTCCTGGTATGACGAACACAGAGTGAATGCCCAGTGAACAGAGAGCATTAGGTCTGGCTTGAAGTAGAATTCACAGATAGCTTACTCAAGCACAAGCAATTACTGTATCCTCTAATGTTAATGCCAAACATGAAATTCAAAAGAGAAGCATAGTGGTGTCATCACCCCTGAACCAAATTTTGTTCTGCATCTCATTCAGCCAACCAGAAAGAAAAGCCAAGAATGCAAATCCTACTAAAAATAAATAAATAAACAAATACTTTCCCTGCAGCCAGACATTTCCAAAATGGTCCTTGGGCTTGGAGGCAGTGTATCAAACAAGAATAGCCGGAGATTGCTGAATGGAAGGATGACTAGGGTTGCCCTGTGTTTCCTTTGAAAGTAAATAAATATAAGTGATCCTAAGTTGCCTGTGTGTTTCTGGACTCAGCAGGTAGGAACTGTTGCCCTCTACTGGATGGAATGTCACAAGTCCTCCATGATTTCATGTTCGCAGTTGCTTGGATGCTTTTTATCTTTTCCAGGGTGTAGGTGATTGGGAAGGTAGTAATGGAATTGTCTAGGAAGGACAGAAGGGGGAAGAGGAGAGAGAAGAGGAAGGCAGCCATGACAATGAGGAGAATCTCTTAGATTTATATGAATGGTACTTTCGTGCCTTACAAATCCATTCACATAAATGAAATTACTCTAGTCTCACAATTATCCTGTGAGGGAGGAGGTGTTATGAATTAGATGACTTTGGCCAAGAAATTTAATCACTTGCTTACTGTTTCACACCAATAAGGGGCAGAATTGAGATTCTGATTGACGTCCCAAATCCAAGCCCTGGAATGGTTTCCTTTCTCTTATTTGGTCAGTTTTATTTATATTTACTTAAATCTAGGTTTGGGGGGAGAATTTTTAAATTCTCTTTTATGCATCGAAGATACGATTAACTCATGCATTCATACACAAACATTTATCATGCACCTGATCTATGACTGGTTCTCAAACTGTAAACTAGGGAATAGCAGAGGACAAGGACAAGGCCAGCTCTATGGATTCTCCAGGGGCAGTCAAAACCAAGAGAAAAAAAAAAAAAAACAATAAGGATCATGATGTCAGAGAGTGACAAGTGATTGAGAAGCAAAAGAACAAGTTGAAGTTGTACAATGGCCCCAAGGTGGAGAATGAGTTTGGCAGATGATTATATTTAACGGCTAGAAATTTTCAGAAAAATAGCTTTTTAAAAAAAGACCAGCCTTGCTTTCCCAAATACAGATTCAAAGAATCATCATCTGAGAGAGTGACCTGGGAGTAGTGGCTTGCCCAGACACTCCTTCAAGAAAACCCCGAAGAATGCAGGTTGGAAAGAACTCCCCCAGTACTAAAGAGGAACAAAGATCCTATCACAAAGATTAAGAGAGCTCTTATCTAAAATATCTGCATGAGTGTTTCTATTCACCTGTTACCTGGCTTCAGCAGCTGTGTTTAGAATATCCAAGCCTGGAAATAACCCAGATCGCCCTCAACAGGTAAATGGCAAGACAAATTGTGGTGCATCTGTATTCTCAGCAACAAAAAGGGACAAATTATGGATTCATGTAGCTTTGGTAGCTATCAAGGGCATTATGCTGAGTCCAAAGAGTCACTCTCAAAGGGTTTCACATGGAAATTAATATTATGGAAATGACACTAATATTATTGAAATGACAACGTTATGGACATGGAGGACAGTTACTGGTTGCCTGTGGATAGGAATGAGATGGAGGGTGTGATGACGGCAAGGTGGCCCCCGTGTGGTGATGGAACATCCCAGAAACCACATGTTATATAGTAGTTATATGAACCTATACATGTGATAAAACAGCACAGAATTATAGAAACATACAAAAAAAAGTGAGTGCAGCTAAAAACTGGTGAAATATGAATAAGATCTGTAATCACTTGATAGTTTTTGGGTCAACTGTCTTGATGTTCTTGCTTCATAATATAAAAGACAATTGTTGGGGGGAAAGCAGGGTGATGAGGACACAGGACCTCTCTGCATCATTGTTAGAATTAATGCCACCTACAATTATTTAAAAATAGAAAGAAAGAAAGAAGGCAAAGGTGGGAGAGGAAGAGGAGGAGAAGACAGAAAAGAACCCACCATGAACAGACTCTCCTGGCGCCCTGAAAGATGGGTGTCCCTAGGTCCTGGCTTTGGAAGCTTGTGTGGCAGGAAAGAACCTGACAATGACAAGGATTCCATGTGCATAAGAAGCAGTTGCTTAATAGTTGTAAGAAATAAAGAAGGAAAAAAGCAGGATCCCAGTGAACACTGAGTTTTCAGATCAAACGGGAAACTCTGCATGGAAAACTCACTCCATCAACACCAGGCTCGACAGCCCCATGCAAAAGGGAAGAACATGAGGCAGGCAGCGCGTGGAGCTGGGAGGTCCTTCTCCCTTTGGTTTCATCAGTGCCCTCTGTGTTCATAGGGACCAGAGCCAGGCAGCAGTCAGGGTTCCCATTCATAGCAGTCCGGGCTCTGAGGCTGGTGTCAATGGGATCGGAAGGCTGTGGTGGCTCAAGTGGCAGCCACTCCCAGGGCTGGGGGCACAGCAGAAAAAAAAGGATGCCCATGGAAAGGGCATGCACTCGGGTACTTGGGGACACAGAGGAAAGTGAATTGTGTGCTGGCACCGAGCTGCACGTGGGGGCAGCACATCTTGGTGGGAATTCAATCAGCCCTGAAGATATTTTTATTTTAAATGGAAGGACTGGAGAGACTGGGCTCAGGGCTATTCCAGCCCTAACCTTCTGCGTTTCCATGAGTCATCTAAGCGGATCTAGTCACTGTGATTCAGCATCTACTCGTGCTCTTTGCTTTCAGTTTCCTGGCAGCCAGAGTGAAATCACCTATGTTTTGTGCCAAGTATTTGACACTCATCACAGACAGCTTGTATTATTGACTATGGTTTTATTTGAGTATCTTGTCCCACAACAAAATTGCAAGTTCCTCCTGAGGCCATAATGGACTATTATTTGTAACCCTTGGTGTCTTTCACATAACAGGCATAATTGCAGAGTTTAATTGAACAGAATTCAATGACTAGAAAATTAAAAGTCCCAGTTGAAAATATTGATAGATTGGACCATTTGATGATATAAAATATTCAAAGCTTTGCAGAACAGAAATCACCAAAGAGGCAAACATTAATGGTAAATTGGACAATATATTTGAAAAATATGTGGACGATAAAGAGAATAGCTCAACATGAACAATGCACAAAATGAATCAACACGTGGCCATAAAAATATGGAACTATATTCCATCCAATGACCTGCAATTACATGAAAAGTTAAGCACTGACATGCTGATTTCTTTTGGTTTTATTTTGTTTCAATCTATTGAATCAGCAAAAATAAAATTGAATGTTGGTGATGATGTTGAAAAATGGGCATTCTCATACCTTTCTGGAGGGCCTGTTGATGGTGATAGTGGAGATGTAGTCATAGATGGTGGATAGCAAGAGTCTTTAAAATGTGTCTGGATAGTTCATCTCTTAGAGATTTGTTTTGAAAATTAATAGTCAGAGAACAAGGAAAATGCACAAGAATAGTCATTGCAGGGGCTGAGGTTGTGGCTCAGTGGTAGAGCACTTGCTTAGCATGTGTGGGGCCCTGGGTTCAAATTTCAGCACTGCATATAAATAAATTAAATAAAGGTCTATTGACAACCAAAAAAAGAAATCCAAAAAAATAATTTTAAAAAAGAATAGTCATTGCAGAATTGTTTATAAAGTATTAATTTGGAAATAAGCTAATTGTCCATTAATGGAGGAATGGATGGATAGATAGTAGTGTTTGGATCTAATGCTATATGATACTGTAGTTAAATCTTTAAAATGCACTATTGATTCCTAATACCAAGTTGGAAAAGGAAATGTACAGTATAATCGCATTCATATGAATTTTTAAAACACAGAAAATAGTATTACTGTGTCCTTGATATGTACCAACGTATTTTTACAATGTCTATAAAATATACTCATCAACTTCACAATTATGCTTGAGAGATGAGATTGGAAAGGAACACAAATGGAACTTCTGCTGCTTCTATATTTTGTTTCTTTTTAAAAGTAGAGATTATATTAGATAAGAAAACACTGGTAAGGTTCTCGCCATTAGTATCTGGCTTAATTAATAGAAATATCAATTATCTGCATAATGTGACCAAGTGGAAATTTAGTCCAAGAGAGGGTCTTTGAACTTCATGTGAAAAATTACAGTGAAAAACAAGACTCAGTGTAAGTATGAATAAAAGGAAGAATCTATGTAGAGATGTTTTCTGTGTGCCAAGAATTCTGCCAGGTCTGTGACATCTATGTCTCCTTGCATCTTCATGGTAACATCAGTCGTGACTTTAATGGACCCACTTCACTTACTGGGACCTTGACATCCCATCAGATTATGAATCTGAACAAAATCATGTTTCTCTTGGTAGAAGATTCTGGATGTGAATCCCTGATGGTTCCATGCCAGCTCTTGTGTCCTTTAACATCAGATCACACAGAGTCTAGAAGTAAAGAAATACAGGTGCTGGTGGGGTTGGCAAAGGAAGTCAGGTGACCAGACTGCACCAACCATGCCTGGAAATGGATGTGCCATTCCTGCTTCCATATTCTCAGATGCTGTCCCAGGGCTGGGGACTGGGCCATTGACCTATTCAACAAACTGCCCTGCTGACAAAAGTGAAGGCTGTCATGGTGGGAGGTGGCATGTGTAGGAAGTGGACTTGGAGGAGTAGGAAGTGGAGAAGCAGATCCCAGCACTTACAGTGAAATCAGCAGGATTTCCAGCAAAGTTCTCAAACTCAGAGGGTCACAGGGTTCCCTGTTTTTTTTTTTTTTGCTTTGCTGAGGTCAAACAAGAGCATGAATGATAAGAAGATAAAAACCGCTTATCAAGAAAAACAAAGCCCTGGACATGGGACTTTTGAGAGAACACATGATTTGTGAAAAGTTTTTATTTTTCCTTTCCATTTTAATTGCCAGGACAACATAGCATGAGTTTTGGGAAAAGGGGAGACAGTGCTATTGTTCTTACAGTTGACACAAGTGTTTAGCTAGAAAATGCATGAGAAATGAGTAAAGAATCACTGGTGTGGAGCATGACATAGGTAGTGATTATCAAATAAAAAGCTATGGACCTCAGAGGAAAATGTGTCTAGCACCAAAAAGAAATCCTCTTGGGGACAAAGTAAGAGTAACTCTAGGATATGCCACCTAGGCATGAGTAGGTGGCCTAGGGTCAAGAACCAGGAAGTCTTGAGACTGCCTGCATCCAGATGAGGAGGGATTGGGGAGGCTCAGGAGGATGGGGTGAGGTGCTGGTTGTGAGGAAGTAAGCAATTTTGCAAGACCTTAGAATCTGCAAAGAAATTGACACTGTTAAAAGTTTCTCCAAGGTCGAAACAACCTACAAATTTCCATGAACATTGATAACTGCAGTAAGCTGAATAACAGTTCCTCCTAAAAAATAAGATTTTTTTTTTTTTAACAAGAAACTTGAGTCCTAATATCTGGGACTTACAAATGACCCCTTATATGGCTTAAAAAAAACATACATATGATCTTGTTAAGGATCTTGAGATGGGAATATTATCTTGGGTTACAATTGCATGCACCCTAATAAGAGGGGCATGAGGAAATCTGACCACAGAAGGGAAGGAGGCAATGTGATCAGGGAGGCAGACATTGCAGAGTGCAGCAAAAAATCACAGAATATCAGAAGTCACCATAAGTTGAAGAGGAAGGGAGAGACTCGGGACTCTACAGGGAGTGGCCCTGCTGCCACCTTGATTTCAGT
Source organism: Marmota marmota marmota (assembly GCF_001458135.2). NCBI lineage: Eukaryota > Metazoa > Chordata > Mammalia > Rodentia > Sciuridae > Marmota > Marmota marmota. Next base: position 9,891,991 of record NW_026000153.1, on the reverse strand, counting down.
CCAGTCATACTGCTTTTGGGTTTCTGCCTCCAGTCCCTTGAGAAAATAAATTTCTGTTGTTTTAAGCTACCAAGTTTGTGGTGATTCATTATAGCAGCTATAGAAAATTAATATAATGATTAATATTCAATTTTGAGAAATTCGTTGTGATATTCTGGTAACTAATCTCCACACAATGTTAAGAGGTCATTTAAGCTTTGCATATAAAAGTAAAAAGTTGTAAACCTTCTAGGATGTCTATCAATACCAATTTAAATAAATTATGTTTTGTTAATAGGAATGTTACATAACTATTAAAAACGAAATGGCAGAAGCATATTTATTGACATAGTACTATGTTCATATTCTTCTTAAAACAACCACAAATACCAAGTATATATAAAAAATTTTAGATCTAATTTTTTTTAGTTATAGATGGACACAATACCTTTATTGATTGATTGATTGATTGGTTTATGTGGTGCTGAGAATTGAACCCAGCGCCTCTCACATACTAAGCAAGCACTCTACCACTGAGCCACAACCCCAGTCCTAGTTCTAAATTTTGATTCATTTGGAATTTGTCCTGGTATGTGGCATGAGATATAGATAAAAGTTTATTTCTTTCCATTTGCCTCTCCATTTCATTTTTTTCTAGCATCTTTTATTGAGTACTACATGCTTTCTGTACTGATTTTGAGTATATGTTATTTCCATATTCTCAGGCTTATTTTTAGACCTTTCATTTTGTTCTGTTGGTCTGTCTGCTTATGCAGACATCAGTACCACAGTTTTGATATTACTACGTACTTATGATATAATTGAACTTATCATATAATCCCATAAGGACACCCCCCACACCGAGGTCTATTTTTTTTTCCAAGAATTTTCCTGTTCTTCTTGCTTCACAAATACCTCAGAAAAATCTTTCAAGTCCTGTGGGCTTTCTTATTGTGCTCGTGGTAAATTGATAGTAATGGAAATTTCCATCTTTATGGTGTTTTCTTCTCATCTAAGAATTGGTAGGAGTCTACTTTGGTCAAGTGTGTGTCCACATGCATGCACACGCACACACATACTTTCTTCAGAAGTGATTTTAAGGTATTCTTCACATACTTTTAGAGACCTTCTATGGTTTGGATAAGTGTCCTCCAGAGATCCATGTGTTAAAGTCTTAGTCCCCATCCCATGGTGCTACACCAATGATATAACTTCCTTCCTCTAGGAGGTGGGACCTAGAGGAAGGAAGTTATGTCATTGGTACAAGCCCTTGATGGGGACAATGGGACTCTGGCCCTTTCCAGGATCTCTTTCACTTCCCAGCCACCATGAGTGAGCAGCTTTGCTCCATCACTTGCTCCCCACCATGATCTGCTGGCTCACCACAAGCCCAAAGGCAATAGACCAACCAACCAGAGATTGAAATCATGAGACAAAATAAACCTTTCTTCCTTATAAGTTGATTATCTCAGGTATTATGTCACCATGATGGAAAGTTGACTCACACAATACTCTTCTGAAGCTTATTCATAAGCATTTTATGTCTTTCTTTACTATTAAATATGATTTTCCCTATTATACTTTCTTATTGCTGTTTAAAACATGAAAACTATTTTTCCTCTTTACTAACTTTGTACTGTTGATAGATTACTGAAATGTCTAATTTTTCACTATTTTCCAGGTGCTGCTTGTGGCTTTTATAGTTGTATGTAGTGTCTTCTACAAATAACAATAGAAGTATTTCCTCCTTTTCAATCTTTGTGATTATACATTTTCTCTTATCTGATGCTATCAATTTATACCTTTAGTAAATTAATTTTAAAAACAATGATATCTATATAATATCCTGACTGTGGTGGACTGATTTTAGCACTAAGTATAGTTTACACTGGATTTAGACTTGAATTGATGTCAGTAACTACCCTACTATTATTAATGTTTTGAGTATTTTACCTAGAATTGACATGGGATTATGTGAAAGATCTTTCAGCAATATGAAAAGATACATTTTTTTCTTAAAATAGTATGATTAATTCATTTGTAGATTTCTTAGTATTGACCAGCCTTGCGTTCCTTGCATGATACTTAAATATCATATATTATTATTGTTTTGGTATGCTACTGAATCATGTTTCCTAATTTAGGATTTTAAGATAAATATTCATAAAAAAGATAACTAATTACTTTGTAATCTTGGAGTCTGGGTATCAGAGTATTCTGCTTTATTGAAAGTCTAAGATCCAACTGTAAAAATTGGAGGTTTTACTTGATTTTTCTATACTTTCTTTATGCTATGGAATTTTTTAAAATTTAATAACATTAGAATTCCCTGTGAAACCATATGGGTCTGGTATTTTTGTGGGAGATTTCTCTTTGACAATTTTATTTATTCTGTGTAAATATATTGCTTTGGGTTTTCTTTCTTTCCTGGGACCAGTTTTGAAAAGTTATATTTTCCTGGAAAATTATTCCTTTAGTCCAAATATCAAATTTATTTACATACAGTTGAACAAAACAAAGTTTTGTGATTTTAAAAAAATTTTCTCTATTTCCCTTATCTTTCTTTATTTCACATTTTTGTAGAAAAATAGCCACGTTCTTAACTTCAGAACAGAAAATGAAAACCTTTCCATGATGTAGCATTCAGGAACCAGAAAAGGGAATTGATAAATTCTACAACATTTAAAAAATGAAAATAAAATAATTCTTTAGTAGCCAAAAAACATTTTAAGCACAGTGAAAGGTTTAGCGACAAATTGGGAAAATATTTGCAAGTTACACAATATAAAAAGAGTTAATATTCTTGTGCATGTATGGATATATTAAAAGAGCATTTAGAAATAGAAAAAAAACCTAATCCAATGGAAAAGTTAGCAAAGAATATAATTCAGAAAAAAAAATTATATGGCCATGGAACTTACAATTGATTCTCACCTCTCTTCATATTAAAACAATTAAGACGTGGAAATATGCACAATTGTCCCTCAGTAACATCAAGGAGTTGGTTTCAGGACCTCTGAGAATGCTCAAGACTCTTATATAACGTGTGGTAGTATTTGCAAACAACGTACACACCGCAGCCTTCTCTATTCATTAAACAGTGCAAGCTTACTTATAAAACCTAACATAATGTAAACGCTATGTAAACAGTTGCTTTTCTATAGTGTTTAGGGGAAGAAGGGGAAGAGGTCTGAGCATGCTCAGTACAAAGGCCTAACTGTATGTCGCACATGATTGGTCGAACCCACAGACACAGATGGATGTATACAGAGGACCACTGTATCTGCAGAAAGGTTAAAAGTTTGGTCTTGTGCTCTTTTCGGGGGTGGGCTGGGGAAAAGAGTCTCATATATTGCAGGTGGAAGTGACATTTCCTATAATATCTAAGAAGGGAAATTTGAGACTATCCATCAAAAAAGGAAAATGCTTTGACCTAGATGTTCCACCTGCAGAAACATAAGCTACATTTCTGGCCAGCTGGGACTGACAGCCAAATGCAGCTTCTGACACCATCTCTGCTTACAGCAAGCTCCATAAACTCTCACCGGATGGGGACAGTTTTTGCACAGTGGAGGACAGGAGCCGCAACATGCCTGAGAAAATCACACTTGCTGATATTGGCCAGAATATGTCACACAGCTGTTTCTCTTTCCTGGGTTTGATGAGGAGGGATCTTGCGCCGCTCAGCAGACCCAGCCATATGATCTCAGCAATACAACACCTCTGAGTCTTCAAACAATGAAAAAGCCACAAATGAGAAGTGTACTCCCACCACTAATTACTTTAAGATGTGATATGAATCGAAGTCGCCCTTCCCTCCCTTTTTTTAATTTGGGCCACTCTATTAATTTTGTTACCCAAAGGTGATTACCCTACTTTTTTCTAAAATTTGCCCACAATCTGCCCTTCACTCCAGATTCATGCCACATGAGAGGAGACCTTTGGTCAAATGTGTCCTACTTCCTTACCATACTTCACTAACTGGTGCATAATATTTTCTCGACCTTTTCAAAAATTCTGTAGTCTCAGTGGCAATATGAACCGGGTCATGAACTTTCATTACCAAAAATTGGTCATGATCCTAATGTAACATACTCTGTTTCCATCTCATCATCCCCACCCCCACCCCAAATCACTACAATCTCTTCTTGCTTTGCTATTGGAATAAAAGATAACCAGATGTTGGGGCCTGAGCTGACAGAAAAGGCAGCATTCGAAGGGTTAATTCATTTCCCTCACGGAGTAAGCATTTTGCTGACCCAGTGTGAGATGCGTTGGACCAAATTCAATTTAGCTGCAGTCAACAGGAAAGTAGGAAGGAAAATAGGATTTAACAAACAAAGCATTAAAAAGGGGGGGGGGGG
>NW_026000153.1:9758453-9887630 GCF_001458135.2 Marmota marmota marmota | reverse complement strand
GGGGGGGGGAGGGAGTCCACAGCAGGAAATAATTATTTGGGCAATTGTTCACTTTGTTAAAGGGCTGGCCTGTATGAATATCCATCAGGATGCAATGCTGTGTCCGTGGTTTCTCTGCAGCACCCTGTCTGGTCTAATTAGTTACAAAAGTGGTTCTATGGGCCGAAGAAATTTGCAATTGTGCTGTGTTTCAGGAGAACGAACACATATGTCATTGAAGTAGAGTCTGGCACCAGCTTATTCTGGTGAAACCCCAAGTGGTCGGCCAGAATGGAATCAATACGAAAGGAAGCTTGAATGCCAACAGAAGTGGTTTACAAAAATAATTCACTGACCATTCCATCTGCCTCCGATTAAGCATGTTAAATGGTTCAGTTCAAGTTAACGTTTCTAATATATAGATGTACATAAATAAACAAAACCACATATTTTTATCAAATATTTGCATTTGAAAAACTACATACAGAGAGAGAGAGAGAGAGAGAGAGAGAGAGAGAGAGAACTCAAACTGCTCTTTCATCAATCCATTCACTATCCTTTTCCCCTTAAAGCAGTTACACTAAAAACATGAAAACGCAGACTGTCCTGTTAGAGAAGGGTAAACTCCCTCTGGAAAAGAAAGTGAAAATAATATTTTCAGAATAAAATCCTTCAATCTGTAAAAGGAGTTTTTATAGCTTAAGCTCAGGAAAGTCGGCCAAAGGTTCAATCGACCCGCGAACGGAAGCGGGACTGGGTCACCCGGGTTTAGCACACTCATTGCTTCGCTGTCCCCCACAGTGGGTGCTGGAAGCAAATCAATAACCTGTTGATACAAAACTATCTAATTGCACAGAAAAATTCACTGAACTCATTTTAAAATCACATAAATTAGAATCTAAGAAGAAGACATGTCACAAATAAATAGCAAATAAAATATGTCAACACGTATTGAATTTTCACTAAGTTAAATACTTCCCACATAATGGCTCCAATCACCTGTGAGGAAGGTGTTTTATTACTAGCCCATTCAAAAGATGTGGAAACTGAAGCACAGAGTCGTTAAATAACTTCACCAAGGTCACACAGACAGGAAAATGAAGCCTGGAATGGGGATTTGGGCAGTCTGATTCCATATCATGCTCTCTTCTTCTCCCCTGTGTTAAAAAAAAAGGGGGTGGGGGACCCAGACCAGTTTTCCAGAGCAAGTCTCAGAAGCCGACAGAGTCACTAACTTTTTGTGGGAGGTCTTTACCACCCCTTCCCCTCTCACACAGCTGAAGATGAAATAAAGACACCCCCTCATCCTGCTAGTTTTGTACTGCCAGGCTCTGTTCCCTGCTGCCTGGGCTGCCCCAATCACCTGCCCCTCACCTGCAGAAAGGAGGGTGCAATGGGATAAAATTTTTGCACAGTCCCGCAGGGAGAGGAAACTGGCTGCTTCACCAGGAATGAACTTCTGGGCCCAACTACAGGATAGCGGTCTAATTCAAGGTCTGCACGGAGTCCTGCCGCGACAAGGGGCTTTAAGTGCTTGTGCCTCGCTGCGGGGTCCATGATCCCTGCTGGCTCCAGGTAATCTGGTAAGACAGTGGGAGGGGGAACCGGGGACAAAGGCCCACGGATTTGTGAGCACTTCCCGTGTGCTCACACGGGGCAATTGACCCTGCTCGCCTCAGTTAAGCCTCACATAAAATCTATGATTGCGGCCGGAGAAACTAAAGCTCGGGGTGTTTAAGAGGCTTGCTCTAAGTCACGCAGGTAGTGAATGGAGAAGCGAGGGTTTGAGCTGGGCTCCGGCTCCAAAGCCCTGGTTCTGTTCTCCCGGTGATGCTTGGCAGCCCTGCCGGCTGCCTCAAAGGCCACTGGCTAGGACTGTTGCATATGCTTACTAGAGACCCGGGGAATATCTCCATGATTATAAAAATCTACAAGACGAAGGACACCCGGGGGAAGGTGGAGGACCGACCCGGGCAGAGCACGAGGGACCTCACCCGGGATCTATCCCTGCAGGCGGACTCCTCCGACCCGGTCCAGCCTACGTGGGCCGGTGCTCACAGCCAGGGAGCCGGTGTGAGCTCATGCCGCTCCCGACAGGCTGAGCAAGGCGGTGGAGCGCTTCCAGCGCTCAAGGTAACGGGAAATGTTGAGCAAAGTAGGTGAAAAGCCTTGTCTAATATTTCCATTTACCTACTTTGTCTGTCTGAATAAGTGTCATTAATTCAAACCATTTCAAAATGAGGCTTGATGATGTGTGAGAGCGGAAGCCCCAAGCACCAGGCTCCTCCGCGCCACATCCTTGCTGACTCTATCTCTGTTTGGAGCGATCAATTGAACCCCGGCAAATGTGCTGTGAATGTTGCCGCGCAGCTGACCACTAATGTGCGTGGTCTGTGCGCGCGGAGAGGGCGGAGGCTGGAAGCAGCTTCCCAGACCTGCCCTTCCCCCATGCATTTCCCTGGCCTGACTTCCCTCAGCCCCGAAACCTCTCCCCCTCCTTCCCCAGCCACCCCCAGGGAGACCTCAGGAGGGACGCTTCAAAAGTAGAAAAGACACCAAGGAGCGTGATTTTCTCTCTAGGAAATACCCCAGCATCAACCACTTGATTTACTTCTCACTGCTAATGCTTTTCATATAGACGGCAGAGTTCTTACTGAAATAATAATCTTGATAATTCTGCAGCCAGAAGGAAAACCCGTCCTTTTCTGAAAGCAAGAGAAAAGTCAGAAAGCTTAGCAGTGCACAACTTTAATATTTTGGTTGATAACATGCCATAGACTTAGAGTATTTTCCATTTCCTTTGTCCTTTTTCCAGTGATTTCAAAGGCTTTTATTAAATCTATCAAAATCTCAATGTGAGTTGTGATGGTAAAAATTAGGTGCATTTTTCCCCAACAGATACACTAACTGGAAAGTATATGCATCCAAATGAGTTCCATGCTTTTCAAAATAGACTCTTTTTAAAAATATTTTTTAGTTGTCAATGGACCTTTATTTCATTTATTTATATGCAGTGCTGAGAATCAAATCCAATGCCTCATACATGCTAGGCAAGTGCTGTACCACTGAGCCACCACCCCAGTCCCTCAAAATAGATCCTTCTATGGGACTTAGGCTTATTCCAAAGATATCTCTCTCCCCTCCCCAATATATGCACACACACTTGCACTGGGCATACACACACACACACAGTTATCTGTCTATATGAGAAGTTCTTTTGCAATTACATTCAGACAACCACATCATTTTGAAGATCTTTTATGATATTTGTGGGAAAAGTCTAAGAGTTGAGTGCCATGTATGATATTTTTAAAAAACAGTTCAACTGGGACATAGTAGAGATGGTCCCTGACTTACATGATTTGATTTATTCCTTGACTTTACGATGGTGTGAGAGCATACCCACAATCATTATGCCATTCACTCCACCACACTATTCAATAAATTATATGAGACATTCAACATTTTATTATAAAATGAGCTATGTGTTAGATGGTTTTGCCCAACTGTAAGTGTTCTGAGTCCATTTAAGGTGGTCAAAGCCAAGCTATAATGTTTATTCAGTAAATCAGGTATATTAAATACACTTTTGACCTAGTGATATTTTGAACTTCTGATGGGTTTATTGGGCCCTAACCCCATCATAAGTTGAGGCGCATCTGTATTGGAGGGTCAGAATGAGATCCCACTAGAGTCAAGAAGTTGATTTCCTTTACATGACTTATAAGTGGACTCTTATAATAATATGAGTCCAGGCAGACCCCAGCTGGACAGCAGTGGATAAGGACCAAAAGCATGCATCACAACATCCATGCTAAGTGGATACTGGGAACATCATGGAACCTCAAGGAACCTGTTTTCTCAGGGGCAAAATCAAGAAATTAACAGCTGTCCCATCTACCTTACAAGGCAATCTGAAGTCCTCTTTACTGGGCTGTTTCCAAAAGTGTCTTCAGAAGTCATGTGTACTGGAGGCCAGTATCAAAACAGGCAAAGCAGAGCTGTTCCAGTTTGACCACTGAGGAGGGGGTGTACACCCCTGGCTGTTCACCCTCTGCCACTCAAACCCTCCCCACCTCTCAGCAGTCCCTGAGGCACCTCTGAGATCCCCTGCCCGCCCTCTGCACAGAGCCCAGTATTCAAACATCTAAGCCAACTCTAGAAAAGCTCTTTATAAACCGTAAATCCCAGAATAAACATCAGTCTACTCTCCCCAGATTTGCTCTATCAGCCACAGTGTCTGTCATCTGTAGACATCTATGGCCACCACTAAGATAATAATCATTTCAAAACACTCATCTACCATGGTTGACCTTGGCCCTGACCTTTAGAAACTTACTGTCCACAAAGGGGTTCCCTGTTCTCTTGAACAATCGCTACTAGTAGGCAGGATTCTAAACCTATCCTCAAGATTCCTCATCCCCTGGTTATTTAGCCTAATACTAATTGAGGTGTTGTCGTGCATGGATTTTGAAATGGAATTAAAGTTACTAGTCAACTAACTTTAAAATAGGGAACTTATCCTGGATTTTCCAGGTGGATCTGATGTAATCAGTTTGGACTTGGAAAACAGACGAGGAAGATAGAAAAGGAGTCAGAGAGATACTTCAGTAGAGGGAGGTAATGTTCGGATGAGCTAAAGAGGAAGTCAGAGATTTAAAACAGAAGACTCAGCCCACCAAGACTGGCTTTGACGGTAGAGTGGAGGAGGTCACAAGTTAAGATACACAGGTGGACTCTGGAAGCTGAGAATGACCCTGGTTACTAGCCAGGAAGGAAACAGGAACATTGGTTCTGTAGCCACACAGAATGAATTCTGAATGAACTGATTTTTTTTCCCCCTTTAATTGTAGTACTGGAGGCTGAACCTAGGGCCTTGTGCATGCTAGCCAAGTGTTCTACCATTGAGCTACACCCCAGCTCCACCAGAACTGAATTCTAAATGACCCTTGAAGCAGTTCTCCCCATGAGCCTCCAGCTAGGCATGCAGCCCTTCCCACACCTTGACTTTAGCCTGGGGAGACCAGTAACCTAATAGACGTCTAGCCTAATAGAATCATCAGATAGTAGATGGGTGTTATTTTAAGCTGCTAAATTGGTGCTAATTCATATGGCAGCAATAGAAACCTAAATAACCATCCACAATATTTTTCTGAAATCTTCAGTCTTCTAGAGAAACCAGATCATTGTTCTTGGGTGTTAGAAGATCTTGTTTCAGTCCAGTTCATTTGATGAACCTCTGGAACCCCCAGATGCTGGGCATAAACTAGGAGAGAGCAGGCACCAAGGAGAAGGAGAAGAGGACATTCCTAGGAACTAGCCTGTTTACAGCCTGTTATTTGGAAACAGCCATAAGGAAAATGATGTGAGTCTAGTGGTGTCTGACACTGGCTGGTCATTACACCCACTCAGGGAGGTTTTAAAAATCCCTATTCCCCACTCACATGCCAGACCAATTATAGCAAAACCTCAGGAAAAGGGGGCAGCATTATATCCTAAACCTGCATAAGTGATCCCAGTGAAAGCCAAGTTGGAGAACCACTGGTCTCTGAACTGGTTAAACCTGACTAGTTAGGAGAAGATTTCATCTGTTGGTAGAATGTGGTAGAAAATAGTGGAGAATGAAGCTCACTGCAAATGCTGGAATGTGGCTCTGGCTGAGTTCAGCTTCACTGTTGATGTGGATTATTCCACAAAGCAAGACGCAAACATTATCTGACTTGAAAATGGTCACACCTCCCAGAATTTAGCAGAATCCCTGGCTCACTGTACACCTAATGTGGTTGGGGCTCAAAATGTGTGATGAATGATCTTGCTTTTTCTGTGATTATTAATTCCACTAGCTGCATATGGAAACAGTAGTGTCCCTCTGCACTGGGAATAGGTGCTCATCTCTCCCTTGTAGGGAGCACTCTTGGAGTACATGGAAGGTTTTGAACAGAAGTGAGGAAGAGGACAAAGTGGAAAGATAGTCAGTTGTAACACTTTTCCTTAATCCAAAGTATGGATACCAACAGGGCTGTAATCCCTGTAGGGGGTTTCTAGCCAGTGGGTGACAAGATGAGAACCATGGTAAAACTGACAATTCTACCATGTGGGCTGATGGCTAATTTTCCCAATGTTTGTAATTTCCAGAGTGCTTCAGAATCCTCAAATTGTTTTTGTGCATTCTCAATCCTTGGGCACCAGGGCAGGGTATCAGAGAGGGAGGCTCATCTTTCTGGTGACCTAATCTTTTGAGTAAGTCCTGCAGGATTCGCTTGCTGCCCAAAGTTTTCCGCCCCAGATGCCATGTGGTTTGGGATGATTGATCACCCTCCAGAGCCCTTCTCACATGAACTGCATCCCTACATTCTCTCTTCTGCACGAATTGGCATGCTGAGTGGGGCATTCTCCTCTACCTGGAAAGCTTTTCCCACATTCCAAACACCTGAGAAGCATTTTGTCTGTGTTGCTTCTTCCATGGTGACACCAGTCAAAAACTCTTTAACAGCAGATTTTCCCACACTGCAAACTTGCAAGATTTCCTTCCTGGATGGATTCATTTGAGGTCTTTTTTTTTGGCTGAAGGTCTTACCCAGAGCATCCCTGTGGATCTCAGTCTCGTGAGCTTACATGCTGATCACTTTTTGAGAAGATCTGAAAAGTGTTCCTAGTTTTTTCAAGTGTTCTGCTTCTTATGTGTGAATCTGCTTTCATTTGGCAGATGGCCTAGGCAAATACCATTAGCATTTTGAGCACAGGATGGCACAACAAACTTCTCCATAAAATGTTTTTTTCTCTCCTTGCGGCTATTCCCTGGCCAAGGAACATGCTGCTATTGCTTCTCAATTGTTGCTGCTGCTATAAACGACAGCCCCCAAGCAATCCCCTCTAATAGCCAGTAGGCTTAAAGGAAAATGCAGACATGGGGAAGCAATGTCTGGGGAAGGGAGGCTGAATATAAAAATTGTGCAACTAAAAGGTTTTTACAGTTAATGCAGCTCTTTCCCCCTGCGAAAGGCTACCTTTAAAAGCTGCCATTTCCTTTGCATTAACTAAAAATGGACACATCTGTTGAAAGAACTGGGGAGGGGAAAAGACAATAGCTATTATGATGGTCAGGGAAAGTGTGCATGTACATAAACCACTGAAGAGAGTGCAAAGAGGGGCGAGACTGGTGGAGAGATTGCCAGGGAGTTGCTGTCAGTGATTATTTATGCAGCACCATAAATGCAAGGCCGTCAAAGTCAACAGCCATCTCCCTTAACTGCTACCTAAGTGCTGGCAATGCGAGACCTCAGAAGAATGACTCTCCTATTTAATATTTAACCAGATGCTTCCATTTTTGAAAATATAGTTTGCTCCTTATGGAGGAGGGAGGGGAGGCTGACTTGCAACTTCTGTGATGGATGAGCTAATGTTGGGAGGAACAGAAAACCAGTTTTTGTTCTTCAGACTTCGCTGTGGATATTTCCACCACGTTGGCAAACAGAGCATTTTCTCCAAGTTCAACTTATCCCTTATATTATCGTAAGGTAATGAAATAATGCTAATGATGAAATAAGCTGAGGTGAGCATAGGATCTATGTAACAGAGGTGTGAAAACCGAGATGGGAAGGTGTCATGTGCTTGGACCCATGTCATGTAAGCCAGGAGAAGGGATGAACCAGACCTGTTTTGTTTAGGTTTGAATTTTGTGGCAGAATGGAAATGCCATGTCACCTGAACTGCCGAAGTCTCAAGAAAGCACCAAGATTGTCAAATGGAACCCAACTGCGATTCCATTTATCACACAGTGATGCACTAGACATGGGCATCCATCTTACCCCTGGACAGTTGGCCCGCTGTCCACCTCTTTGCTCTGAGTACTCCATTCCCGTATCTCAGGTACATCCGTTGACTCTCCAGCCTTTCCTACCTTTGTCCTTCATCTCTGGGCTCTTCCAGACCCATGTACATGCTCTCTCCCATATCACAGCCACAGCCAACCACAGTGAGGGCCAAATACACATCCATTCCAGGGCCTCTTCTCAAAGCTGAGATGGCCATCCATCAGTCAATACAGTGACCAGCTGGCATGCAGGAAACAGTCACCATGAGCCTCCAGGGATCACCTGCCAGACATCCTCTCTCTCTTGTGCACCACGAAGAAATTACCTCCTTCATGCTTCCGTCTGCATGTGTGGTGGGTTTCTGGGTGGCTCTGTGTGTCTGCTCAGGGTAGGGGGGTTACATGGAAGTGGCCAGCCCCTGAAAGGCCCTGTATTATTCCAGTGCTGTTATTGTTTCAGCCCACTGTCAAGCTCTTTCTCCCACGTCTCTCACACATCATTTCCTCCTGTGCCCATATATTTGAAAAGAAAAACGTAAGGACACAAGACAGCCTAAGAACAGGAGAGCAGTATCCTCGCAAGAAGGAAGACTGTCTGTTCTTGTTGTTCTTAGTTTATTTTAATCTCCCCTCTGGGCCTCTTTAATACATCCCACCCTCCTAAAGGGAAAATAAGAGAGACAGGGGAGGCTTGAACAATGAAGCATTTCTCTGCTCCCTTCTCCACCTCCCCCAGCCCGCCACCCCAGCCCCACAAAGGCCAAGGATGACTCCCAGGCTTCATGAAATTTCAGATCATATTGAGGAGAATGTCAGGATGACTTCACTGGCCCGTAGAGACAACATCTATACAGGCTCCTGAGGGAGATGGGACTGGGCACAGAGCAGCCCCTTGTGCTGGGGACAGTATCACAGGGTCCCATTATCTGCAGAAGGGACGTGAAATTGGAACAACTCCAGCTGAGAATGCAGCACGCCACCCCATTTACATGAAATATACGGAGTTGGGCCCGCCACACAGCCGGCTAGCTTTGATCTTGGTGAACTTTTGAATCATGTGTGACTAAAGAATTCTTTACAAAGAATTATTTCAGCTCTCTGAGTTAATGAAAAGCCAGCCTGCACAATTTATGGAAGCAAAGAGACCAGCATTAGATGGGGGGGGGGATAAAAGTCATAAAAAAAATCCCCAGGAGCCCTTAATGCGACAGTCCTCGTGTTCTGTGTGGATCCCTAACTCCACATTTCTCTGTCAGATTTATTAGGTTTTATTGGAATTCATTCTTCTCAGCATAAGGGTTTGTGGAGACAATCATAGGGAGGTTTAAAAAAAAAAAAAAGCATGTCTGAAACAAAATGAACCAAATTGATGCGATAAGACCCAGGTAGCCAGCTCCTCACTATTGGGCCGCTATCAACCTGATCAAAGCCAGCATCACTTCAGCTTTGCCACCATCACCTTACCAGGGGTGCCTCTGAGTGTAAGCCATGCAGCAAACCTTCACAAAAATCAACCTGCCATGTTTAGGGCATGAAGTGCTTCTTTCTCCCAACCTACCTCATGGTAGACCATGTAGTCTCAGGGGGGAGGAAATGTGGGAAGCCTGGGAGGAAGTGACCACTTCAAAGCATTGTGTGGGGCTCTCCTAAAATACATACTGTCTGCATGTCCTTTCCCTGTATTTACTACAGAGCCGCCTCCCAGGGAGGTGATCACATGACATGTACAAAGAGGGAAACCAAAGCTGTGAGTGTGATCAGATGTGGGAATCAGCTCTCTCCCAGGCTGGGCATCATTCACATCCACTTAGCCATTTCCAGGCACTTTCTTTCCAGAAGAGATTAAGCTCGACAGTGATCTCTGAGAGTTCTCCATTCTGTGTGCTGTGGTCTATAAATCCCAATCCTTTCACTGGTTATCACTCCCCACAAGAAACACTTCAGCCACAGGCTGTTCTCCAGATACTGAGAGCAGGAATGATGGTCTGGAGGATTTTTTTTACTAAGGAGGCAGCCTACAGCGGAGCTTAAAAGTTTAGTCTTAGAATCCCACCACCTTAGTTGGAATTCTCTTCCTTGCCCCTTCTCCCCTTCTTGGCTGGGAATTTCACACTTAGATTTCTTCTTAATGCTTTAGTTCTATCATGGGAACAATGATAGCATCTCCACTGGTTTCAGTGAGGACCAAATGAGAATAGGCAATAAACTCCTTCCAGGCCACAATAAACCCTTAATGAGTATGAAACAATTTCCTAAAAACAGGTGCCTTGGAAAATAGATAACAGGTTAGGTCCATTTTAATTTAATTTGTGAAAGTTTTTAGTTTGAAGAGGGACAAGCTATTTAAAAACAAGACAACCAGAATGAAAATTACCCCCATGTATTGTTCCAACAGACCTTTCAATTCAACAGATTACCAATAGCTATTTTTTTCTGGATGTACTTATGTGTAAGATCACTTAATGACCATTATTTAATTTTCCTGCTCAGAAGAAACACGTAGAGAAGATCACCATCTTGTATCTCTAAACAGTGGTCACTGACACCGTGTGATTAGTTCGCAGTTTCAGAGACAGGAAGTGTCAGAGTGTCTGAGCATAAGCGCACTCCAATTTTTTTATTCCAAATCCAGAACTCATTCCCAACATCATACTTCTTTTCAGATTGCTTCCTACAAAGTCATCTATAAAATTCAAATTATAGGATGCATAATATTTATTAATACTACCAGCTTATCACATTAATGAATAAAAAGTGGAATCATATGCTAGTGTATCCCTTTGACAAATATGCATGTTTTTGTCAATGAGGGAAAGTAAATTAGGCACTGTGAGATAATGAGAAATAATTAAGCATGGAATTTAAAAACACTGATCATTAAGAATTGAGATTCAAAGAAAAACTTAGAAAAAAAAGTTGGGGGTGGGGAGTTCAAATCAGAGAGTGCTACTAAATCTTCAAGAAACAAAGTGAAGATTTGGAACATTTTTATTTATTTTTTAAAAACCCACAAAAAAAAAACCCTTCTCACTTTAAAAATCACCCATCAATAACTTGTGAATTCTCTTTACTTCCGGTTAAAAGTAGATATTACTAAAAGAGGACGTTTCTTTCTCTTTTTCTTTCCTGTCCAACATTCCACAAAATAAAAGAAAACTAATCTGTGAGTTCTTACCCTCCTCCAATACCATTTTTTAAAAGACAAAAGATCCCTTTCTCAGGCCATACTGAGTTCCTCTGGCGTCTCTGGGACAGCCCTCCTGAGTCCTCTCCTGGAGCATAGAGGACAGTGAGCAGCTGTGCCAGGGTAGGGCAACACTTCCACCGACTCCTTCCCACTCCCATGATGCCAGAGTTTGCTGGGTGTTAGTTTGCTAGGACCACTGTAATGAAGTCCCACAGACTGCATGGCTTAAATGACAGAAATGTTCAGTCTCACTGTTCTGGAGGCTGGACGTCTGAGGTCAAGGTATCTTCAGGGTTGGCTGCTTGGGAGGACTCGGGGGAAGGATCTGCTCCAGGCCTCTCTCCGTGGCTTGTAAGTGGCTACCTTCTCCCTGTGTCTCTTCACACTGCCCTCCTTCTGTGAGAGTTCGTGTCCACATCTTATCTTTATAAAAGGTTAGCCATCATATTGGAATAGGAGCCCACCCTACACCAGTGTGACTCAACTAATTACATCAGCAACACCCTATTTTTTAACCTTTTTTTAATTTGTTTTAATTAATTACACATGACAGTAGAATGCATTTATGCACTTTGACATATCATACATAGATGGTATATAATTTCTCATTTTTCTGAGTGTATATGTTGTAGAATCATATTGGTCATGCAGTCACATATATACATAAAGTAACAATGTCTGTTTCGTTCCACTATCTTTCCTATCCCCACATCCCCTCCCCTCCCTTCACTTCCCTCTACCTAATCTAAGGTAATGCTATTCTTTTCTAGTTCTCCTGCCTTATTGTGAATTAGCATCTGCATATTAGAGAAAACATTCAGCCTTTGGTTTTGGGGGACTGGCTTATTTCACTTAGTATACTATTCTCCAACTCCATCCATTTACTGGTAAATGCCATAATTTTGTTCTTTTTTAAAGTTGAGTAATATTCCACTGAGTGTGTGTGTGTGTGTGTGTATGTGTATGTGTGTGTATATATATATATATATATATATATATATATATATATATATATCACATTTTCTTTATCCATTCATCTATTGAAGGACACCCAGGTTGGTTCCATAGTTTAACTATTGTGAATTGAGCTGCTATAAACATTGACATGGCTGCATTACTGTACTATGCTCATGTTAAGTCCTTTGGGTATAGACCGAGGAGTGATATAGCTGGGTCAAATGTTGGTTTCATTCCAAGTTTTCTGAGGAATCTCCATAATGCTTTCCATAGTGGCTTCACCAATTTGCAGTCCCACCAGCAATGTATGAGTATACCTTTCCCCCACATCCTCACCAATATTTATTGTTGCCTGTGTTCTTGATGATTGCCATTCTGACAGGAGTGAGATGAAATCTTAGTGCAGTTTTGATTTGGATTTTTCTAATTGCTAGGGATGTCAACAACTCTATTTTCAAATGGAGTCAACTTTGGAGTAAAGACTTCAATATATGACTTTGGGGGAGACATAATTTGACCCATAGCAGTGGGTTATGGCTTTGAAATTTTGCCTAGAAAAGATTGACACTAGCCCCTGAAAGGAAGAGTTGAGTATTAGCCAGACAAGATCATTTCCATTAAAGTTATGAGCATTATATAAATGTAAGTGGTATTGTCTCTGTAATCTCCCTGGAAATTATTTCTCCCTAGCCAGTACACTCCCAAACCAGTATAGTGTGATAAGTTACAAAATGGCACTCTGACACTGAGATGCCTAATTTGTTCTTAATATCTAACAACTGGCAGGATTGGGGATAAGTAAAATAATGTAATGTATTCAGTAAAATAATGTTCAGGCACATTATTCTGTTTGAGTCATAATTCATCATTTAGTAAGACAGACAAATGTTTCCCACTCAGGGCTTATTCTATCCAACTCATTTATGATTCAAAGTATTCATGTCAGCTCTGATGTGGCCCTTTCTGGGTCCTCTTCTGGGAACCTTCCCTCTGCTTCCCACTACCAAGATGAATTATCTACTTTCCCCTGGCCTCCCCAGCACCCTGTGTTCCTTGAACATGGTTATTGTCCAGTTCCTGGTGTGTCTCCATCAAGAGACTGAAATCCCTGAGGAGAGAGTCCGTATTTAATACCAACAGCAGTAGTACAAACAAAGAGCACAGTAAACGTTTTTTTAAAGCAGTGCCAGAAGTATTTGCTACATAAAATTGGTTTAAAGTGGATCATCTTAACTCCAGAGTCAGAGAACACTGAGCTGTCACTACCTAACAGAGAGGCACAGCCATGCCCCATTTTTTCTGAAGAGACCATAGAGGGAAGAGGCAAAAACATCAGCCATTACAGTGATAACCTGCTCCCTTGTGATCAGTACTGACTACGTAGGTGCTTTGCGAAGATATGCCCAAGTGGCATATGAAAGAGCACACGCCACAGTTGCCTCCCTCATGAAGATGGAGAGTTTATTGCAAATAATTTTGAACCTCTTTTAACCAAAAGTATTAAGATTTAATCTATGTCTTCCTTTATCTTGCACTATCTTTGCTGAACCTCTGGCCAAAACTGATAGTAAAAATCCATTTATCTTTTTTGCAACAGTTTATGTTCTATGAGAATTTCTCTGTGGCATTTACTGCTATTTTATTTGGGCACATTTTGTTTCTCCCCAAAGGACGATATTAACGGGCATTAGGAAATCTAAGAAATGTGTTTACACTAAAACACTCTTGAAATCGAATCTTTGAGATGACCCAAGTCTAAAGGGACTGTTATTTTATAAATGCAATGCTGCTTGTTCTAAATTGGCTTTTGTGAAACTAAACCCTCTCCCAAGTTAGGACTGCGTTGGGAGGTGACAAACAAACCTAGCTTAACTCCTTATCAACTCTAAAGGATGCCAAGAGGGGGAAAGCCAATTCCACTTGGGTTTCTATCTCTGAGCTAGCTCAGCATGTGGCCGAACTTTGGCAGCCCTAAACTAACCGCCTTCCAAAGTGCTGTCTTCACGCATCTTCCAGGGCCACCTTTGCATTCAGATTCAAGTACTCAACAGGAAGAAGTTCAAGGGGTGTCTCAGGATTTCAGGATGACACCATCTGCTTAAAGAGTCCAAGTCAATCCTCATTTGACAGCATTCTTCACTATAGAAGGAAAAAACCCGACTTTCTTATTTCATGATATTTTTTCAGAAAAACCTCAAGCACTTGGGAAAAAAAAAAACTTTCATGTCACCAAGGAGGTTCTCTATTTGCATTGTTCTGGGGATCATGCAATTTAACCTTTACCAGGGCAAAGAAAAGATAGCTATTAACGTTGAACATGCCAGCCTATGGCAGTCCAGATAAAAGCCCCTCTTGCTCCACAGAGGGTAGGGTGGTGTCAAGAGTAGATGTACAACCACAAGATGGAGAACCCAGCCCTCTGCCCACCACCCTTCCCTGCCCTCTCACCGAATCCTCACCTTGAGTAGTGCTATTGTGAACTCTGCAGCCCGATCCACCAAGCCAGGGTCATCCAGGGAGGAGATGGGCTGCTCTTCTATCTCTCTTTCCAAGGAAAACAGTCTACACAGGAGGCGAAACTGCATAGTGGTGAGGTTACAGTGTGAAACCTGCCTTGTCCGTGGCCCACGAGAAAGATGACTCATGTTCCTTCACATCCGGAGATGGATGAGAAAGAATTTCCCTGTGACTCTGAATAGTAGGCACCTGGGATAAGATTGCGGGTACATTAAGCCATAGGCAACATAATAAGTAGAAGCTGCAAGGTCTTTCCCTGCCCTGTAGGATATTTAAACCACCCCCTATTTCCACCATTCTGGAGTCCTGTCTACTACAACCCTGTCCTTTACTTTCTGCATGGCTTCTCCCCTGAGCTCCTGCTGTCAAGTTCTCTCCCCACTCTCCACACACCATCTTGCTTTGCTGCTAATCAGCAGTTTGCCCTCTCCATTAAATAGCCTTTGAAGACCTGCTAAATTGTGTGTCAGGGTCTTGTCACTGCCACCTCCTCAAAGTGGGTTTCATTATCTGTTTCTTTAAACCTGGCTTATTCTGAAAGACAGGCTTCTGTTCCTTTCTTTTCTTTTTTAACATTCGATATTAGACCCTGATCACAACCACTCGAATCTGTTTGGAGCCCTTCCATCGGAGGCCAGTTGTGTTGAATGTGTTATAGTTTTCCTCCTCTAACATTTTCCCCTCCCACTGAGGTAACACCAGCCTGAACTTTCTCTGAAATTAAGTTCCTCTCTGATGGGCTTTTGGGTCTATTCTAATCTTTCGAAGTTAGAATGAGCAGCGGAAAATGCCCTGGGTCTAATGCATTTTGTCAGTAAGTGGCATTATCAGTTCCCTTAGCCTTCTGTACTGTGGGTGGTGACTAGAGAGGTCATGTGAGGAATCAGGCTCTGCACACCCAACTGTGAAGTCAGGGTGAGCCAACTGGGAAAGGGTGCTGGGAACCACATGGGGGAGAAAAACTGTCTTCAGAAAATGGGCTGGTGTTGCAGGGTACGGTGGCACACTCCTGTAATCCCAGTGGCCTGGGAGGCTGAGGCAGGAGAATCAAGAGTTCAAAGCCAGCCTCAGCAAGAAAGAGGCACTAAGCAACTCAGTGAGACCCTGTCTGTAAATAAAATACAAAATAGGGCTGAGGATGTGGCTCGGTGGTTGAGTACCACTGAGTTCAATCTCTGGTACCAAAAAAAAAAAAAAAAGAAAAAGAAAAAAGAAAGAAAGAAAATGGGCTGGTGTAAAATTGGTTCCTTCTAATTTAACACATTCTAGAATTTAACTCAATTCCTAAAGCTAATTCATTAATGGGTATTGGTCAAACACACACATATCTGAAATTATCCTGCCCCCTGGAGAAGACAGAGAACCTGTCTTATTCATTTTTATATCTATACCTTCTAGAAGAGACTTGGTGGAGATGCACAAAGACTGAATGGATGAAGATATGTGTCTGTGACTGCATATAATAGATCCTTTAGCCTTTCATTTTTTTTCAATTTCCTATTAATTTCAAGAAATAGGAGGAACTTCTGTGTCATAGTTTCCTATTGCTGCTCTAACAAATTATCACAAATTTAAGTGTCTTAAAACACCCCAATTTATTATCTTCTAATTGCGAAGGTAAGAAGTTCAAAATCAGTTTCACTGGATCAAAATCTAGGTGTCAGCAGGTCGATATTTTTCCTGAAAGTTTTAGGGAGGAATCAGTTTCCATGTGTTTTCCAGCTCCTAGGGGCTGCACACATTCCTCCACACCTGCCCCTTCTTGCACGTGCAAAGCGCATCACTCCAACCTCTGCTTCCAAGCTCACATTTTTTCTCTGTGATTCCGACCCTCCTGTTTAATTCTTATGTTTACATGGGCCCACTGAAATAATTCAAGACAATTCCCCCATCACAGGATCCTTATCTTAACCACATCTGCAAAACCCCTTTGGGTAACACATTCACAGATTTGGGGGTGGGACTACATCATTCAACCTACCATACTCCTTGTAAAACATAAGTTGATTCTATCATACCTCTATTGAAAATTTTTCCAACTCTTGCCCTATTCTTCAGGAGAAGGTACAAGAGCACACAGTGTCCCTGAAGAACCCACTCGGCCGACTTCTCTAGAAGTTCAAAGTAGCCGTCAAGAGTCCAGATTCAAAGTCCAGAACCTCTGAGTTTTTATGAGTTATGAAATTTTCTTTTTCTTTTCTTATATAGAAGTTGTATAAACGATCATCTGTCCCACAGTTATTGGTGAGGACCAAATGAGATAAATCATGTAGCTATGTCTCTTAGCTGAGTTCCTGGCACATAAAAAGACCAATAAATGTAGTTACTCCCAGAAATATTGCGTGATTTTTATTTTTATTAGTTTATTCAAGTCAGCAACTCTTTGTTAGGCAACTGCTATGTGCCAAGCACTGTTTTAGCCTCTTGGGATACGTCAATGAAAAAACAAAGATTTCCATTCTGTGGAGTTGGAAATACACACACAAGAAATGAAGAAAGAAGGACAAGTGAGAGGGTGATTCATGTTCTAGGAAAATGTACAAGAGCAAGGGAGAGAGGGATGTCGGGAGGAAGACTATGGTACCATATCCAATGGTGGAGGAGGTCAGCATAGGTGTCGGGAACAGGAGATCCGTGAGCAAGAGGCTGAGGGAAGCAAGTGGGCTGGCTTCTAGGTAGAGGAAAGAGTAAGTGCAACATCCTTGTGACAGGCCACTGCAACATTGGAGGAATAGCAAGAAGGCTGTGTGGCTCAGCAGGCAAGGAGGAGAGTAGGTCAGTCTGCACTGGAAGTGCTACCTCATCAGCCCTTTGGAAAGTCATGAGGATCCCAAAGGCCCTGTGTGACACAGTAGAGACTCTGGCTTTGACTCTGAGTGAAATGGGGAGCCACCTCAGAGCCTGAGCTGAGGAGTAGCCTATTCTGACAGGCTTCTAAAAGAGTACTGTGTTGGGAACCCGCTGTGGGGAGCCAAGACAAACGGCAGGGAGACCAACGGGGCAGGCTGCAGTCATGAGGCAGATGTGAGAGTGCTCACACCCTGGGAGCAACAGTGGAGACTGAGAAGGAATTACATTCCAGGGTATTCCATAGGATTTCCCAACAGATTGCACCTGAGGTGGGCAAGAGGGTAGTTACACACGCCCCATTTATCATATGGATAAAAGTTGAAGACACTTTGCTAAGTGAGAGAAGCCAGACACAAAAAGCCATCTGTTATATAATTCTATGTATATGAAATGTCCAGAATAGGGCATAGCTACAGAAAGTCAACTAATGCCTCCTGAAGGGGCTGGGGAGATGAAGGGATGGGGGCCCCATGGCTCACAGTTAAGGGAATGCTTTGGAGGATAATAAAAATATTCTGGAATAGCATTGGTGCTGGTACCATTAAGAGTGGACTAAAAGCCACTTAATTGTATACTTTTAAATAGTTAAATGATAAGTTTCATGTTTTGTAAATTTCACCTCAATAAAGTATAACAGCTCATAGTATTCTGGCTTGAGCAACTGGAAGAAGGGAGTGGCTATCCACTGAAATGGGGAAAGCTGTAGATGGAGCAAGCTAACAGGGGAAGTAAACAGAATCATTTTGGACACTTTGAGTCTCCTCTACGTACCCAAATAGAAGTGTTGAAAAGATAATATTTACATTGGAATATCTACATTTGGGAGCTATTGGCTTATCCATCAACCGAGAGCTGTCTTATTCCAATTTCTATTGTAGTTCATTTTGTACTGCTATACCAAAACACCTGAGACTGGGTAATTTATAAAACAAAATTTATTTTCTCATGGATATGGAGGCTGGGAAACCCAAGATCAGAGCACTGCGAGTTTCAATTGTCTGGTGAGAGTTGCTTTCTTCTTCCAAAGTGGTGCCTTGTTGCCGACCCTCCAGAGGGGAGGAATGCTGGGTCCTTACAGGTGCAAAGTCAAAAGACTGAATGAAATCACTGTGGCATGAGAACAGACAGAGGAGAAGCTCAATGAGACAGTCTTTATAAACTCTAAAGAATTTAGGGAGAAAAATAGGAAATGGCTAAGGAAATGGAGAAAGCATAACCAGTCAATAGGTATTAAACCAAGAGAGATTATCTTCCATCACTCTTCCAAGTTCACCTTCTCAATCATACATGAAGGTCCCCAAAAGTGTGTCTTGATGTCATGATGTTTTTTGGGTTTTTTTTGTTTATTTTGGTATTGGGGGCTGCCAGGGATGCTCTAACACTGAGCTACACTCCCAACCTTTTTTTAAGTTTTTTTTTTTTGTTGTTGTTGTTTGTTTGTTTTGTTTTAAAATTTTGAGACAGGGTCTCACTAAGTTGCTGAGGCTAACCTTGAACTTCGCAATCCTCCTGCCTCAGCCTCCCAAGTAGCTGAGATAACAGACATGGGCCACTGTACACAGCCTTTGATGTGTCACATCCCAAGGAGGGTTTCTACATGCTGTTCTCTACAACTAGAATTTTCTTTCTCCTTTTTCAACTGTTAACTGATGCTCATCCTTCAAAATGAATCTCCCAATGCTTTTAAGAAGCCTACGCTTCTCCCTAGTTTGATTTAGATGCCACCCCATGCGCTCCCCCAAACTGGGCATCATTTACCTTATCCTTAGCCTGCTAAACAGTGAATTCAGCCAACATTTCATCTTTTCCCCCAAATCTCAAAGAACAAGGTAGTGTGCTTATAATAGCATGCTTAGCATTAGGTCCAAACTCCAGCACATAGAGAATACCTTAAAAATAAACAAGTGAATGGAAGACAACCATAAAAATGCCTTACTTCACTCCATAGAAATGTCCTTAAGAAGCTAAATGTGCGTCAAAGTCCTTAGGAATTTTTTGTATTCGTAATCCTCTGTTAAACAAAATGGGTGGGAATGCTACTTAAATCAACTCTGTAGAAAGCTATTTTATAAAGCAAAGAATTCTATTATACCACACACATTTTTTAAAAAATCACCTCTAAATCAGCTGTTATTGCAAGTGTGGCTTTTATACATATATTTGGAATTCATATGCCATTCTAATAAAACAAATTTGAGGAGCTGTTTTGATATTGCCCTTTTATATATAATTTAAAATATACAGCTATATTTGGATATCTGGGGTAAAACAAAATTTAAAAATAATGCCAGAATATTTTAAAATAAATTCTTCCATCTTTAAGGGGAACTGAGACTAGCACATACCCTAATATTTCCTATGGCTATCAACTGTCAAATGAAGAATAGTTAAAATTATACACTAGTACTTTAATAAAGATGAAAATGTTATGCTCAAGTCATTGCATTAAAAAATTGAACACCTTTCAGGAACTTTTTATCACATGAAGGAAATTCTCTCTCAACTTTAAGAAGTTTTGTAATTAAAAAAAATTTTTTTAGTTATAGATGGACATAATATCTTTATTTTATTTTTATGTGGTGCTGAGGATCAAACCCAGTGCCTCACACATGCAAGGCAAGTGCTCTACCACTGAGCTACAGCCCTAGTCCAGAAGTTTTGTAATCTTATTAAAGAAAACAAACTCTGACCCCAAGGTCATTCTTAGACAAAGTAATTCTGTATGTTTATTAAATTAGGAAAGGTAGTTGTCAGAGGTCAAACATGCAGAAGATAAAGGTAAACTCTAAAGGAAAGTCACCTGGTGATCATTCGTTTCCCCTTTGACCATGAGCAAGATTCCACAGGAAGAATGGGTGTCTTGCATGACCAAGAAGGGATTCAAATGTTGGATCTGCCTTTAGAAGAAAAATAAAACAATAGTGGAAAATTGCAACAAAATCCTTTTAAGCAATACCCTGACATCCCCCTAGGACCAGCTCTTAAGCCTTCCACAGGCCCTCACTCCTGTTTTTACTTTTCTATCTTGAATGCCTGAGGAGTGTTTGGCAGGAGAAAATCAATTTAGCAACTTGGTTCTTTCTTCTAGATTTGCTACAAGCAGAGTTCAGTTACAGACTGACTTTGAGAGTATTCTGGGCTTCTTTCCGTCTCTTGAGATTTACCAAACATCCTTCAGTTAAGGAGTCCAAAGCTGGTTGCCAGAGTGTTAAATTACCACCTCGTTGCTTGAGTGGGACTCAGTGAAGTCTTTCTCAATATCAAGCTTATCTTCCTGACAGACTGTAAAGAAGAGGTTTAACAGGAGCCAAGGAGGAACACCTTGCAAAAGCAGCCTCACCAGTCCCAGCCTCCTGAACACCTCCGTCAGACTCTGGGCCGTGTGTCCCACACACAGCAGCCATGGTACCTAATTGTGTTGCCATTAGAGGAATTATTTGTTCATGTCAATCACAGGACTCAACCCAGAAAATGGCTGCAGGCCAACCCATGCAACTATGACTTCTCCCCCGCACAAGCGTGCAATGGGATGTAATCCTCTTAGAGTGGCTGTTGTTCAAGGCTGGCAAAGAATGCTAGATTTGCATGCGTCGGGAGTTTGTGGGAAGACCACTCTACTTACCTAAGAACACATTAGAGGAGACTGTCCCTCTTGAAAACTCACTTGGTTAACCCTTCACAACTCATATCTCCCATTGGGTATCAGGCTTCAAGCCTGAAGGTCATTATTAATATTAACAGTGTTTAGTTGACTTTCTTGTCAGGCATATTTCCCCCATGCAGCATGTGTATAAACAATGGCCAAAACAGCAGTCAGGAAAATATACATGAATACACATCATTATCCACACTTACCTTGTGGGCCAGAGTATAGGCCCTGAAATGTGATAACACGTCAGGAGGTGACTGTGGTCACACATGGTATGGCATGTAAACTTAGCTGTCCCATCCTGGGAGAGTTCTAGAGTCGATCCCATCATCACGATGAATTGGGTCTGGTTTTCGAACTTCAGGATTATTGTTCTTACCTTCTCCTACAGCCGTCTCCCTAAAGATCGTTCCAAAACTGAGTGTTAAGACATGATGCCTCACCCACAAGAAGCATAAACCACACTTTACATAATTATTCCTTAGATTTACTGGATTCGAGTTCCACGTGGGTGAGAATTTAACTCAGCACCTGGCAAAGGTTAGGTCCATAGTTCATAGTTAATAAATGAATACTGCACTCAATTCTTGCAGCCTGGAAAGCTTTCTCAGCATTTTGATAGCCTAAGAGCTTCTGCATGAGACAGCCTCAGGTATATTGCAAGCTTAAAGCATGACCCTGGCAGTATCATTAGATTGCGGAGCCCCCCATTAATTCTAGACTCTCTAGTTAGACTGTCCTTTCTTTAAGAAGCATCTAGGCTTTGTGTGTCTCTTTTAATCCTCTCTGGACCTAACACTAGCTGCAAATAATTCTGGTATTGGCTGGAAGGCAATTTCACCTCCAAAATGTTATGGTCATTGATTAAACTGTGAATTTTGTTACATTTTATCTTAGGTTGGAATGACACAAGAAAATCATGTAGAAAGAACTAAAACAATAAAAAGAAGGGCAAGAGAAATAAAGTGCAGAAGAAAGGCATGGTGACTCAGGCCTGTTATCCCAGCAACTCTGGAGGCTGAGCCAGGAGGATCCAAGTTCAAAGCTAGTCTGGGTACCTTAGTGAGTTCCTATTTCAAAATAAAAAAAAAAAAAAATTAAATGGCTGGGATGTAATTCAGTAGTAGGCCACTTTCTTAGCATTTTCTAGGTTCTGTATTCAATCCCCAGTAATGTCAAAGGAAAAAAAAATGTTTTTTCTTTAAAAAACAAAAAGTAGGGCTGGGGATGTGGCTCAAACGGTAGCGCGCTCGCCTGGCATGCATGCAGCCCGGGTTCGATCCTCAGCACCATATACAAAGATGTTGTGTCCACCGAAAACTAAAAAATAAATATTAAGAAAAATTCGTGCTCTCTCTCTCTCTCTCTCTCTCTCAAAAAAAAAAAAAAAAGAAGTAAAGGTGTATTTATAATTGTTTTTAATTAACTCTTAAAAAAAACTTGGCAAATGGTTTGTCACTTCTCCAATTTACCCCAAAAGTAATAAAGAACCCTAAAACTATACAATAAAATATAGTTTTTGGTAATTTCTGTTTCTTTCCTTTAGTCTCAGTTGGTGAGTTTTTTTTTGCTACAAGAGGAAAATAAGGCTTCAAGGACTACTATTTATCATTTTGATAACCTTTGGTAGCTGAATTGAAGCATTAAAAGGTACCAGTAGAAACAATAACAACAATTGCAACCCTCATTTGAACTATCTGAAAAGCATTATCATGCTCATCATTGCCTTAGAAAAATAAGAGACTCATCTCATAGGAAATGACATCCACAGACTGAAGGTGAAAGTTTGGGAAAAAAACATACCACTCACATGGACTGTGGAAGCAAGCAGGGGTTTCCATCCTCATATCAAATAAAGTAGACTTCAAGCCAAAGTTAATCAAAAAGGATAAAGAAAGACATTTCATAGTGTTCAAGGGAACCATATATCAATATGACATAACAATTACAAATATATATGCCCCCCAAAATGGAGCATTTACATTCATCAAACAAACTCTTCCCAAGTTCAAGAGTCAAATGGACCAAAACACAAGAATTCTGGGTGACGTTAAAACACCACTTTCACCACTGGGTAGATCTTCCAAACAAAAGCTAAACAAAGAAACTATAGAACTCAATAATATAATAAATAACTTAACTTGACAGACCTATGTAGAATATTTCATCCATCAATGAGTGAATATACTTTATTCTCAGCAGCACATGAATCCTTTTCTAAAATAGACCATATATTATGCCACAAAGCAACTCTTAGCAAATATAAAAAAGTAGAGATACTACCCTACATTCTATCAGATCATAATGGAATGAAGTTAGAAATCAATGATAAAATAAAAAATAGAAGCTACTCCAACACCTGGAGATTAAATAATATGCTATTGAATGAACAATGGGTTGCAAAAGACATCAAAGAGGAGATTAAAAAATTCTTAGAGGTAATTGAGAACACTGATACAACATATTGAAATCTCTGGGACACTATGAAGGTAGTACTAAGAGAAAAGTTCATCGCAGGGAGTTTATTCCTTAAAAGAAGAAAAAGTCAACAAATAAATGACCTAACAATACATCTCAAAACCCTAGAAAAAGAACAAATCAACACCCAAAGCAGTAGAAGACAGGAAATAATTAAAATCAGAGCTAAAAATCAAGGAAATTGAAACAATTGAAAAAATTGACAAAACAAAAAGTTGGTTCTTTGAAAAAATAAATAAAATTGATAAGCCCTTAGCCATGCTAACAAAGAGAAGGAGAGAGAAAACTCAAATTTCTAACATCCATGATGAAAAAAGAAATATCACTATGGACACTACAGAAATACAGAAGATAATTAGAAATTATTTTGAAAATTTGTACTCTAATAAAATAAAAAATATCCAAGGAATGGACAAATTTCTAGAGTCATATGATTTGCCCAAACTAAATCAGGATGATGTACACAAATTAAACAAACCAATTTCAAGCAATGAAATAGAAGACACCTTCAGAAGCCTACCAACCAAGAAAAGCCCAGGACCAGATGGATACACAGACGAGTTCTACAAGACCTTCAAAGAAGAACTAATACCAGTACACTTCAATTTACTTTAGGAAATAGAAAAAGAGGGAGCACTTCCAAACTCATTCTATGAGGCCAATATTATCCTGATTCCAAAACCAAACAAAGACACGTCAAAGAAAGAAAACTTAAGACCAATATGGCTAATGAAAATAGATGCAAAAATTGTCAATAAAATTCTGGCAAATGAAACACAAAAACATACCCAAAAGATAGTGCACCATGATCAAGTGGGGTACATCCCAGGGATGCAAGGTTGGTTCAAATACAGAAATCAATAAATGTAATTCATCACATCAATAGATTTAAAGATAAGACTCATATGATCATCTCAATAGATGCAGAAAAAACATTCAACAAAATACAGCACCATTTCATGTTCAAAACACTAGAAAGACTAGCAGTTTACTATTTCTAAAAGAAAAGAAGCATACAATTGTCTATTCTAGTTTATCCAGAAATCTTTCTTTCCATCAATATATCATTCAAAATTCAAATATCCAGTGCAATTTATGTCACTGTAAATACAACTATGAAGTCATGATTCTGTATTTTTTAAATTCAGAACTTAGGTGTTTCCAACAGAGTCCAGTTCTGCAGGATGTCAGCATGGGAGGGTAGCCTTATTTTCTCTATCAACCCCTCTAACAGATCAGATCAGGAGCTAGTCACTATTGAATAATATGTGACATATGATATAATAATATAGTACTTATCATAGCACTTATAGCACATTACACCGATCATACTATATTTTATGTATTTTTCTATATCTAAATTCATCATAGGAAGTGGACTAAGGACTCATTAAAGGCTAGAGGCAACTTCATCTCTTTCTTTTTTCTATTCCCAGTATCTAATATGGTAACTGCATTATGATAATCTTCTCTTGATAACATCTGATGAACAAATGAGAAGATGAATGAATTAAAAAGTGATTTAATTATGCTTTAAAAAATACACCAAAATAATGGGGTCCTAACTGAAACAAATTATATTTATTCTATGTATGTATTATATGTCAAATTACACCCTACTGTCATGCATATCTAGAAAGAAAAAATTAAAAAAATAAATTTAAAAAAACCACTTTTTTCTGGAACTCCTTTCTAAAATACATGCAGAACTATTTTTGCAGGGCAAACTGAGAGTGCTTCTTATTACTTCTTAGTGACACCTCTGTCTAAATTCAAATGATAGCTGTGCTTTTTTCACAGGACATTAGATGAGATTTCCACAGTGGAATTCACCCCAAAAGGATGAAATTAATTGAGAATATTCAATAGACCATGCTGCAGGATCTGAGCACAGTCCATACACTAGAATCCACCTTCCCAAGGAAAATGACCATGACAGAGGCCATGTCAATAATTTTAAATCATCATTTTATAGATATTTTCATGGGAGAAAAAGTTTGCTGTTATTCTAAAAGAAGCTAAACTCAACAGTGAGCAAGTCACATGATGCTGTTCATGGACATTATAAAAAACACCACAAACACTAACGGAGCAATGCCCATGTCCTCCAGTCTGATTCTGAGAGGAGATTGAGAACACACAGGTGATTTATCTATCCTCTTTTGTGAACAATCTAGTTAGGAAAACCCATGTTAACCTTAGCAACAAAGTTTTAATATTGAGTTGGAATTCCCTGTATGCCTTAAATGAGGGGGTTATGTCTCAATTCCATCCCAGGCCTTGGCAGGAACACCTTCTCAGAGAATTCAGGAACAGGCAAACCTAGCTCATGGCTAAGAAAAGTCCCCTTTGTGGTACCAGTCTGAGCACAAGGATTTTCATAGAACATGACAGCTGTTTTCACAGAAAATTATACTGAGAGTTCATAGAGAAGCGCAGCAGAGTGTAACCTAATAAACCACATTAGTGTATATTTTGTGTGTATAATATGTACATGCATATTAGATTATACACTAATCTAATATACCCATGGCAGAGGTCAAACTGAAACTGCTAAGAGGAAGAAACTGGCTTCCTAGTAAAACCCAACATAAATCACTCAGAGATGACAGAGCACAAGCACACCTACACACACACACACACACACACACACACACCCATGTTCAGGTGTGTATGTGTACATATCCCATGGTGGCTATACCGCACTTATATAACAGGTATCTCTACATTCTGAATCCAAGAATTGAGAACTTCTGAATTTTTAAGAAGATCATGTTCAGGGGCTGAAAGGAATATGCCCACATTTCTGGAATTCAGAGTCATCGTCAAGCAATTCATAATCCATCAACACTAAATAATTTTCACCTTCCTGTACAATGTTGATCTTCACCTCTGTTAACTTTGCTTATGCCGTCTCCATAATATCGAACATTCTCTTCCTTCCTCTTCACCTGGTAACTTCTACTCTTCTTTCAAGATCTGGTGCTCAACCCTCAGGTATCACCCTTAGGAGACCATTCACTGACATACTCCCACTCCCCCAGGGCCAGATTAGTAACTCGTCATCTATACTCTTATAATACAATCTTCTCTCCCAGCACTTGGCCACTCCAGACCCTAATAACCTGCTCTGGTCCTGCTTCCCCTGCTAAGCAGTTATCAGGAAATTTTGGCTTATCTTTGCATCAACAAGCATTATGCCTGGCACTTGGAGTCCAAGAAATATTTGTTCAATAAATAAGCAAGGGAGTGGATTTCTTAATTCTTATATGAATCATCAATCATTTCATCAGTACCTCGGGGATCATTAACACCATTTGTATTACTTTCCCCAGCTGATGAGAGAGGAAACTGAGGTTGCAAAACTCTTTAACTTGCTCAGGTTGACACAGTTCATAAGACACAGAGTCAGGATTCATAGCCTGAAATAATTAGAAAGTCAATCTTTTTCTTTTGTACCAAATTAAGAGATGTGAAGGCCAAGTTGGAGAAGCTAACCCTTATAGTTACCATAAGGAACATGAAACACTGACCTCAAAGAGCCTCCTGCAGTGAAAGTTCTCATCACCACTTCTCCTCCCAGAAATACTTGGTATCTTTAGCTCACTTTTGATGTTGATGGTCTAAGGCAACTAAACTTAGGGCCAATAGTCAGCACAAGTTCAAAATTTCATGAAAAGCAAACTCAATCTTTGTATAAAGAAGAAAGAGGTTTTGTCAGATTTCTTTAATGTTCATGTATTTATTTATATAGCCAGAGCTAAAGGTTCTATTCCTCATGGATTCTGATGTAAAAATTAACACCAGTGTTCACATTTTTAACAAGGTTCAGCTACAGACACTTCTATCTTCTGGTATTTTCAAAAACCATCCCAAATGGTAGGGAAAAAAAATTTAAAAAACAGAAACACAGACTCTATCCTCACTAGCATTAGGAGATATTTCTGACTCTAAGCTGTAATATAGATGTGTGAAAGACAATAGCCCGACCAGGGTGCAGGAGGGTCAAAGGAAGTGCCTCTAACATGGCACTCCAGATGAGAAGCAAGCTGAGCTCCTCTGTACAACTCTGGAAATTCTCAGACATGAGAAACCCCTAGAGGGAAGCTGAACACAGGGAGATGACCAAAGCCTAGATTCAGTTGGTTATAATTCCAGTTGGTTATAATTCAGTTGGTTATAACTCCCCTTACCTAATCTCACCCTTCCCCACACTGTAAATAGGCAGTATGGTCTCTGGAAAAATTGAGCTTGAGAGTCTCCTAAAATATAGACACAAACATTCAGAACATTGGACTAAATACTAAGCAGTGGTACTCTCAGGTTTTCCCACCTATCTTTGAATGCCATCAGCCAAATTTAAAATGATTAGGTAGGAAATTGGAGGATTTTTTTTCCCTAAGGTACTATTCCATTGAAAAGATCTAGAGATACCCTCTAGTCACCAATATTAAGGCTAGTTAACAACCAGATCCCACAGAAAGGAAGCAACACGTTCATATTTGCCAAGGGTCATTAGATAGTTAAGGAAAGCTTCTAAAAAGAACAAGAAAGACCAAAACAAACAGACCAAAAGGAGCTCCAAGATTTTCTTACAGAGATACTACAGGAAACAGTTAAAATGTAAAAGAAAAAAAATCATGAAACAAGAACAGTTTGCTATGAAAGGGAATAATTGGGGAAGAATCCTTGAATACTAAAAATATAATAGCTATGTATTATTTTGATTTTTTTTAGTTGTTGATGGACCATTATTTAATTAATTTATTTATATGTGGTACTGAGAATCAAACCCAGGGCCTCACTCATGCTAGACAAGTGCTGTACCACTGAGCTACAACTCCAGTCCAATAGCTAAGTATTTTAAGTCAGCAAAAAATTAAAATATCAAATCAAAGAAATCTCCCCAAAAGTAAAACAAAAGTATCAAAAAACTATATAATAAAAAAGACACTATTGAGACTTTATTCAGAAAGTCCAATTTCTAGAAAGGAAAATTCCAGAGAGAGAGAATAAAGAATGTGATAAAAATGTATCAAAGAAATAATATGAAAAATGGAAGGGCCCATTGAGTGCCCAGCCTAAGAGATAAGAGGGGGAAAAAAATCCCCACAAAGACATATCATCATGATTTTTCCAGGACAATAACAATAAAGACCTTAAAAGCTTCCAGAAAATCAATAAGTTATATACAAAAGGACTAGAAAACAGAACATTCAGACTTATACCAATCTTAGATGCAATTTTTGGTTTGAAAATGCTAAGTGAAAAAAAATGTTTCATAAATCTTGTATCTTGGCAAACCATTAATGAGGTACAAGAAAAAAAATATAAATAATTTAAGACATGTAAAATCTCAAAAAAAAAAATGTTCTACCCATTTTTGTCTCAGGATGTTGCCAAAAGATACATTTCACCAAAACAAGCCAGTCAGCCTAACAGAGAGGGAGAAAGGAGATCCCGCAAACAGATGACAGAACAACAGACAGGAGTAGGGCAGAGTCCCCAGGATGACAGCAGGGCAACAGGCCCAGAAATGACAGACCTCTTTGGAAGAGAAAAGGAAATAATTATTAACTAAGAAAAGACAAAAAGTTATTTTAAAAAGTAACAGGAAAAAGAGTCATGGTATATTACTTGGTTCAGCTGATACATCATTAAATATGAATTCAACCAAAAATTCTGACAACTTTGCACATAGTATTAGGTTCTGTAGGACCCAGTATAAGTGCTGGTCACCACAAGCCAACAGCAGGATACCCAGAAAAGAATGTGGGCAGCAGCCTGGAAAGCCCTGAGCCCTGGCTGCACTTCCTCTATCAAGGCTCACTGAATATTCTTTGCATAAATGGACAATTAAGTCAATGAGGTTAAGAACTGGATCAATTGTATATGTTGATTCTTGCTGCCAACAAGATCCGTCCTGCCAATGAGAATAATTTCATGAAGTATACAAACATCTGACAAGCTGAATAAAAGATGATTTGTAGAAAACCACTCTCCAACACTCCCCAAATCCTAAAGTTGATTTCAATTTGTTATGCTTTTTTGTTAGACCCTTTTGGCCTGCTACCAAGATTTTTGAGCCTCATTTTTAGAGCTATGCTGTAAATGTCTATTTTGATCCAGTCACTTTATAAACATCTATTTCAATCCTCATTTGCCATCTTGTAGGGTAGAAAAGTATAA
The DNA here is from genome assembly GCF_001458135.2 of Marmota marmota marmota. Classification (NCBI taxonomy): domain Eukaryota; kingdom Metazoa; phylum Chordata; class Mammalia; order Rodentia; family Sciuridae; genus Marmota; species Marmota marmota. Next base: position 9,858,011 of record NW_026000153.1, on the reverse strand, counting down.
CTACAGGAATCAATTTTTTTTAAATTGGTTGAAATAACAAATTGGTCAAAATAATAAGTAAATATAGTAAGTAAATAATAATAAGTAAAAATTAATATTTTCAGACGTAATTTTTAGATTTTTTTAATATCATTAAGCATTATTGGTACTCCTTATGAATTTTCATTTTACAGGTTTTTTTTTTTTAATTTAGAAAACACTCCAGAATTTTGTTTCCTGGAATTTTTGGCCATTTAATTATGACACATAATCTTTTAGGTAATTTTGCATATTCTGTCAAAACTTTTTTATGAGTTTTCAATTTTTATCTCCAGTGCTAAGTGAACTGATTAAAAGTTAAAAAGCCCAAAATTTATTGGGTTTGGTCCATAATTCCTATACTGATGATGTCTATATATCCTAGAAGCATTTATTTATGGTCATGGTTTTTAATATTAATTAATTTCTCTTTAGAGAATTCACCATATTCTAAGTACTTCAAGCTTTTTAAAAAACTTAAATACATTTTCTAGTATTCATGCTAATTTTAGAGGACCTACACCGAACTTGAGAGAAAATGGAGCACTACCTATTGCAATGTTCAAATAATGAGAAATTGTCTAGACAAATATTTATCAGCTGTTTATTCTACATTCCATTTTTTAAAAATAACATATTAGTGACCTTCTCATGAATATCTGGCAAAAACTGCATAAAACTGAATATTAAATATTGCAGAGTAAAATTGGTGGAAATAATGGCCAAAGAGTCAAAAATAGGCATTACTCAGTTTTACTTGATTTCCCTTTATATTTATTTTTGGCCTGTATTTTATCTTTTATTTCTAATATCATTAATTTTCAAAAATAGATAAAAATAAATTCAAAATACTTTTGAAAAATCTCAAAAGCAAAGTATGAAGGGACACTCAAAGCTGCCAGATTATGCTAGGGATCTAGCTCAGTGGTAGAGCATTTGCCTAGCATGTGTGAAGACCTGGGTTCAATTCTCGTCACAGCCAAAAAGAGTTGCTGATTTTCCATTCTAGAGGTCACAAGCTAGAGTTTTTTTTAATATTTATTTTTTAGTCATAGGTGGACACAATACCTTTATTTTATTTTTATGTGGTGCTGAGGATCGAACCGAGTGCCTCACGCATGCTAGGCGAGTGCTCTACCGCTGAGCCACAACCCCAGCCCCTAGAGATTCTTTTAAAATAAATATTCTTTTAAAAAATGCTTTTAAGGTGCATTAAAAGTTGCAAATAACTAAGATGAATAACTGGCAGCAGAAAGCCAGTCCTTTTCATAATTAATTTGCAAGTGAATAAACTGTTTTTGTTGCAATTGTCATGTCCTGCTACTGCTGAAGAAACAAGATGGGAGAGATTAAGGATCTTGCCAAACATCACACAGCCATTTAGAGACAGACCCTATATATAAATTGGGCCTGTTGTCTTTTACCAACACAGTTCTCCCTGCATGGGCTGCTTCCTGCCCTCTGCTTTTTCTTGCTTGATCCCTTTTATAGCTGATTCCAGAGGGCTTGTCAACTAAAAGCTAGGCGGGAAACTTCATGTCTAGGTATTTCATTATCCCTTAGCAGTTTTAAAAATTGTTTGATATAAGGGGAAATGGAAATCAGTGGCTAAAATAAGACTTTGAGATTCCAGATGAATTTCCGATGTATTTCACATATTACCGATCCTGAATCATCAAGGCTTGATTCTTCCAAAAAAGCACATTGGATTCCGAACACTGCCCTCCTTTAAGGCAAAGACAAGGCACAGAGACAGGTGGTATGTGGGACAAGTGTCTTTGTACACTGTTCCAAACTGAAATAGGAGTTTCTTTGCCAAAAATCTCTGTGCTGCTTCCAAGTTTCTTCGACTTCTTGACTTATTGAATCAGAAAGATTCTTTAAACAGGCAATGTGTTTTAATCTGAACTGGTTCATTTCCCTAATGTTCTATCTGTCTAAAGGATGTGAATATAAAGCATGGTAAATATTCAGTACCTGTTTGTTAGAGGGATGAAGCCCTTAATTCAAACAGACATCCAGATAAAGATAGGTAAATATTTAGATATTTTCGGTACTGGTCAGTTTTCATTCACTGTGACAAAAATACCTGAGATAAATCAGCTTACAAGGAGAAAATTTTTATTTTGAATCACTGTTTCAGAGATTTTAGTCCATGGTCACTTGTCCCTGTTGCTTTGGGTCTATGGTGGCACAGTACCTCATGGCAGGAGCATGTAGTAGAAGAGGCCTGTTGACCTATGTCAGCCAAGAAGAAAAGAGAGATAGGAAGGGGTGAGGGTCCTGATATCCCCTGCAAGACTATCCCCAATAACCAAACTTCCATCAACTAAGCCACATTCCTAAATGTTCTGCTGCCTCCCAATGGCACCACAATGTGGCAACTAAGCCTTCAACACATGGGCCTTTGGGAACATTTAAGATTCAAACCATAGTGGTTGCACAAGCCTGTAATCCCAGAGGGGTGGGAGGCTGAGGCAGAAGGATTGCAAGTTCAAAGCCAGCCTCAGCAAAAGTGAGATGCTAAGCAACTCAGTGTGACCCTGTCTCTTAATAAAATACAAAATAGGGCTGGGGATGTGGCTCAGTGGTTGAGTGTCCCTGTGTTCAATCCCTCTGATACCCCCCAAAAAGATTCAAACCATAGCAAATTTTAAGCAAAGACTCAATTTCTTTCATTCTTTCTTTTTCCCTTCTTTAAAAATTGAGTATCTCGGTACATGCCGATAATCCCAGCATCTAAGGAGGCAGAGGCAGGAGAATTGCAAGTTCAAAGTCAGCCTCAGCAACTTAGCAAGGCACTAAGCAATTTAGCAAACCCTGTCTCTAAATATAAAGTATAAAAAAGGGATGGGGATGTTGCTCAGTGATTAAGCACCACTGGATTCAATCCCCAGTACCAAAAAAAAAAAAAAAAAAATTGAGTCTCTAAGTTTGTTTATGATGCTAGTAAACAAACTCCAGCTAAAATTCACCATTATTCACTAATCAGTAAAATCAGCTTTTCTTTTTAAAATTATCACTTAAATACCTATAAAGGGGAAGGAGGTGTGAGGGAGTGAATTTATGTCAATCACATTGTATACATTATCTCCTTGAATTCTTGCAGCGATCTTGTGAAAAGAGCCATTGTCTACTCATTTTAGAGACAGAATGGGAAAATTGAGTCTCAGAGAATTTTAGTAATTTGTTCAAGTTCACAACACTGGAACATACCTGAACAGATTTTAAGGCTTAGGTCTCTCTGTTCTAAAGCCCTCCAACCTCTCCCCAGTCCACCCAACATGAAGCATAACCTCCCAAGGAAGAAAAGATTCTCAAACATCTTTTTAAGGTTTATGGAAAATTATCGTCTTGAAGGTTAAGTCACATTGGAAACAGTGAATGGAAAGTAGAAGTCGCTTCTTTTTCTATGAAGGCAGTGATTCCACTGGACACACCAGGGTTTGGTTGAGGTGACCCCTCTAGGTAGGAGGAAACAGGCCCCAGGCCAATGTCCCTCTTCCAACTGGAAATCTATGCCATATTGATTGATTGCTGCATTACTTTGGATCAGTCTTCAGAAAGTTAAGCAAATGTGGTCACTTCCCACAAATCCCCCGACTTCCCCATGGCACCAAGGAAAACGCCTTTAGGGTGTCTGATTCTGGCAGTCTCTCTCCTGCAGCCTTAACTCCCTGTGGGAGAAAGTGCATCAGTCTAGGCGGGTCAGGGCTGGAGTTTAGGAACAATCCAAGGCTCCTCTTTCCTGGCTTGCTGTGTGTTTTGAAACAAGCAGTTATAAGGGACAAATAAATTTATATTTCTGTGCCAAAAAAAAAAAATGCCTGAAAGAAAGATCATTTCTGTGGGCAATATGTGGGAATCATTCTTGAGATGAGCACCAAAAGGGAAAGGGACATTTAGTCTAACAAATAGGGAAGGAGAAAAGGGCAGGCAGAAAAACCAAGGGACAGGAATGGTTGTGGCATGTCACAGGACAGCACTCGTTTAATATTTCGAGTCGTGGAAGTGCAATGAAGAATGGTGGAACCTGTTGAGGAGGTGGTGTGAGTTTAAGAGGAGAGCTGCTTTCACCTCTTTTTCTTCTTCTTTAGCCAATGGGGGCACTCCGGGGGCTGTTGTTTTTAGCTAGGCAGAACCTACAGGAGAAAATTTTCCCTCCCAACGCTCACCCTGTCCCTCTCATTGGCATGGTCCTTTGGGAGGACTCCCATTTAGAACCCCAGAATATCAACTGGATCCATCCTGAAGTTCTCCGACACTGAGGGAGTGTCTTATTCACTCGGCTTGGTCTGTGCTGTAACGTTTTAGACAATAAAGAGTTCCCTATAAATTTTAAGAGTTCCCTTAAAAGTCCACATTCATGTGCTGGTACCTTATGTAAAATCAATTGGATTTAGCTATGAAAACATAGCTCAAGGACAGTCCGTTTCAACAAGGAGGTACTGAATAGGCTATCCCAGGATCAAAGAGCACCTCCTAAAATAGATCACGGAATATACGAAGATGATTGTGCATATGTGTATACGCAGCATGTATTTTCCCTTATAATTCTTGATCTTCCAGAAAACCTTCACCACTGTTACTTACAAAATCAATGGTAAGCCTAAAATTAGCAATAGAAATTAATAAATTATTCTTAAATCTATACATGTATCAAAGATACAGAGATTCTTACTGAAGCTCCTAGAGATTCCTGAAGTAAATCATTCTTTACCAGGAAGGTGAATGAATACAGGGGTGCAGTTGAATAAGAGGAATAACTTCTAATGTTCTACAGCACAGCAGGTTAACTGTGGTTGGCCACATTTAATTGTATTTTTCCAAATAGCTAGTAGAAGGGATTCTGAATGTTCCCAACACAAAGAAATGGTAAATGGTCAAGGTGATAGATATGTCAATTGCTCTGATTCAAACATTACACATTTATACACGTTTAAGTATCAGGCTGTACCCCATAATTATGTACAGTTATTATGTGTTAGTTAACATTTTAAAAAATATTTTGAAAACAAAACATAAAGTACTCTCTTCCAAAGTAAGATCATAGTTTATAAACTATTGTTCAACCAATTCCAAGTTCAGAAAACGAAATTGCTCTATAGAGAACATTGGCTGAATCTCCCTAAGCAGCTGTTGGACCATGGGTTTCTTAAGGAGGCAAAATGCTAAGCTCATCCTAAGAAGGACCAAGCAGTAACTTCTACTTTTCTGCTGACAGGTGTGACAGAAACCCATCCCCAGGGACCAAGCACAGGACTCAGTGCCCATCCCTGGAGTCCACCATGCCTCGAGTGGACTTCCATCCCAGAGGTCAGGCATGAAGCTTAGAGCAGGGGCAGTGGACACATGGAAGGACCACATACTTTGCTCTGTTAACCCTTTATAGTGGGTTCACAAGGCCCCATGGCCAGAGCCAATAGACGGCATGCATGGAAGTAGCCCTTCACATAAAGACAGGATTCATGTAAATATGTGAGTCTACAGGAAACAGGCAGCCCCTCACTGGTGCCACCTTTTGTTCACCTGACCCAGGACCCAGCTGAGAAATAGATACCCTAAACTGATGCCCATAGCATCAGATGCCCAGATGCCCAGCATCTCTCCCTCTTCTTGTCTAACAACCAAAAAAAAAAAAAATGGAACTGAACAAGCACACCAGTTAGTCAAGTGGTGACAAACTGGGACACCTCATTCCCCACTCACCTTGCTTTCTCAGAGTTAATATCTATAATGCATTTCAAAACCGATAGCAAAGATGTTATGCACAATCTAAATATATTTATCATTAATCCAAAGTAGCAAGTGGCCAGCAACTAGCAACTAGTAAGTAGGGTGAATTCTGGCTGTGGGGTCAAACAAGAATTTACAAAGGAATCTTCCAAAAACCTGTTTCCTTTTGTCACATCCAAGGATGAGAAGTCTATCAGACTTCCTGAGGTCAGGAAGCCATGGGAGCGCGGCTCTCCCCAGCTCTCCAGAATGGCCACTTTTTATAGGAAAACCTCAGAGACATTTTCCAGGGTTTCTTTGGTGTTATGATTTATATCTGGAATGTCCCCCAAAAGCCATGTCCAGGGGTAGGGCTTTTGGGAAAGGATTTGATCATGAGGGCTCTAACCTCATAAGTGGATTAATCCATTTGATGGATTAATAATTTGAATGAATACTGGGAGGAGATGGAACTGTCGACAGGTGGGGCATGGTTGAAGGAAGCAGGTCACTAGGGGCATGTCTTTAGGGACTGCACCTTGACGCCCCCCTCCTCCCCTCTGTTTCCTGGCTGCCCCGAGCCCAGCAGCCTCCTCTGCCAAGCCCTTCCACCATGCCTCTTCTTCCTTGGAAACAACCTGACCATAAACAGAAACCTCAGAAAGCCTGAGTCAAAATAAAGCCTTCCTTCTTTGCATTGTTTATGTTAGATATTTTTGTCATAGTGACAAAAAAGCTGACCAACATATTTGGAAATCAAAAGTTGGGTTTTTCTGGTTTGGGAGATATTAAGGAGCAGGAAAGCATGCTTCCAAGCAAGGAAGATTTCCCAGGGAGGCCTGTGGAAGAACCGAAGGAGAATTTGAGGTTTTCAGGGAATAATGAGGCCAAATACAGACCACGTCCTGCACAGAGCTCCTGTGCTCCAAGGAGCAACATCACTGATGGCTACTTTGGCCTCAGGCCCCTGCACAGCCCTGCCGGGCACTGGAAGTATCTGATCCCTATTTAAAATTTTGACATTTCCTCCCCCATCAAATTTTGTGTTGATCTTGATTTTTTTAAAAATACTTACATTAAAGTATTATTTATCTGGGTTATGATTCTTTGACAGCTTCTTTATTACTTGTGCGCAAGGCAAGTTCTTCCCTCCCTTGGTCCTGCTTCTGTGACTCTTTATATGAAATGCATGCCCACCCTGACTAGGGCAAAGAGGAAACAAACAGAATTGAATTGACTTTCTAGTAAGAAATACCACCAGCAGCCACTAAGAATCAGTGTAAAGGAAAGGCAAAGAAAAATGGAGGTAAAATGTGTGTCTTGACATTGACCCGATATTGTGGTTAAGACACTTGTCAGCTGAGCCAAACAGAAGAGTGAAGGAGTTCCTCCCACCTGCTTCTGTAGCTGTCAGCTTGGTTTTAGCCCTCACAGGAAAAACCCACGCTCCCAGTGCAATGCGTGAGCTGGGACCTGTGGTGGTGTGGAAGGCCTGCAGCATGGTAGAATGTGGCACTGTCAGACACAAGCACAGTCAACTCCTGCCTCCTCAAGCAAGCCAACATACTGACTTTGCCAGAAGACCCGACGATGGATTTCCATGAGCTTCTGGAGGCTCCAGAGGCAAAAACATGTCTGTTTGCCATATTATAGGAATTAAATTACTCTGGATGAATGGATGGTTGGATGGATGGAAGGAAGGAAGGAAGAAAAATTTTAAAAAGCACAAGCACCCCAGACAGAGACCCTGAGCACTAATTCCATCTTGTGTGACCTTCCTGAACCCTCTAAAATTCAGTTTCCTCATCTGTAAAATGGAGAGGAGAATGTTAACTATTTCACAGGGTTTATAAGAGGATCAAATGATAAAATGTTCCTGAAAGTGTCTCATAAGAATGTAGTTTAACAAAAGATTGTATTGGTTTAAGCAATACTAAGAAAAATGTTGTATGGTCTGGAGGGTATTTTTGGAGAAGGAGAAACTCATCGGAGCCAAAATAAAAACAGCAAGGGAAGGTCATGAATGATTAAGGGAGGTGAGTGTCTGCTACTGTCTTTGGAAAACAGAAATCAAAACATAATTCCCTGAAAACAGCAAGATGGGGCTTTCAAGTATTAAAAAAAAAATCATGGCAACAGACCACGGTCATCATTCCTGCATAAATGTGAATATGTTTCAGATTATAGATCGAGTTTACTCAGGGCACAGTCAGAATCCCCCAAAGCCGTCATTTTCTATTTTGAATGCTTTTCCAAATATGTAATATTCAAAATAAATGGTTAGATGCCACACACAAAAAAAAAGAGAGTACTCGTGTTTTTAATAGCTTGTGAAATGCAGCCAGGGGTCTGCTGGTTGGGGTTGAAAGGAAGTAGCCCATAAACAACTCCATCAAGCGTGACAGAGCATGTTGGAGCTAAGTTTCACACAAAGAAAATTATTCCATAGTTCCAAGGGCCTGGTCCCTCAAACAAGCTCACATCCTACTGGGAGAAATGCAAGACCCCTCACGAAAGCTGAAATGATACCCTGAAGACATCCCGAAAGAGAGATGTGGCCTGAGGGTTGAGAGTTGTGAGATTTAAGATTTATAAGAAATGTGGGATACGTTCAATGCTTGCCTCTAAAATGGTTTGATAAAATCTTCTCTGACAGCTTTAGGAAGCTAAGGTTTGAATGGAAGCCTATTGTAGAGGGGACCATTTCAATTTAATTTTACTGTGGGTCAATAGGCATAGGAAAAGATAAATGTATCTTTTAGTGAGGGGAGGGAGAAAGTCATTCTTTTAGATTCCTTCTTCTAGTACTTATAATTATCTCTCAAAGTGGTCGGAGCAACTACTCAAAAGAAGTTATCAGAGTCCCCAAGGAGATAGCAGAATTCATTCAAGTATATAGAAAGAACATAAAGCTCAGATCTGTGCTCTACTTGTGATCCATTCATTCAGTCACTGCCTGTATGAGTGTGTCTAAGTCCTGGAACACCCCTTCGTCTTGGCCATTGCTGTGGATAAATGTGAGCCGTGCTTTATCCTCTGGAATGACCCAAACTTGTCTAATAATGGCTGATAGCTCCTCTCTATCCTCAAAGTCACACGGGAGCTACCCTATCTCTACTACAAGATCCCACCTCTGGCTACCGTGGATTAGTCCCATGGGACCCAAGCTTGGGAAATCAGTCCCTTCAAAATCTGAATCGGATCTAAGAAAGAGTTATTTTCTGCCACATGGATAGAAAAACAGGGAAGACATGCCGCAAGAGAGAGGAAATAAGCACCTAGGAGAGGCAGAGAAGAGCCGTCAAGGGGGCAGAGATGATATGGGGATTCTTTGGACATCTTACTCCCTAGGTCCAAACCCAGCTTTGTCACTTCTTAGCAGACTCCATTCCTGAAGTTCATGTGCCTTCAAATCTTTGCAGTTCATGAAATCAATACTTCTACTCCATAGTTTGCACATAAGTTTGCTTGATTCAGATTGGGTTTTATAATTACAGCCTATAGAGCCCCAACTAACGGTATTCCTGTAATATAAACCCCCAAACTAAATTAGATGCTATTTGTGAAGCCCATCCCTATGGTCCCCGCACCATCACCACTGCCACCACCTCTGTTTGCTGAGTAAATTAGATTATAGCTTGGAAGACTGGCCAAAACCATAGAGAACATCCAATCCCATCCTTTAGCTGACAGATGCAGAACCAGAGAGGATAAGTGACTTGCTCAAAACCACCCTGTTTATGGTGGAAGAGTCACAGATGCTTTCTGCCTTAGCCACAGCATCTGAGGCATGAGTCTTAGAGGTTTTCAGTTTTTCTCTCTCCCTCTCTCTTTCTCTTTGGATAACTCTTGTTTCAGTGTGCTCTGACAGTGTAGCACAAGAAGTCAGATGTAGGAATTTAAGAGGTTGGGACACAAATCCTATGTTACAAGTCCAGGTACCCCAATAAAATGATGCATTCTGGTAGAAAAATACCGTTTGGGCATCATACTGCCTGGGTACAAACCCAGCTCTATCACTCATTATTAGCTAGGCGAGCTTGGCAAGTTAGTTAAGCCCCTCTAAACTAGTTTCCTTGTCCTCAGCCTATCTCAGGGGGCCGATGCCTGGTATGCCACCACACAATATTGGTTACTACTTTTATAAAATGGCAGATCACCCCAGCAGGCAGAGACTAGGGGGCTGCTCCTATGATCTTTTACACTTATGGCTTACACCTTATCAACAATACCCTCTGCCAAGTCTGAGAGGAGGCACAGCTGCCCCTGTTGTGGGAGAAGAAGGCAGACTCACTAGAGATTAAAGAGAGCTTAAAAAGCCACCTGCCAGACGTTCCTGGCTCCCCCAGCCTCTCCAAAGAGACGTGCACTACAATGGGCTCTCTGGGCTTTTTCACGTTCCTCTTTCTGATTTCCACCTCCAGGTGACTGGGATACCTGTTCACACCCTGGAGCCAAATACTTCCCTTAGGCGTTCAGAAATTCTCCACCTATTTCATAGCCTCGATATTTGAACTATGCTAGAAATTTCTCTTTCATTTTGCCCATCCATCAGGTCTTCATTTCTAGCGTCAAACAAAAGTGCTCAGGCACTTCTGCCCCTAACATTGGCAGAGAAAGTAATTGAGCCGAGCGGATATTTATTTAAGCAACTGGGCGTTGATTTAAACGCTAGTGATAAATTTGTCGATCCTGCTCTAAAGACTGTTATTCTTGGTAATGTAATTGTCATGGATCATAACTACAAGACAAAGCACAGCTTCAGCCGCACGCCTTGTTGCTGCAAGATGGAATGCGGGTGCTCTTTTGGCTGTGGAGCATTTCCTGGAGGAGAGAGAACAATAGATCCTTCTCAATGTGGGATTAAACACATATGAAAACACACCTTGAAAGCTGGTAGAAGCATGGATCTGTTGAGAAATCATAGCCCTGTGCTGCTTTCTTTTGTGGCACTAAATGGCATTTAACTGATGGCATTAGATGGCACTCTGCTCCCTCTGGAATAGCTTTGCCTTCCCCTTTTCCCCCATGAACACACCACACTTTCTCACCTGTGGCTTCTTATGCACTCTTTCCTCTCCCTGGATTTCCTCTTTTTCCTCATTTACTACACCAGGACTTAACTGATAATTCTCCCCGACTCCCCAGGGCCAGCTCAACACTTGCCTCTTGAAAAGTTCCCCAAGAGTCCCAAACAGGGTGAGGATCCCTGCTCAGAATGCACTCACTGTTAGAATTGACACACGTCCCGTCCCCAGTAAGTGCCTGTTGTCTCCTCTTAATGCAGGGTCCCTCTGCATAATAGATGCTCGATAAATATTGTGGAATGAATGAATGATCACTTCATGAATCAGCTTTATGCAAAAACAATAGAAAGGAAAGCCATACCTATATCTTATGACCTAGACAAACTGGGAATTCTCTGATGTGTCAGCTGAGCTGAAAGTGCCCATTAGATTTATGGTTAACAAGCCACAGGAACAAAGAGGGAAAATATTAAACAACCATCTTATTTCTATTCGTGTGCCTCATTTCTATTTCCTGTGGGGAGAGTAAAAAGCACAAGAATCACACTGTTCATATGATCTATGTGTGTTCGTAGGGGCTATTTCACAAGAGCCCACCCTAGCCCTTTCCTGCTTCAGAAGCTCTGATCACACCAGCTGTGGTCTCTGATAAAAACGGAGAAACAACAAGCCATCAAAAAAGGTGACCAGCTTGGAAGAATCCACTTTTAAATATCACACATGGAAATGACCCAGACTGGTGATATGGCAGCAGGGAAAGTCAGAAAGTAGATGACATTTTTCTTAGCAACAGCCCTTCTGATGAACCCCACAGCTGAGGCTCATGAGAACGACACTCTGTCTCCATGGTTCACTAAATTACCCAGGTAAGTTCCTTTTTTGTGCCTGAATCATTGGGGACTCCAGGGCCACAGGTAATCCCTCTACACCATTTCACACTAACAGTTTCCCTTCCTGTTAAACGCTTCCCAAAGAGAGACTCTGCTAAGACTTCCTATGGAGACCATAGTCCAATCTGTCTGGAATTGCTGGCCTTGTATTTAAATGTAAATACAAATACCAGCAATCCAAATGCAAGGCTGGCACTGCATTAAGCATAGTCATCACAAGATCTCTCCGAGTCTCATAGTATTATTCTCTCCATTTTACAGATGAGTAAACTGAGAATCAGAAAGACAGGCCAATGTGATCAGTCACAAAACTGGGATGCCACTGACTCAGATGGAGCCCAGGCTGTCAAACTTTCAGGCACATTTTCTTATTCATTATATTTGGATGGTATCCATGGTCTCCACACTGGATCTATCAGAACATAGAAAAAGTGGGCGTCTCCCCAGCATGAAAAACTCCTTTTAGTTTGAAGACTGTTTCTACTGTGTGTCTCTCCTCAGGGCTGAAAAATCACAATCCTTTAATGTTTCCCCAATCAGGTGATTTACATATTCTAGTCATCATGACCACTGGCGTGCTCAGAATTACCATTTACTGAGTCTGGACTGCGTTGCCATATTTTTTATTAAACATTTACACAAAAGCCTGAGAAACAAATAACCCAGTTTAAAAAGTGGACAAGGGAACTGAACAGACATTTGACCAAAGAAGACAAACAAATGGCAGACAGATATATGGAAAAATGTAGCATCACTAATCATCAGGGAAATGCAAATCAAAATCACAGTGAGATGCCACCTCGTATCTGTTGGGACGGCTAGAAATGACAAGTGACCGTGAAGATGGCTGGGAACCCTGGCGGAGGTAAGTGACCTTGGGTGCAGATTCACTCCAAGTTCTACAAGTGACTGTAAAGGGCTTGTAAGGGCTGTAAAATCATGAGCTAGTAGAGATGGGTGGAGGGGAGAGAGGAAAGGGTCTTGAAGCAAAATTGTGTACAATGGACAATTTTATTTACTATGCACAATTTCATGCAAAGCTATCCCAAGTCTGTCATTATGTATGAGACTGATTTTCAGTGTGTGTGTGTCGGGGGGTGTGGTGGAGAAGCCCTTGAATCCATTCTCAGCCCTGCCTTCCTTCCTCCAGTGAAGAAACTTGCTGAGCCTCCATTCCTAACCTGCAATTTGGAGATAAAGTGTCTATCTCATAGAACTTCGAGAGGACTGAGTGAGTTCGCATATACAGGATTAATACTCAGTAGATGCTCAATTAAAGGTGGCTACTTATTAGCAATGAATTTGTTCAAAACTAAGCACCACTCTTATTCCTTCTCAGAGCTGTATAAACATATTTTCCGTAGTACATATGAAAAGAACTGGATCATCAAAGCCTAATGTGGAGGACAGCTGACATTTTATGTTCACTAAATATTTATACCCATCAAAGCCCCAAAAGGATTTGAAGTCACTTGCAATAGAAGACACAAGCATAAGATCCACCAAGTCATTAAACAAGGGCGACAGAATAAGATTCCAGTAAAAGGGGGAGGGAGCAATGATGCAGACGAGAGGAGGGCAGGATCTCCACACTGGGCGGAAACCTTATTAAAATGCACATTCCACTTTACTGGGTCCCCAGAGTGGAGCCTGAGATCCTGCCTCCCTAACAAATCCACCCCCGACCCGCACCATGAAGCAAATGCTGCCTCTGGTCCATGCTGTCTTGTGTAGCAGGATTGGGGAAAGCTAATGAAGAGAACACAGCACCACGTTATAGTTCGGATACATCTTTCTGTGCAAAGCGCGGCGTAGATGCTAATGTAGAAATGCATTTCTAATAACCTTTTAATTAGCAGAAAATTCCGAGGGTATTGGCATGTGTGGAACCGTAGCCCCTTTGAAAAAATGCTTTCTCCTCCTGCTCCTCCCCCCACTCCTCCAGCGCCTTCTGGACCTGACACTGTGAGCAAGAAACCTGACATGCCGACAATCCTCTTTCTAAATGATTTCAAGGAAGAAGCAGCAGGCTGCACAGATACTGGAAATGCATGATGTAACCTTTTACTTTCAGAGAAAGGGCCGTCCCTAATTCAAGCCATATTTTGCCCCATGAAGAAGATATATTTGAAACTGGAAAACATCCAAAGAAAATATGGAATCCAATATATTTCTGCAAGTCATGGCCTTTGCCTTCTCGTGGCCCAAATTACCTACCTATGCCTGGCTTGGTCCTTTCTTTCTTGTGCTGGACACTTCCCAATGCTAATTTGTACTGAGCTCTCAAGTGAGGCATCTGTGGGTGAGAAATCTATAAAGCACTTAAAGGTTGTTGAGAGCTTCCCAGGAGTAAGGCTGTGTGCTAAAAGCTATAATAGTTTATCTCATTTAACCCACAGTGAGGACGTTCAGATGAGGACCTTCATAAAGAAGGAGAATATGACAAGGTCACACATCTAGTAGGTGTCAGAACAGGGATTCAAATCGAGTTCTCTCTAACCCAGAGTGTCTTGACCTCTGCAAAATGTCAGTGGATATTTTAGAGCAGATAATTCTTTGTTTTTGCAGGTAGGGGTATGTCCTGTGCTGTATGGGATATTTAGGTACATTAGTAACCCCTCATTCTGGTTATGACAACCAAAAATGCCTCCAAACATTGCAAAATGTCCCTTCAGGGGTAAAACTGACCTTGGTTGAGACTATTCCTGACCCAAATCTGGGTTTTCAATAAAGAAGACTAGACATTATTATGACCTTTTTTTTTTTTTTTTGGTCCTGGGGATTGAACCCAGGGCAGCTTAACCACTGAGCTACATCCCTAGTCTGTTTTATTTTTTATTTTGAGATGGAGCATCACTGAGTTGCTTAGGGCTTCCCTCAGTTGCCCAGGCTGCCTTTGAACTCACCATCTTCCTACCTCAGCCTCCCCAGCCACCAGGATTACAAGCAACACATCCAGCTAAACTTTATTTTTTAACACCTTCAGGGCTGAAGTTTGGCCCCTCGCCCCAAATATATATATATGTATTGAAGCTGTAATTTTTCCTAATGCCTCATAATGGGATTTTATTTGGAGATAGGGCCAGAGAAAAGGACTTGCAATGAAGCCATTAGGGTGCACCCTACTTTAGTCTGATGGGTGTCCCTATAGGAGAGGGAATTTGGACAGAGACACTAGGGTTGTGCATAGAGAGAAAAGACCATGTTAGGACCCAGCGAGAAGGCAGCGTCTGCAAGTCAGGAAAAGAGGCCTTGGAAGAAACCATTCTACTAACACCTTGATCTCAAACTTCCAACCTCCTGAGCTGTGAGACAGATGTCTGTTGTGGTCGCCAGCCTGCAGGTCTTTCTTATGGGAACCCTCACAAATGCAAATAAGCCCCAAAGAGCCACATCAGGTTTTTGGCCTTTACTTTCCAATCTTGATTAGAAGGTTTCAGAATCATTCCAGGGCCTGCAAAACAAAGGGTCAACTCATGAATTCTGTGAAGATATCCCAAAATATAACTTGGCACTGCTGTGTATAGTCCATATTTCTTTTCACAGATGGGGAATAACTGTGCTAGAAAAATCTTCTTGAAATCCCTCTCATGCCACAGCAATTGCTTTAGACCTTTTTTAACTGGTTGCCATCCACACTCTAACTCCCTAATCTTTCTACGTCTTTAATGAGAGTATATTTCCTAGAAACTATGTGACATGGCAATATGGTATAGTGCCAATACAGCAAGGATACTTGTGATGTCACTCCCTACTACAGACATCAAAGAAAGTGAGTCCCTCGCATTCTACGATGAGAAGACATCAGGATCCTTCTTAACACTACAACCCAGGCAAGACTACCAAATGATCAGGGGCACCAGGAGAGATGAAATCTTATGTGCTAGTCTAGATGTAGTGCAGTGTCTGGCTACTCGTTGGAATCATTTAGGAAGCTTTAAAAAAGTACCAGTGCTCAGTCTTCACCCCTTCAAATTCAGGTCAGTTGGTCTAGGGTATATTCAGGTATCAGAGTTGTCCCAGTAACTGCAGTGCCCAGCCAACATTAAGAACACTGACCCCTGGGAACAGAGTGGATTCAAGCTTGACCACACTAACTATAGGGCCAAGCACTAGGCTCTCGATTTCTTCAGGCCTCAGTTTTCTCACTTGAAAAATGGCCATCATAACCCTCTTGCTTATCTTATAGGATTGCTATGTTCAAGTTAGGTAATTTTAAAAACACACAAAACTTACTATACAATCAGTTTTAAAACCGAGCAGAATCGTGCTGACATTGGCACTGCTGCTTGTCATTTGGCCCCTCTATCAATTCACTGTGCAGCCTCAGGAGAAGCAACTTGCCCTTGGGAGGCCTTCATTTAGGCTCACATAGAATTCGGCAGTGTCTAAACTTGACTTTAGTCAAAAGTCCCATGTTCCTGGCAGGAACACTTAATACGTTACATGTAACAATGGCTATTTCAGCTGAGCTCTGATTTTCTCATTAAACTAGAATGTGAGGAGTTTAGCTTCTTCCTCTTAAACATCAAGATGACAGTAAGAATCAAATTTAAATTACCCTGCGGTCTGCTTAGTAATTTGGATCAAGTGACTTAAATGTTCAATTTTTGGCCCATTAAATCCAACTCCGAGAATCCATTTGTTTTTTAAAGAAAAAATAATCAAGATGTCATCAAAGACTTATGTGTAAGGATGGTCATTATAGCATTTATAAAAGTGGAAGCCCAGGGGAGTGAGGATATAATTTCTAACAGTAAATATGCTTCTATAAATGATGATGATGCAGTTGTAGGATAGAATACCATATAGTCATGAAAAAACATTTTTTCAGAAAATATTTAATGACAGAGAAAGTATATGTTGAAGGACTAAGTCAAGTCTAGGACTCAGGCCTATATGTTGGAGGGCTGTCCTCCAGAGTGGCACTATCGGGAGGTCATGGAAATTTTAAAAGATGGGGCTTAGTGGGAAGTCATAAAATCATTGAGGAGTGTGTCCTCAAAGGGAACTGTGAGACCCTGGCCTCTTGCTCTCTGGCTTTGCTTCTAGGGGCCATGAGGTGAATAGCTTTGTTTTACTGTGTGCTCCTGCCTGAGGCCTCAATGAAATGTTTCTGCTTGAAGCCCCTAAAACTGTGAGCCAAAATGAACCTCTCTCTTTAAAAGTTGATTGCTTAAGCTATTCATTATAGTAATACAAAGCTAACACATATCATGATATATGTTAAGTAAAACAAGTGATAAAAGGAGAGAAAACTATATAATGAATGCACACGTTCTCTCGTTCTCTCTCTCTCTCTCTCTCTCTCTCTCACACACACACACACACCTGATAATGATTACACTAAAATATTGATCAGTTCTAATAACTATGATCATGTATAAAGTGTTTTTGTTTTCATTATATTTTCTGTACTTTCTAAGTTTTCTTCCATATTCGTGGAATGCTTTTATCATCAGAAGGGAAAACGCATGATTTAAAAAAGCTACTGTGGGTTCAGAGATAGCAAAGATGATAGATTTGAGGAAACATTCAGTGAAGGAAAGCATAAATGCTGACGTCTCAGCCTATGAGAACTCAGATCAGATGGGGCTTTGGGTGAAAACTAAAGACCAGCTGCAGGTATCTCCATTGCCAACAGAGATCTTTTCAATTAGGGAAATGGCAAAGTCCCACAGCTCGGTGTCTAGGAGGCTTTCCCCATCTTCCCTGAAAGACTCACAGTGGAGAAAGAAAGGATGCAATGAAAGGCACCAAGTGGTGGATTTTCCACAAAATCAATGAAGCAGAAGCTTCAGGGCATCTCACTTCACCAGCCCCTTCCAAAACCAGGAAAGCCCCTTCCCTAGCCATGGTCATTATCTCTCAAATTTGCAAAAGTAAAATGAGTCACAACCTCAATATCTTCCATGTTGACTTCCCTCCATCACTCTTCTGCTCACATGGGGTGGTACGGAAATGGCTGTGGCGTTTTGGGGACCCACTTAGTAAAGGCTTCTCTGCTTCAGCACTATTGACACTTTCAGTTGGCTACTTCTTTGTATTAGAGTTCCCATGCATTGCAGGAGGCTGAGCGGCACCCCTGGCCTCAACCCATTCAATTCCAGAAGCACCAGAACCAACCCTACCCAGTCACGAGAACCCAAAATGTCTCCAGACATTTCCCAAAACATCTGAGAGTGGAGAGCGTAATTTCCCCTGGCTGAGAACAACTAGCCTAAGGGGAAATTGAGTTGGGGACACAGTACATTTAGTTTGAGTGCAGTGGAATACAGTTACATGATTCACTATCTCTTCCGTTCATAGTTAAGTTTCCAGCTGTCTTGGTAGGAATGGCTTCCAGGAAAACTTCCACAGGTTCCTGTACTGATTCATCCCATGTGACATGAAGGTGCAAGGCTAGAGGGGTTAGTTAGGTGTGACGTGAATAAGTCCGTAGCTCTTGGCACTTGTATTTGGTGATGGAGAAATAAGATTAAAAATATGAAGCCAGAAACTATTCGCAGAAGGTTCTTCTGATCAGAAGTGTAAGGGGTTTCATTCCTCACCAACACTGATCAAACAAGTTCTAATCTGCAGCATATGAAGCATAACCTCACCAAATGAGGCCCTCTCATCTGTTTCTGCATGGAACCAAGAGAAATTATTCCGATATACAGATGCAAATTGTAACCAAAACATTTTCAAAGACTACAAAAAATCAGCAATTCCTTAAGAAGGAGAGAAATACTGAAATAGAAACCATGAACAGGCCCTGAGAGTTCCTGATACTGCAGCCCAGGAGAAAAATGAACCATCTGAGCATGGGAGAGGCTTTGCCTTTTTTTCTTCCTTTTTTTTTTTTTTTTTTTTTTTTTTTGCTTATTTACTTGAAATACTGCCATGGATGATGATCTCATAGAATACAGAGCTTGACTGAAGCAAGGACATCAGTGATATTCTGTTTAGCAAGTGCTGCCAGGTCAAAGAATGCTTAGGATCGATTATTTCACAACAACACGTGAGGAGCCCTGAAACGCAACTGATGGAGGTTTTCTTAAATCTAGCTATTCTAAAGTAGCTGCTTATAGCAAGTTATGAAGTGGAAAGAAAAAAAAATTGCAACTGTCAATAACAACAAAGTTACATTGAACCACCGTGCCACAGGAAAAATGAAATTATCTTATTCTCTCCATGGACAGTAATAATTCTATTAAGAGGCAAAGCGTATACAGCTCAAAAATATGGGGACAAGGGTATTAATGAGGTTGGGGTATTCTATTGTTAGTAAATAAAAAATGTTAGAGTATTCTGAATGTTGTAGTATTTGTGATAATTGTTGAATTTTCAAAATTTTGAATTTGTTGAAAATTTCCTCTAATATATTTGTAATGTATAATTTTTTTTTTCTCATGACAGCTTCCACCCCAAGTTGCAGAAGATCCAGGCCTCACCACCCTTGGGGCTGCCCCTGCGATCTCACCCTAGCCGGGCCCTGAGTTTATGACCCCTCAGGCCATCCTCCAAACCACCTAATGAAGTGGAGCATATTATTGTCCCTTTTACCACTAATCTAATTTATTGGATCCTATACCTTTCTCCAAATATATCAAGGATTCTGAGACGTACTTTAGAAGTGCCTAGAAGTCTACATCCCATAAGGAAGCCCTGTCGTCCTTTCTGATGGTGCTGCAGAGTACATGTGGGTTAGTGGCTCCAGGGCTAGAGAACATAGCCCATGCCCACCTCACAGCAACTACAGAGGGCACAGGAACTCTCATGACAGCAGCCAACATTACTGAGCCCCTGTCCAATCAGCTCTGAACTCATCATATCCATTAAATGGTTCCCTGATTTTTAAATGTGAAAGATGTAATGGGCAAATTATACAAAGACGAGGGCAGAATAAATACATTTAGTATGGGCCTACCAAGCAAATAGCTAATGGTCAAGAAGCAATGCAGCATTATTTATACTATTAGGCCATTTACAATGAATATATATATATATATAGATATATAGATAGATAGATAGATAGATAGATAGATAGATAGATAGATATATAGATATAGATATAGTGAGTGTTCTGAGGGGTAAGTTCTTTAGCTTAGTAAAGAACTTGTGAAGAACTCCAGCAAGGAGAAGCTATTAGCCTGTTATGTTTTCCAAAAAGCTCCATGTGGGCCAGGACTATGTATAGCTAGAACTTGCAGATGCTTGACAGATAATTGCTGAGTGAATAAGACTCCCACATTCCCTGTTTCCTGGAAGTGGAGGAGGAAACAAATAATTATGACTAGTCATTTTATTTGTTAAGCAACTCATGCCTGAAAAGGAAACCATCCTTCAGAAATCTATGAGGTGATAGAAATGAGGAGACCATTAAAAAGGAAACAACAGGCCAGGTGCAGTGGCACAGGCCTATAATCCCAGCAGTTTGGGAGGCTGAGGCAGGAGGATCGTGAGTTCAAAGCCAGCCTCAGCAAAAGTGAGGTTCTAAGCAACTCAGTGAGACCCTGTCTCTAAATAAAATACAAAAATAGGGCTGGGGATGTGTCTCAGTGGTCAAGTACCCCTGAGTTCAATCCCTAATACCCACCTCCCCCAAAAAGGGAAGCAACAGTGGATCCCAGTGGCTAATGCAGACACACTGACAGAGAACAGGATGAAGTCTCTTAGAAACAAAATGTCGCTGAAGACAGAAATCCCCACAAGGGCTATTTATTTATTTTAAAGGCTAAATTTAACAACAACAACAACAAAGTTTCTTTCATAGCAAAGATGAGGCAATCCAAAGATTCAGCCCTAAGAGGTTGCAATAGAAAGTGAACATTTTCAGTTTCCATGCAGTGTGTTCCGTATCTGACTGTTATGACTATTAGCCAGCAAAGTATAGCATCTACCCTAAAATGTGTGATTTATAAAAGTCACTTCGATCTCAATTCCCATTTTTATTACATAGTGGGACCATTTCCTTCCTTCTCTTTTGAAAATGTACACCTCTAACGCCATATTCCACAGGAAAATGTTTTCTACAGCCAACTTTATAGAAACATATTAAAAAAAGTTCTGAAAACCATGCCAAAATCCTGTCCTCACCAATGACTGGTTTTGTATTTGTTAGACCTGAATCAATGTATGACCTTCTTATTTTCTTTTCCTTTTGCCCTTTATAGATTTTTATTTAGATGTTTATCTTCATCTTTAAATACATAGTTTGTCTTCCTCAAGTACAAAGAAAATTTCTTTTAAAAGCAGGCAGTATGAGATGATCGTGAGGAAAACAGAATGCACCACGTTTGATCCTGCGCTTGGCAGTGCCTGGAGTTCAGGGGAATCTCACCCCTGGGCCTTTGCATTCCTTCTGCCTACTCACCAATGGACAGCTACACAATTTATTCCAGTTGCTTATTTGTCACTTAACGTAGCAATGACTTTCCTATTAAATTATCAAATAACTAACCTCAATTTTGTATAGGACATATAGGATATTGCTTCTTTCAAATGTATTTTTCAGGATCACATAGGTGATGGCAACTTAGTTTTCCCAGTTAATTAAATTTGAAACCAGACCACTGGGGAAAAATAAAAAGCATATCTAAATGACTCAAAATAGCACTGGGCTTCAATTATATTTTAATGACTTTCACAACAAACCTCAGTGTCTGTTTTGGCAGCGAATGTCTCCCCTAACTTTATTGAGAAAAACAAGATGGAGATGCCAAAACATTTTTTAGCAAAAATATCACACTGATGGTTTATTGCGTAGTGATTTAAAATAATAGAAATAAATTTTTTTCCCCAAAAGGAGAGTTAGAAATGAAACAATTCAAATTTATTTCTTCCAGCAGATTTTAAAATCTGTTAGAAGATAAGCAGTTGGAGTGGTGTCGGCAGCAATTCCATGCCCATCCTCTTCCTAAGCTCTTCCTTGAAGGAGAGGTGGCCTGTCCCTGCTCAGGCTTGCTTCCTGTTGTTTGTTGTGAGAGGAGGTACTGTTGTGGGGGGCCTCTGACCCAGGAAGCAGATTAGAGGTTCTGCAGGTGGAAGAAGATGCCAGACACAGTTGGGATGGTACACATGCTTTATTCAGGGGTGGCTACATCCATTAGTTGGCTGACATTTCTGTTTCAGCCCCCAGGTTCCATTTTAGCCCCTCCCTTAGCCCATTTCCATAGGCTCTTTATATATGCAGGCCAAACAAAGAAGGCACACTGCCAACAGGTTACATAGGGGGACTCCTACTCACAAGTTCATGTTTATGATCCTGAGTCTATACACTGAATCAGAGTGTTTCTGGCCTTGACTAACCATAACATGGTCAGTACCCAGCCCTGACTATACACTAAAAACATAACATAGCCTGCTGGAAGTCTCAGCGAAGGAGCCTAACTACAGCCATTTGGGGCCTGCCCCAACAGGTACCCAGACAATGACCATGGGCTTCATATCCCAGAGCCACTTATGACTAGAATCAGGCTCAAAGAACACTAAATCCAAGGTAGGTACTGGCCAGTATTTATTGGCCACAAGCAATCACCATATGACTTTGGCCCTTAATGTCAACAGAACTCGCATATCCCCATGAAGTTCCCTGAGGTGAGGCAAACTCTGGGAGACCATAAAATCTGAGGCTTAGCTGCCTCTTCCTGGCATGCGCCTGCCAGTACCAATAGCTTTTCAGAGCTGGAAATGGGTACATCTTCTCACCAAGCCCATGTCTCAAGGCCCAGGGAGAGGCATGACCAGCCATGTCAGTCCATGGCAGAGCTGAAATTGGGATCCAAGGTTCTCTGTTTGCAATTCACATCTTTCTGTTCAGCTCTGCCACGTTACTCCACCTTGAAATAAACGAGTTCAACTCCTTAATCCTGACAGTGGTCCCAATTTTGCTCCGGGTTCCAGTCATCATGGAAATTCCACTTACTTTCCATCGCAGTTCCCTGTGAGCCCCCAAATCTACCTTCTCTAGTCCATCCCTGGGCTTGCCGTGCTTTCAAGTGAGTGCCAAATGAGGGCGATAATGATGTTAATTGAGTCTCCTTATTTCTCCCCCTGCAAGTTATGAAGTTGCTTGATGAAGCTAATTTATTATAGAGTCAATGTGTTGGTGGGACAGGGGTGGGGTCCTAGTCCATTTCAGTTCCCAGATCTTTTGCTGATGAGGCCTTTGAACTCCTGCCCACACAGATCCCATGAATCAGTGTCATTTACCATGTGCATTTAGATAATTGGAATAATAAAGATGAAATGAATACAAAAGATCTACTATTTCACGAAGAACGACTTTTTTTTTATCAGTGTACCAACACTGAAGCAGACTAGACCACCTACACTCCTGTCCCATAAAAAAGATCCTATCTCCCCCCCACCCCCATTTTCACAGCATTTCATTTTCTTCTTCAAAAGGCACTAACACATACAGGTGAGCTTCCAATCAGAATCACCACTCTGAATGCGAATGATGTGGGGATTTATATTATGCACAGGAAGAAAATTGAATACAAATGTTTCTATTTTTCTGCTTCACTACAATATAAAAGTTAAAACACACAAAAATTGGAAGTTTAAAAACTCAGCTTACTATAAACTTTGAAATTCTATGCTGAAAAAAAGAACAAAAGTGTTCATATTTAAAGCCACTTAGTGTGCTATAAAATCCGGGGGAAAGTATCATTCGTAAAAGTTAAACACCCTTAAAGCAGTTAGGAAGACACTGTGGCTAAGGGAGGACTTCATTAATTTTGAACATTATTTTGAATGTTCAAGGCAAGTCTCAAATTCCAATGATGATGATAAATTGTGCTTCACCTCCCTGACTAGTAATTAACACAAATTTAAAAGTGACAGAGCTTATACATTCAAAAAGATTCTTCCAGATCCATTTCCAATTTCAATATTGGTTTTATAACTAGGATTGTGCTTCAAAATGCTAAAACAAACAACCCACAGATTTAAGTTAGAAGGAAATCACTAAATGAAAAGAGTATACTCTCTTGATAAAGAATTCCAGGCAATGAAACTTCTAAGGGATATCTCCATAAAAATAAACATTTGGCAATACATGCTTGGTGCTTCCAATGCACTTTGACTCCTGCCTTCTATACCATTGGAGTACCTCTTGAAAGTGGTCCAAGTTCAAAGCATGGGCCTATGCTAACTTTCCATCGCTGTGACAAAATACCTAAGATCAATCAACTTATAAGGGGGAAAAGGTTATCTTGGCTCATGGTTTCAGAAGTTTCAATTTGTGGCCAGATGGCCCTGTTGCTTTGGGTCTGTGGTGATACAGTGCATCATGGTAGGAGCATCAGGTTGAAGATGACTATTCACCTCACTGTAGCCAAGTAGTAGAGAAAAGCAGGAAGGGACCAGAGACCCAGTATCCTCTCCAAGGGCACACCCCAGTGATCTAACTTCCTCTAATTGAGCCCTACTTCCTAAAGGTTACACCACCTCCCAATAGCACCACAGACCAATGACCAAGCCTTTGTGGGCCTTTGGGGAGCATTTCATATCCAAACTCTAGCAAGGACTCTTAGCAAATACTTGGGAGTTGTTTCATCCTTCCTCCATTCCAATCTCTCTGTGAAATTGCTATCATTTTAAGTCCCCTTCAAAATTAAATTTTGTGTTGACATTTAATTGCCACAATGATTGGGAGTCAAGACCTAGAGAGATGATTAGGTTATGGGGTCTCTGCCCAAATGAATGGATTCATTCATCATGTTGGGAGTATAGTAGTTATTATGCTGTTTCTGCCATGAAATGACACAGTAGAAAGGTCCTCACTAGATGCTGACACTTCAGTATTGGACTTCTCAGCCTCCAGAACTGTGAGAAGTAAATTTCTTTTCTTTATAAATTACCTGCTTTGAGGTACTCTGTTATAGCAGCAGAAAACTGGCTTATACAGTCATCCTGTGTGCCTTAAGTGATAATTCTCCCTGAACCCTTCTTTGGGGACTGAAATAGTGCCTGGCACACACACGTCACTCGAGAAGTATTTCTGAATTAGTTAGCCTACACTCCCACATCTCCAGGTGTCACTTCAATCTAACCTTAACAACTAGCCACAGGAGGTCAGAACATGATACCTCAAGATACTGCACCTTGACAGGCCAAGTACTTTCAATTAAAGGACCATGGAAATTCCTCAGAGCAAGGTCCTTCGGACCATCTCCCATCCTCTGGTCTCCTGCCCTCTTTCTCCCCCAAAGCAAGTCTTAGCAGAATTGGAGAATTCTTAGAGAATATCTCCCCGAGATAGATAGGTCCTAGAAACTAGAACACCTTTCCCCAAGTAAACAATAAAATCTGAAAAGTCACTCTCTCCCTTCTCCCTTCTTCCTTGAAGAGACTCACTCTGGGAGAAGGAACACTGTGCAGAGGCTGAGAAGAATCTGGACAGACAGGCCTTGCTGGATTCTCCTCTCAGTCTATTACCATTAGATCAGACCCTCTGGTCCAGTCACACTTCTACATGGCTATTCATCAACCCTAAGCATAAAAACAATTTTCCCTGGATCTTCAGGTCTTTATTTCTGAAGGCTCTCCTGTCACATAAAACTTCCATTAAATAAATACGTCATGCTTTTCTCATGGTAACCTGTTCTTTGTTACAGGAGCGCTGGCCATGACCTTTATAATGGGTGAGGAAAGATATGACACCTCTCCACCCACCCCTACACCACTCAGCAGGAGAAAGTTCATTTCCCAAGAGCCTCTGCAACTTTCTGCTCCAGCTGTCTAGATAACCCCTTGACTTGGCTATCAAACTGGGCATTTCCCCACACAGCAGTGCTGTATGGAACGCTTTTTACAGGTGACCAAATTGAATCAACAGCAAAGGAGAAAAAAATCAGAAATAGGTAAATCACAACTCTCATTTTTCTTTCTCAGCAAATATATTCAAACAAAACTACATGCTCCAGCAATCTCTGAAGGACTTTTCTTCCTTCTCCCTCTCTTCTCCTCTCCTTCTTCTTCATCTCTTTCTTACTTTCCTCTGTCTTTCCTTTTTTCGTTCCATAAAATTCAGGTATCAGCATGCCAGCATTTTAGACTTATTAAGTTTTTATTTGAGATTTTAGGAGGATTAAAACAACACCAAGAGCCAGGTTTTGGGGACCAGAGGATTCCTTTGTCTTTAGATGTGTCAATAATCAATTCTATAAAATGTTGGGGAAATTGTGGTCCTTAGCATCTATTTGCCAATTCAAGAGTGGACTAACTCACGAAAAGAAATTCACCATCAGTTCCATATCCAGATCATCTCTGTGAGCACAGTGACAGGCATTCTGCTAGGTAATGGGAATCAGAAATGACTGAGACAGGAGACACCACGGCAGAGTTAAGAGGGTGGAGGGCAGAGTCAGGTAGGAAGGGCTGATGTCTATTGCAGCGCCTCCCTCAGGGCCAGGCTGAGGACCAGCAGGACTGCCCTGAGACCCCAAAGGCCACACACGGACCTCCTGCCAGAGCCTAAGCAGAGTGCAAGACCAAAGGGAGGTCACATCAGCAGAGGAGCCACCAAGCCGAGAAAGACTAGGTGAGGTGGTTATCAGCTGCAGACATCAGGAAAAGAGATCCATGAAACACAGGAGGCAAGGCTGCCCGGAAATGACAGCAGCCACAGTGCAGCTGGGACCAGCCAGGGACCCGAGTCCATCCAGAGACCCAGGTGCCATCTTGATGCAGGTGGAGGGACAAGCCCAAGGGAGCAAGCACAGCCTGCTCCACACACCTGCCACTGTCTAACCAGGGACAAGGACAGCGGCTAGAAATGGGGTGGGGAGATTGAGCAGTCACCTCCAAAGATGCATTTATCTAGAGAGGCCTTTAAATCAGCATTGGGTCTAAGATTTAAAGTGGGTGGTATATTTGATTGCTTTCTTCTCTCCCACTTGCCTAGTAGGACAGAGACTTCTACAGATCACAAGACAGTTAAAAATAGAAAAAGAAACTCTACTTGCTCCTGTGCATCTGCGTCACAGTGGACAGACACCTGACAAAGAGAGAAGGGCAGTAAGGACATGCCAGGCTGGGTGTAGAACCGTGAATGTGAAAAACGCATTTGGGAATTTAAGAGATTTTTGTCCTGACAGTTTAAGAGCAAGGCCCTTCGAGGTCAGGACACTTTAGAGGTTTATGACTCTCTGGATATGGAGGTTAAACCTTATTTTGCTAAATTTGAACTTAAATCTGATTTAGCTAAAGAGCAGCTTTTTTTTTTTACTCTGGATTTTAAAAAATATCAGAATTTCAGATTCACATCAGTGTTTACCTTCAATTCTCTGATCCAGAGATCTTTTTCGTTATTGAGAAATTCACAAATAATTCCACTACTCATAGAGGGAAGAAATATCCTCAGGGTAAAATAAATCTCATGGACAAGAGGAGCTGAATTCATTATTGCATGTTCACGTAAAAAATGATCAAAATGACCAAAATAATAAAAAGAGACACACAGTAAAACTGTACCATGCCAAGGGATTGCATGGTTTTACTTTCCACCGGACTGTAAACTGTCTGAAAGAAACACACAAAAAAAGCATGTCTGGGTTGAATTTCAGCACGTTGCATGAGGAATTAATTACCTCCAATTTTAAACTGGCCTTTCAAGGGTTTGCTTTCAGTTTGGGATATTTATGACTTCGAATTTTAAAAAAAAACTGAATTAACAGGTTTCTCCCTTTTTATTATCTGTGGTACAGAGGCAGCCGCATCTTTCCCCATCAGACAGCACAAGATCAGGGTGTGGGTACCAGCCTGCTTCTGTGTTGGGGGGTGTCATCTGGCCGGCAAAGAAACGGCAGCAAGCACTGAGTAATGGAGTATACAATTGTCCCTTGTATATTTTGGGGATTGGTTCCAGGACCTCCGCAGATACAAAAAAATCTAAGGATGCTCAAGTCCATTGTATAAAATGGCATAGTATTTACATAAAATCTGTGCAATATCATCTCCTATACTATAAATCATCCCAAGATTACTTGCAATACATAATATAATGCAAATGCTATGTAAATAGTTCTGTACTGTATTATTTAGTGAATAATGACAAAGGAAAAGTCTGCATGTGTTCAATATAGATGCAACTTTTTTTCTAATATTTCAATATGCAGTTGGTTGAATATAAAGATACAAAACCCATGGATACAGAAAGTCAAGGTCTACCATGTCGGTCAACATGGATTCTCTGAGGCAAAAGGGATTTTGTTTTGCAGGACAATGGGCTAACCCTACCTCACTCAAAATTTCACTAAGTAGAAATTCTGTCTGGAAGTTGAGGTTGGCTTTCTTTGAAAGTCAGTGGTGCAGTGTTCCTGCCACACAATTTATACAGGCTTTTAAGATACTGAAGGACTGCACACATGCAGAACTATCTGCAGCACCTTGACCGTGCCAAGGGATTTCATTCCCTTTCCTCTACCTCAATGTCCTCACCTAGTTATCAGCAAGCAAACTCCTACCCATTCTTCAAAACCCAGCTCACCCATAATTGGCAAGTCTTCTCTATCCCACAGGGAGGGGAGATTGCTTTTCCCTCTGAGCAACCTTACCCTATTCCCACATATGGCAAATATCACAGTTCATTGTGTTCATCCATTAAAAGATAGTCAGCCCAACACTCCCCCCAGGACCATAAGAACCTTTAGGATCGAAAGTGGATTCTAGGACACTTTTTACAAATAGTAGGTATTTACTAAAGGCTGAGTGTAACAGATTCTAACAGAAAGACAATAAGATAATTGAGTTAGGCTCTATTAGGAGATACGCTTCGTTGCAGTGAACTTTCTGAAGTTATCAGGAGCAGGGGTTGAATGCCCAGGTAACATTCAGATCAATGACCGTTAATAGTTAGGTACCAATGAATGACTAATGGTGGGAGAGATTGTTAATCAAACAAAACATTAGAGTTAATAAATAGGATCCCTAAAAATTAACTTGTTAATGGATCATCCCTGCCACTGTAATCTATGAAATACAAGTGCCCATATAGAGATAAACAAGATAGCGGGATGCAGAGTCTGATTAGCTCAGGTCAGTTCTCAGGGTAGGGGTCAGTCCCCAGTCATGAGCCCCATCTGCAGCAGTCAGGGTCTCTGGGACCAACTGAGGTATGTACATTTCAAACATATTTCATGTCAATTCCTATGCATGTCAGTATGAAAACCTGCACCTATTGTTGTGAATTTAAACCTTGAACTTGTTTTCAGTGAAGAAAGTGTGACCTTCCCAGGGAATGTTGTTGGAGCAATGATGAATCTGTATAGAAAACAAATTCATACCTTGACGCTCCCCCCACACCTCAAACTGTACATGAAAAAATCAATTACAAATGATATTTAAACTTAAATATAAAACAAAATAAAAGTGTAAAACAATAGCTCTTCTAGAAGGAAATATATGTAAATAGCTCCAAGACTAAGATTTCTTAGATTACAAGCATTAATTTTTCTCTTAGGATAAATAAATAAATATTATATATATATATTATGTATTATATCATATATACATATACATATATATGTATAAATTGGAACATGTTAAAATTAAGAACTTTTGTTATCAAAAGACAGTGTAAAGAAAATGAAACCTTCTCCACAGAATGGATGGAGATGTTTGTGATACATACATCATATCTGACAAAGGACTCATAGCCATAATAAATAAAGAACTCCCAATGAGAACAAGGCAACTTGACAGTAAGAGAGAAACTTAAGCAGACGCTTCCCAAGAGAATACACAAATAGCCAGTAAACCTATGTAAAGGGTGCGGTGGCACACACCTGTAATCCCAGCAGCTCAGGAGGTTGAGGCAAGAGGATTATGAGTTCAAAGCCAGCCTCAGCAACTTAGCAAGGCTCTAAGAAATTTACCAAGACCATGTTTCTAAATAAAATATAAAAATTGGCTGGGGAATGTGGGTCAGGAGTTAAATGCCCTTGGTACTAAATGAATGAATGAATGAATGAATGAATGAATGAATAAATAAAGTTGCCCAGCATCATTAGTTACTGGGAAAGCAAAAATTAAAACACATGAGATTCTACTGTAGGATTCAATCACTTGATCCCCAAATAGGACACCTTGGTATTTAAGAAAACAGCAGAAGCAGGAAGATCTCCAACTGTCTCCCCAGAAACAGACCACAAAGGAATCCTCTGACCTTCCTTTAATGTAGAACATTAGACCCTCATTCCAGAGAAGTCCTTTCCAAGTCCAGAGGAAAGGAATGAAGACACAGAGACATAGAAGAATCTAAGCAAACAGCCCTTGTGGAGCCCCCTGCCCTGTTTATTCCTGTGGAATCACACTCTCTTGTTCCCCACTCACTCTTCTGCACAACTGTCCACAAAAACATACTTTTCCCTGTGTCCTTGGATCTTTATTCTGAAGTTTCCTGTGTTGCACAAAACTTACATTAATTTTATTTGTCAATCTTGCCTCTTATTAATCTGACTTTTGTTACAGGTATCTCAGCCATGAGCTCTGCAGTGGGTGAGGGAAGGATATTACTTTTTCTCTCCTACATGCAGAGAATGGCAAACAAGTAAAACACTGGCAATGACAAGGTTGGCAACCCAGGGGAGGAAAAAAGATCTTTTTTAACCCAGCTGAGATTCTCCATCTGGGGCCCAGTACCTTAGAGTGGCCAAACACAGATTAACAAGAGAAAACCAGGTTGATTAACAATTACATGGAGTTTGCACATGGGGGTGTCCAGTGGTGAGTTACCCAAAAGAGTGGTTGAAACTTGGGTTTATATACTATTTTGGGATAAAACAAAGGAAAAAGAGGTTTGGGGCATCTGGGTGGGGACAGAAATTTATGAGCAGGTGACCGGTTGTGTTGAATAGATTTAAACTGACGCTCTCATGATTGATAAGTTAGTAAGAGTCCTCTTCCTGGTATGGGAGGAGACATCTCTTCAAACAGAAATTTCCTTTACAACAGGAAAACATGTGCCCTGTTTTTAGAGGTTTTCCTGTATTTGCTTTTTCTCAATAAAAATCTATAAGCCAAAGAAAAATATTTTGGAGGGAGGCATAATCTGGTACACCACAGTAAGAATATGAAGCCACCTGAGGACTTATACACAACTGATGGGAGTAAAAAAATGATACAACCACTTTAGAAATGTGTTTGAAACATTCACCAAACCCCAGAAATGTATATATATATACTTCATGACCCATGAATCCACACCTATGTTCACATCCAACATACATAGTTCATATGTCAACCACAAGGCATATATAGGAATATTTAGTAGACCCATGTAATGCAGAAAATTGGAAACAATTCAAATGTCTTTCCATGGTGGAATGGGTGTATAGTAGTACCTTTGGACAATCAAATCTTATACAACAAACAGACCTGAAGAACAGCTACAAGGATGAATCTTACCAACCCTATGCTGAGAATAAGAAACCAGGCCCTGAATAGTCTATGCTCTGATGTGAGCCATATCAAGTCAGCTTCAAACAGAAGTAATCTCTGGTGATAGAAGTTAGGACAGTGGAGACCTTGGAGGGATGTGCAGAGTGGGCAGGGACATGAGAGATGCTTCGACCTTCTATTCATCTGAGTGCCGGATCCATGGGGGTATTCCATATGCTGAAATCCACCAAAGTGAATGCTTACAATTTGTGCATGTTGTGTGTGTGTGAGAGATACTGGGGATTGAACCCATTCTCTTGCATGTAGGAAAGAAAAAGTAATATCCTTCCCTCACCCACTGCAGGCTCATGGCTGAGATACCTTTTTCATTTTATTTTGAGACAAGGTCTCACTAAGTTTCAGATACTGACCTCAACCTCTCAATCCTCGTGCCTCAGCCTCCCGAATAGCTGGACTTATAGGTGAGTAAGTGCCACTGTACCTAGCTGTGTGCCTCTTTTTTCTGTGTGGTTGTTTACATGGGTGGAAAGCACACTTGAAACACAAATGTCTTGACACAGGCCCACCTACCAGCATAGAGGCTTTGACATTAGCATTCCACAGCCTCCTACGCTTTTCCATCCAACAGCGTGGCAAAGCTGGACTCGGCCCATAAAGCCACTCTTCTGTATGATTATAATGGATTTCTGCATTTATGTGGCGCCTTTCCTCTGCAGAGATCAAAGGGCTTCTGCATAATAAAAGATAGCATATCAAATGCAGCATATCAAACGCAGTTAGGTCTGAGGGAATAAAAGGGAAACAGTGAACTCAGGGACACATAATCTAGGAAACTCATAGACGTAAAATAAGCCATAAAAACTGTATGTAAAAACAATCATAAACATCAACTATTAAGAATTCATTTGTGTGAAATAAAAGGCCCGCTTCTCCTGAGGTTGCTTTCTTACTCTTGACAGGGGAAGGACAGAGAGCGGCCGAGGCTTTCAATTTGGGACTTAGACTCCTAGGCACCACATGGCAAGATTTCTCTGGAGCCGGCTTGGCACCTCACCGCAGTAAAACAGAACAACTAAATAAACTCTCTGTGCTGCCGTTCAAAGCGCTTTCATCTGTGCTTTAAGACATAAACTCACTAGCCCTGACAACTAATTAAATGGGCCTTTTTTATATTTGTGAAATACATATTCAATGGCTATATCTCTCCAGGGCATATAGAATTATATACATTGCTTTTATATTCCACAGGGACATGCACCGAATGTGTTATTCTTGAGCTTCAGTTCCCGAAATCACCAAGGGAAAGTATATCCAATGAGGAATTTTTCACTGACCCAAGGTCGCTTTCGAAACCTCTGTGTGGTGACATTCCGGCTGGGCCAGTGACCCCAGGAGATGTTTCCATTAGCCTAACATAGGATGGATACCCTTGGCTTTATGCATTGTGAAACAGCTGCTCAGACATCTCTGAAATCTCTACACACGTGGAGAGAGGAAAAAGGAAAATGGTTTTCTTTGAATAATTTAAATAGTTCAGCAAATGGGTAATACCAACAAAGGCAGTCTGATAAATAAACGCCCTGTTTTAATTTCATGTATGTATCCCTTGTGAGGGACAACTACGGCCATGGTAATGCAGAGGAGGAAAACTGGGTCATAAACATTTGGCAAGCTCTTTAAATGGATAACCTCATTAAATTCTCACAGCGACCTTATTAAGTTAGTAGTTTATTATCTCCATTTTATAGATACAAAAGTGGAGATTAAAAAAAAAAGGTTAACCAATTGTCTGAGATCATGCTACATAATAAGTGATGTAATCCCAGGCAATGTGCTCTTTATTGCTAAAATTAATGGGATTAGATGGAAGAGACACTAAGGTATTCCCTAGTAAGATTTTGTGTGGAAAGAATGCCATGTTATTCTCTGGGACCCATGTTTTTTAGGGACTTCTCTGGCATAAACTCGTCAGCTAAGTCTTAATAAGCTTGAGAGATCTGCTTCTCTCAAGTAGAAATGAGCCACCGGTCCTGTCTTCCTGTAGGGCCCCACCAAAGATGGGCCAGGAATCAGGGCACACCTTGAAATCGTGTTTTGACACAATACACATAAATCTAAAATATTAAAACCACTCCCCATCATTAGAGTTCACTCCTTTTGCAGATTTCTGACTTGTCCTTTGAGCCTAAGGGCGTTTACAAATGTTTCCCTAGAAGGTAAATTCACGTTCCCTGAAAACCCTATGGAATAAGTCTGATTTCCTCCATAGGCAGTAGCAATGATTCATTCATAACAAGAGTGTTGCTAACTTGTTCAATAGGAGACCAGTCTTTGGGGAAAAAAACAACAGCTAGGAGATTTTCATCTGAACAGGAGGTCACTTTAAAATTCAATTTAGTGACACCCTTGTGGGTTTTCCCTGGCACCTAGAATATATGGACTAATAATTGGGAACAGCTGCTTGTCTTGACTGGAACCACTCTATTTAAATAGCTCCAAGATTACACCCTTGGCCTCTGCTTCTTTATATACTTTGGAAATAAACTACTGTAGATGCCCAAATGTATCCAGACAATGGAAGAAATGATTTATGGGGACTGACTACATCCAGAGCCGCAAGCCCCATTCATTTCTCTGGTTCAATCATCACCACCACGCAACGGTGAGAGAACAGCAAGGTCACGTGATTATTTATCCCAAGAGTCAGCCCAAACAGGAGTTAGCTTGGGATATGAAGTGTTTTTTATGATCCATACCCAGGGCACAGCCATTGCATTTGACTCTCCAAAACACTTAATTATCAAGTATTTTCTTCAATCTGATAACCCCAGCCTATTTATTTCTGGCATGCTCCAACTGAAGTCCTAAACTGTTAATGAAATTCCTTTAAAATATGGAATTTATGTCTTCTAACTGAACATTTTAAAAGACATTTTGGTTTTCTTCACATTTGAGCAATTTTATCCAATTTTATTTTTGTTTTGAATCATTGATTCTATGAAGATTTATTATATGCCTCTTCTGAGCCAAGTGCTCATCCTTCAAAGTGGCCTGAGCTAAACCTGCTCATGCCAAACAAATTGTAACCTCCCTTTTTCAATGTAAATCTCCAGCAATAGAAAAGTAATAAAATTCAGCATGGCACAGCCACTTGGCAAAATATTATAGGCCCATTGACAAATAATGATAACGTAATGAAGGAAATTGGGAAAATTAAAGTTATATTAAGTTAACAAGAAACAAAATTGAGTAGACCCATGATGACAACTATGTAAAATGATGCACAGACAAAAGATGGAAAAGAAATAAAACTCAGAAGGAAATAAATATTCTACATGATGAATCTCTCCATAAATATTCCAGAAAACCATACAGGTGGACAAGATGAGCAGCAAAACCATGAGTAGAGCACAATTAGGATTTCAAATTATATCCAAACAGGTAAATAAATGACTAAAGTCAGAACCAGTTCAGACAAGAAGAAAGAAAAGTAGAGGGCTTGGTGTGGAGAAACCAAGAAAATACCCCAAAAGAGAATGTCTATCCTGAATAGGAAAGTCCTTAGCTTAGGTTTGAGAACAGGCAGGTGGAGCAATGGTTAGCGAAGACCGGCAAGGGAAGAGGGGAATGTCTGCAGGACTATATGTGTGGCACCCTTGAGAAGGCATCAGCTCTGCAGCAGGAGCCACCGGAGAGGGTGGCCTTCCGAGGTGATGGTGAAGAAAAATAAGAAAAGACAATATCAAGAGTATGGAAAAACAAGAGAATCACAAAATCAGAAGACATACTACCAACTCCCAAAGGTGGCCAATTTTTAGTGAAACTGTGCTTTGCCAACAAAGAGAGGAGGAAGCTCTTGAATTAAGAAACCCCCAGCACCACCCCAACCCTTACCCCTTGCCTCTGTCTGTATGAGACAGTTATTGCTGGTTCAGGGGGAAAAAAACCATCTCAAAATGACTAACGGGGCTGGGTTGTGGCTCAGTGGTGGAGCGCTTGCCTAGCATGTGTGAGGCACTGGGTTCAATCCCCAGCACTACATATAAATAAATAAGATAAAGGTTCATTGACAATTTAAAAATATTTTTAAAAAATGAGGAACAAACAGCACACTATCCATACAAAGGGACTATAAGAAGTAAACAGCACAAAAATCCAAACCTTTATCTGATGAATTGTCTCACTCCCTAAACACAAAGAAAGCACAAGATGTTAATACCCCAAAGTTAATTAAAAAGCAAGCATCAGAGATGTGAGGGCGAAAAGCACTCTGACTTAGAAATCTAGCACATCGTGCAATATTTTTGCCAAAAACATTTAATCAGAATTGAATCATTCAGAAAGAATCAGACAAATTCAAGTTGAAGGACCATTTTACACAAGTGGCCTGAACATTAAAAAAATGCCAATATCTTTTTTTTTTTTTTGTAACATGAGAGCAGAAAAATAATTCCAGATTAAGAGAGACACAAAAGAAGCAAAACAATCAAAAATATAGGAGATGGCAATTGATTGTACCATGGATAAAAACTGTAAAATGATTGGAACCATTGAGGAAATTTGGAGTGACTGCAATTAGATGACATTACTTTACCAAGATTTAATTTGGGGAGGGTGATAATGGTTTGAGGTTACACAGGAGAATTTTTTAGGTGGTATCTGAGAAAGTAGTACAGGGTAAAAGATGATGTCCACAATTTCACAATGGTTCATGGAAATCTGACAATAATGGTAAAACGTTAGCAATCAGCAAACCTGGGCAAAGGATGTGAAAGTTCATTTTTCTATTCTTTCAGTTGTCCTGCAAGTTTGATTTAAAAAAAAATATGGAAAAATTAAAAAGAGACGAAAATGATTCAAAGATGTCAGAAGAGAAGCCAGGCTAACAATCACCCAAGGGATGTATAGGGAGAGTCATGCAAGGAATGGGCATGGTCTGGGGGGCAGAAAAAGTCATCTTTCTTGACTGACATGGATGCAGGTCCCACAGGGATGGTCACTTGAGGAAAACTAGGAGAGCTGTCAATGTACAGTTTCGTTTTCCTGTATGTGAATCATGCTTCAATTAAAAATGTTTTGTTTCAGGCAAGAGTCATCAAATTCAGGAGGTTTAGTTATTTAGTTGGTTATTTTAGCTATTTTTTTTTCTATTTTTTTAATATCATAGCAAATTAACTTTTATAATTCAAATGTTATAAATAAGTATTTTTAAAGTTTAAATCTCCTTTTCCTCTTCAGGGACGTAGGGGCATGTGGATGATCTCAGGTGTCACACTGCGTCAAGGTTCCATGTCCTATCATTCAGAAAGGGCTTGAGGCAGGCCCCTCCCAAGTGGAAACTTCACTGTATTTCTATGTATACCTCATGACAGGGGAGGTCTGCCTTCTAAATATTTCCCTTTAGAGAGATAAGTGACATTTTCATGTTGATTAAATAATGGCTTATTAAAAAATGCAATTTTACTCAGCAATAAAAGAGAATAATAAAATCATGGCATTTGCAGGTAAATGGATGGAGTTGAAGGAGATAATGCTAATTTGAAGTTAGCCAATCCCAAAAAAACAAATGCTGAATGTTTTCTCTGATATAAGGAGGCTGATTCATAGGGGGGTAGGGAGGGGGAGCATGGGAGGAATAGATAACTCTAGATAGGGCAGAGGGGTGGCAGGGTAAGGGAGGGGGCATGGGGTTAGAAATGATGGTGGAATGTGATGGACATCATTATCCAAAGTACATGTATGAAGACACAAATTGGTATGAATATACTTTGTGTACAACCAGAGGTATGAAAAATTGTGCTCTATACGTGTAATAAGAATTGTAATGCATTCTACTGACATATAAATTTTAAAAAATTAACTTAAAAAATAAATAAATGTATGGATATTTCACCTTTAAAAAAATGTTTAGCAGTATGGCCCATGCAACTAATTGTTAAATCTGAGTCTATGCATGCCCACTATCTCTGTGTTGTATTCTCACATTAGTGTGGATATGCCAGATCCAGGAATATAGGGAAAAAGGACCAAGGAGGTCAGCACCAGCATCAGGACCTACTCTGCTCCTTTTCAAACCTGGGCATCATTATTTACAATACACAGTGTAATCTGAGTAATAAATGTGTCCTTCTCCTTATGTCCACTCATTTCAGAACCCACCTCAGAATGCCACACGGCAGATTTCATTTGTAATGCACATTTTTTATGTATCTGCAGGATAGAAGTGAGAATGAACAAAACGGCCTCTCTCGGCACAAGTATATCTGTCTACAGAAGACTGTCAACAATTTTTTTAAAGAGAGAGAGAGAGAGAGAATTTTAAAAAATATTTATTGTATAGTTTTTTTTGGTGGACACAACATCTTTATTTGTACGTGGTGCTGAGGATCGAACCCAGGGCCGCGCGCATGCCAGGAGAGCGCACTACCACTTGAGCCACATCCCCAGCCCTGTCCACAACTTTTTAAAGGAAAAATCATCGACTTTTAAAACGATTCTGACCTACACTCCAATTTAATCTATTTGACATTTTTTTTAGGAAGATAGTCAAGTCTTTCTAAAACAAATAGAGAGCTCAAAGTGGGCAGTGTCCTTGTATAGAGAAGCCAGAGACAGGACTTGGGCAACACAGGTCCATTTATAATAGCATGGCACCTAGCCACAGTCTTATTCTCAATACGTCCATGAGCACAAGCCCTAAAGCATTTCAAATACAAGTCACTAGTTGCCCATTGGTTTCCAAGTCTCAGAGAATAGGGAAAAACTCAAGGATATTTAATGGAGAGAAAGCTTCCAGAATTCATCTTTGAGGGACACAAACTTGAGCGAGTACTGTCAATCTTTGGCTGTGCCCACCCTCAGGAGATGCAGCACATTCAGAAAGACTTCATCTCTGAGGACAATCTCCCCAAGAGAGGGGGAAAATTATACCCCAGCCTCCTTCTCCTGCAAATTATCATTTCCCTTAAAAGAATAGAATGTTGGGCTGGGATTGTGGCTCAGCAGTAGAGAGCTCGCCTAGCAGGAGCGGGACCCGGGTTCGATTCTCAGCACCACATAAAAATAAAGGCATGGTGTTGTGTCCATCTACAAAAAAGATTCTCTCTCTCTCTCTCTCTCTCTCTCTCTCTCTCTTAAAAAAATAATAGAATGTGGATCCTCCCATGGAAACTAACAGAAATATTCAGCCAAAGAGAAAGAAGGAAGTTCTTCAGAAAAATCACACTGTCCATTCCTTGCCTGAACTGAAGTCATCTTGGAATTAGCATTTACAGTCGCAATTTCAAAAGGTCCATAGAAGGAAAAGGATTCCTCCTTGTCCACAAAGTCCTGAGAAAGAAAAAAGTTTTTTTCTCTTAGTAAACTGAGTTTTTTCAGTTCTTAATAGAAATGGATAAAACTACCAAGGATGGTCACACATTCATCCTTCATGCATTCGTGCCAGCTATGAAGTCCAACGTGGATGAGCTTTCTTCAAGTTGGATAATCTTCATTCCTTTATCATTTCCTCATGTGCAGTACATTTTACCATGTAAAGATGTAACTCTAAACACAGCACGCTGACATGGACAACACATCCTTGCATTGCAAGATCCTGGCTCACGAACCCTACAAAATTAATTTGAATATTCCTGTCGCCTATTTAGGAATCAGAATGGTGGTTCCCCTTGGGATTGGGTAACAGATACTGTTCTGTTTCTTGACCAGAGTACTGATTACAGGCTTGTATTCTTTGGAATAATTCATTTATTTTTAACTTCTCTTCACGTGTGTTATTGCAGTTAGTTAATTGTTAATAAAATCTTTACCCAAAAAACAAATCATGCCACCTATAGTCACAGGTTCCTCACTTGCCAGGTAAAAATCTTAATCTCTCCTATCTTTCAGGGTTGTTGTGAAAAAGAATCAAGACAGCATTGGGAGTGAGTGTTATCACATGTGGGGTCCCATGGGCTGCTGTTGATGCTGCCTAGTGTTGACAATAAACTTCTCAAAGAGCCATGTTCAATTGCGCAGGACCAGCCTACATTCATGCAATGTATCCGTAGTTGCCTGTGTAGACAAAGGCAGAAGGAATACATGTTTTACACATTGTTAGACCACAGTGGGAACTCCTATTGCCCAACCCTTCTCCAGCCCACAGTCCCAAGATAGATTATTTTGCAACTAATTACTTGCAGATGTGAAATCATTTAGTGTTATGAAAACAGCAGAATGGATCCTGGAATGGGCAGCACTGAGCGTGGAGTGGACAATGAAACAAGGTCATTGTTATTCTCGGCTCAAGGCCTCATTTTGTAGCTCTCGGTTCTGTCTCCTTCTGTTGTTCTACTAGGGAAAAAGTAAAAACTGTCCCTAGATCACTAAAAAGAAATCCAGGTTGTATTCTTTTTCTTAATTACTCACATCCTCAGTACCAAAACTAAAAACATAACTTCAGTCCTGTTATTTTCAAGAAGTTTTCAGCCTCAGCCAATTGGAAAGAGGATAAACTCAAAAAAAAAAAAAAAAAAGTGAGGCAGAAGGGACATTAGGTTATTTTTAAAGAGAAGGAAGGTACCGAAGCCCTCTGAAGCCATAGTGGGAAGAGGGAAACCCTGAAGGAGGAAATGATGGAGTGGGATTTCATATCCCTATCTCTCTCTCTGCAAGATACTTAGCCAATGACAGCAACACTACAAAAGCATGACACCACTCCTGCTTAAAGCAATCACTAAAAAAAGAGATTTCTTCTGAATTTCAGAGTGAGAAAAAACACATGCTTCCAAGTTGGAAAAGAACAAAGGTAGAAGGAAAACATTTGCTTCAGACACCATGGGCTCAAGCTCTTCCCACCACAGTGAGCCATCCCACAGCAAATAACCCATGCAGAGGCCTAATCGGTGGAAGTCAAAACTGGGCCATTGCAGGGCAGAGCCTAGAGAACCTGCATCCTTCAGTTCCACACTGTTACTAAGTCATGCCTCAGTTGGCAGATACACTTCCACGCGTAAGTATTTATAGGATACCAGGGATTGAACTCAGGAGCACTCAACCACAGAGCCACATTCCTAGCCCTATTTTGTATTTTATTTAGAGACAGGGTATCACTGAGTTGCTTAGCACCTCACTTTTGCTGAGACTGGCGTTGAACTCTTGATCCTCCTGTCTCAGCCTCTGGGAACCACTATGATTCCAGGCGTGCGCCACCATGCCCAGCCATACTATAAATTTTTGAGAACATCTTTGTTGCTTTACTAGGTTACAAAAAACTTTGTAAATAAATGATGGGCACTCTGAAACTACAAAGAAAAACAGTTGGCCTACACTGAAATAGTAACCCCAGAAACAAGAGAAAAAAAGTAGTGACTCTGGAGTTAGGAAGGAAAATTATTTTGTACTGCAATTTTATTCACAAGGAAAATATTGTTCACTGAAAACTGTCAATCGAGAACCCTTTCTGTAGGAATAATTAGAAGATAACTTGTAGGAAAAAAGATCAAAATCCTAGATCCAAAAGAGGAAAATATGGGCACATGAAAAAGCAATAAGACAAAAGTCATAGGTAAGCCCAAAAATATATTGATAATATTACTAGTCCTTCAGGCATTTGTCAGGAAATTATGCCTAAGTAGAAGCATAATATAAAAAATACTCTTAGTGTCAACATCAATTTTTTTCTTTCTCCTGGCTCATTCCCATCTGCAAAGAAAATAGAAACAACA
The DNA here is from genome assembly GCF_001458135.2 of Marmota marmota marmota. Lineage (NCBI taxonomy): Eukaryota > Metazoa > Chordata > Mammalia > Rodentia > Sciuridae > Marmota > Marmota marmota. Next base: position 9,817,265 of record NW_026000153.1, on the reverse strand, counting down.
AAAAAAAAAAATTCATTCTGCTGCCAAATTTTAAAAAGCATTGCTACAAAATAATCCAAATTGGTAAGAATTGATCATTCCGGAGGCAGAATGACAACTGACACTCATTGTTCTCCTTTCTTGTATATGTTTGAAATTTTTCATAATTAAACACATTACAAATTTTCTCCTGTTGAAAGAGAAATATTTAGCCTGGTGTGGTGGTGCATGCCTGTAATCCCAGCTACTCGGAAGGCTGAGACAGGAGGATTGCAAGTTCAAAGCCAGTCTTAGCAAAGGTGAGGCACTAAGCAACTCAATGAGACCCTGTCGCTAAATAAAACACAAAATAGAGCTGGGGATGTGGCTCTGTGGTTGAATGCCCTCAGAGTTCAATCCCTGGTACCAAAAAAAGAAAAGAGAGATATTTAAAACAAAATTATTCAGAAAAATAAAAAAATAATAAGGTCCCCAGTACCACATTAAATAAATAAACAGTAATATATCAGGTAAATGCTTTCAAAATAAAAGCAGGTATAAAAAGTTTCGTATCATAAAGTATTAAATAAGATAAAGAAAGATTGCATTGAGAGGTGTCAGAGAAACTTTTAAAGTAAATCTTTATGCATCTAAATAGTTAATAATAACAGCAAAAATTTTATATGAATAAGGAAATAGTAACAGATTCAATGTCATAGTGAAAAACTAGCCTAATCTCTCACAAACTGGCAGAGTCATAGGCAAGAATCTACAGAATGTCTACAAAAAATGATACAATGGTCCTCAAGGAAAAAGCATCATAAATTCTAAAAGTAAAACATCACAGAGGGCTCATTCCTTGATCATAATGTAATAAAACTAGAAAGTAACATTCAAAATATTTCTTAAATCCCCTTCATCTAGAAAGTGTTTAATACTTGCTTAGAAACAAGAGGAAGTCAAATCCAAAATTTCAGATTTCTTCCAATGCTGTAATTGCAAAAGTAACAGAATGCAGACAACACCATAAATTGGTACTCAGATAATTTCTTCATCTTAGCTACATATATTCAAAAATAAAAAATATTGGAAATAAAAGAACTAACCATTCAGCTAAAAGAAGGTAGGAAAAGATAGAGGAACCTAAAGAAAATATGTAACTATCCTCTCATTCTATTCTCCATCTCAGCCTGATAGCTCCTTTGTGTGTTTTACTTTAGAGACCATGTTTTTTGGTTTCATTTTTAAGCCAATCGCTGATGTCTTACCATTTTTCTAAAAATTTCTTCCAGAATCCACAAAAGATCATTCTGTAATCTTCAAGATATTGTTCTCTTTCCCTCAGTCAGCAGTATGCAGATTTCTCATCAGCCTACCTTGGAGTGTTTTAAATGTTTGTACCCTGCATAGGGAGAATTATCTAAACTCAATTCTTACCAACACTCAGCAACAAGCCTATTTCCCACAGATCTGTGGACACGCCCCTGGAATTCTGGTCAGATCTGTAGAAAGTCCAAGAACATCTCCCTACCCAATTTCATATAACTGGTGGGCACCTGCCAAGTAGAGATCTGCTGGGGTGAAGTGGAATTATTTATTCCCTCTACTGCTGAGAATCTGAATTGGGGATGGAAAATACTTGATCCTTGTGGCATCTCCAGAATTCACTCTGTTCTCAAGGTTGGCTTCACTAATAAGATAAAACTTGTAACAACAATAATCTAATCTGAGATAGAACCTGTTTTTTCTACCCTGCTCCAAATCAATGAGCATGTGAAAGCTCCTATCACTGACCCATGCTTTTCTCAGGCCCCAGCCCCCAGCCAGTGCCCTGGCATTGCTGCTGCCCTTAGCTTGGCTTCTGTAGCTCACCTTCTTCCCTTACAACTCTTTTGGATACTCTCAGTAACCCTTAACCTGGCTCATAACCTGAAATGGGCACCCAACAATCAGAATTTAATTTCTGGCAGGTTTTTAATTATCTATATGTTGACTTGAACTCCATCTGGAATGATCTAAAATTAAATTACCATTGTCTTTGCTTTTTAAAAAATAAAGTGCCTTTAGCATAGCTGCCAACTACTTATACTTTGAACATTTTAGACCAAAAAAGTACACACAGACCAATAATCTTACAGCAAATTTAATTTCCCACTTACTTCCTGAATGTCATTCAGGGAATAATGTACTTCACAGAAAAAACACCTTAGAGGACTCTCCTATGTTGGGTTACTTAGCAGTGAGTTGAATAAATCCATCCCAGGGAGGGAAGACCTTGGAGTAGATCAAAGCACACAGGATTTTTCCAGAGAAAAGCATCAGAAATACAACACAAGCTACTTTAAACAAACAAGGGGACTTACTAGAAGGGCCCTGAGGTAGCTTGCAGATGAGAAAGCCAATCATGGCTGTAGGGACAAGACTGGTCCTGGGGCCTTGGGGGACTGAGCAGAGCCCAGATCTGGCAGGCCTCTCTCAAGGCCTCTTGTTGGCTTGGCTCAGCCCTGAACTTTCTCTACACAGAAGAACAAGGCCCCTATGTTGTTCCTTCCTTCACAAACAAAGGATAGAAGGATCTTCTCCATTAGTTCCTCCAAGCATCAACCATCTGTGGAGCTTGACTTTGGGGCCCAGACATGGCTGGGGGCATGGGATACCCCGAGGACCCAAGCCAGTATTCTTTTCCCATTCCCAGGGTCCAGGTGCAGGATCTCTGAGTAGAAAGGGACAGAATGGGAGCAAAAGCCAGAAGTGCATCCAAACCCACAGCTACCATGATCAGTATGGCTTTACTTAAAGTACCTTTGTCCCCCGTATCCACAGGGGACTGGTTCCAGGACTCTCTTGAATACCAAAGTTCAACCCTTGTACAAAAGGACAAGATATTTGCATATAATAGATGCATAGCATCCTGCATACTTCAATCATTTCTAGATTATTTATAATTTCTAGATAATATAATATACAATGTTATACCTTATCATCTAGAGAATAAGGACAACAAATAAATAGTCTGTACATGTTCAGCACAGACAGAATGTTTATTCAAATACTTTTGATCCATAGTTGGTTGAATGCATGGATTCAAAAATCCACAGATATGGAGGGCTGACTGAATTGTAGCATCTAATTCTCAGCACAGGATAGGATTTGGGGAAAGGAAAGGACACTGTATCTGATGGCTTAGAAGAGAGAGTGCTGTAGGTGGGAAGACATAACGAGGAGGGAGCTGAGGACCCCAGTGGAGAATGTCACCCTATCACACTTTCTTGTGCACACTGGTACCTGTTTCTGCGACCAAGAGCAGTGTATAAGTTCACTGTCTGTCCCAACCCCAAAGCTCAGGACTGAACTGGAGACTGTAGCCTTTTGTTTTTTGTTTTTAATAGTTTTACTTACTCTTTTTAGATATACATGACAGTTGTTTTAGTCAGCTTTTATGCTACTATGACTAAAAGACCTGACCAGCACAATTATAGAGGAGGAAAAGTTTATCTGATGGCTCACAGTTTCAGAGGTCTTAGTCCACAGAAGGCTAGCTCCATTCCCCGGGACTCTAGGTGAGGCAAAACATCATGGTGGAAGAGTGTGGCTAAGAGAACCAGCTCACATGATGATCAGTAAGCAGAGAGAGACTCCACTCTCCAAATACAAAATATATATCCCAAAAGCACACCTCCAATTAATCACTTCCTCCAGCCACACCCCACCTGCCTCCAGCTGTCACTCAGTTAATCCCATCAGGGATTAATTCACTGATTAGGTTAAAGTTAGAATCTGATCATTTCTCCTCCAAACCTTCTTGCATTGTCCCACATGTGAGCCTTTGGGGGACACTACATCTGAACTATAACAACAGTAAAGTGTATTTTGGCATATCATACATACATGGAGTATAACCTTCCATTTTTGTGGTGGTAAATGATGTGGAGTTTCACTGGTCGTGTATTCATATATGAACATAGGGAAGTTATATCTGATTCATTCTACTGTCCTTTCCATTCCCATCCCCCTTCCTTTCATTCCCCTTTTTCTAATCCAATGAACTTCTATTTTTCCTCCTTGCCTCCTTATTGTGTGTTCGAATCTTCATATCAGAGAGAACATTCGGCCTTTGATTTTTTGGGATTGGCTTATTTCACTTAGCATGATAGTCTCCAGTTTCATCCATTTACTTTCAAATGCCATAATTTCATTCTTCTGTATGGCTAAGTAATATTTCATTGTGTATATATACACCACAATTTCTTTATCCATTTATCTGTTGAAGGGCATCTAGATTGGTTCCATAGCTTAGCTATTGTGACTTGAGCTGCTATAAACATTGATGTGGCTGTGTTCCTCTAGTATGCTGATTTTAAGTCCTCTGGGTATAAACCAAGGAATGGGATTCTATTCCAAGTTTTTTGAGGTATCTTCATACTGCTTTCCATATTGGTTGCACCAACTTGCAGTCCCACCAGCAATGTGTGGGTGCTATACCCTTTTCTTGATGTCATCATATGCCTAGCTGTGGAGTCAAGTGATCTGCCTTAGCCTGACAGGTTTTGAATTTGGACCAAGTCCTGCCCGAGCTTTTACCCTCGAAGCACACATACCGGGTGCTTGGACATTATCAACTTACTCTCTTAAACAGTGCTTGTAGTCATTCTCTTCTGTCATTTCCTACAAATGTGCATTATATCCATTTTGACACAGCTTGGGATGGACAGATGTCACACTCCAAGGAGACAGGATCCATATAAGACAGCTAACAGTGGGGACATCTACAGGAATCAGGGAAAAGTCTGGAAATGCTCTTCTGCAATTATGAATTGGGAAGTATGCAAAATATTTCACACTTATTATTTAGTTTAATCCTCACAACAAGCACAAAAGAAGGCGTTATTATCTCTGCTTCATAGCTAAGGAAAATGAGGCTCAGAGAGGCTGGTCCTGGAACTGATGAGCTGTCAATCATGTTGCAGGCTGCCTGGCAGCAGAGACCACCAAGCACTTCCCTCCAGGTCAGCCCATGGCCGGCCCTGACCTTGTACCTTGAACTCACAGGAGCCTCCAGGGTCCTGGATGGCAGAACACTTCTGCCAAAATTGAGCCCTGTATGCACTCACCTCCCATCTGAGACCTGGGCCCTGGAGGGCCCAGTAGGCAACCTGGACAAACTAGGAGCCTGAGGGTTTCCATTCTTGGGTCTCCATGGGAAGCTGGGCCTTGACATCAATGGGTACAGTCTGTCTCCTACGCATCCCCAGGAAAGTTTTCTGGCTTTGAGTTTGAACTGTGGAGGGGGCAGTGCTGGGGCACTGGGTGAAGCAGCTGTGCTCCCAGAGCAGAATGAAGCTCAGAGAGTGGACCAGTGGGCAGGGGAACAGTTTCCATGCCCAAGTGACCAGCTCCAATTCATGCAGAGAAACGGTGTCTGCAGGCAACAGGGCTCCCTTTCCCTTTTAATGCTCTCAAAACCACATTTACCAAGACTATTGTACAAACACAATTTTTATAAGAGGAAAAGAAATATTTTTTCCCTCAGAACTTGTAAAAGTATACAGAAAGGACTACTACCACCATTCTGTTATTCCGTCATGAGGAAGTTTTTCCCAAGATCTTGAGATGGCACTGGTAAAAATCCATAAAGATGACTGATTACATTTTGGTATTATCCAGCAAAGAGCTCCTTTCCACTCCTATCCCCGACACTTATTCCAAACCTTAAGGGGGAAAAAAAAAAAAGGTAATTCACCAGCTTCACAGTGCAAGCCAATTTTTCATATTGTTCATGAGAAACCAGCCTTCAAAGTCTGTCGGCTGAGTAATGGGATTTTTTCATGAGAAACAGTTCCAAAATGTGCCCTCCCAAAATATATGTCAGTTTTCTTAGAAGAAAAGGCAATCAAGTGATTTTTAATTTTTTTTTCAATAAAGTGATTTTTTAAAAGTTTTTTAAAGTCTTCTTTTCAAATCTTTCTCAAAAAAAAAAGCAAGCTATGTAGAATCATTTTTTAGTAAAGTTGGTGACTACATTTTTCCCTTTGCCTTATGAGAAAAAACTAATACAATCAAAGCAGAAGTCATAGGGAAGAAAGGAATGCTGTGTAAGGACAAGCTCAGTGAGTGGCTCTTAGGGATGAAGGTGTGGGCAGGTGGCTTTCCCTGTACAGCATGTCTTTATCCACACAACTCTTGTTTGGTTTGGTTAATCCTAGTTTGGGCCACCTGATTGGGTCCCAAAGTTTTAGAAGGGGTTAGACTGCACACCACTCACCCAGCTAAAGGGTTTTTCTGATCCTTTCTCACAAACCAAAGAAAATTTTCCTTAAGGCTAAAATGAAGGTGTTGCCACACCAGCCTCCAGGCATCCCCCTCCTTCACATTCGCCTCAAAGAAGCCCCAGATCAGCTCAAGGTGGGCACTGACATTGTCTGTATTTTACTATCTATCTATCTATCTATCTATCTATCTATCTTCTATTTATTTTTGGTACTGTGTGTTGAGCCCAGTAGAGCTTAACCACTGAGCCACATCTCCAGCCCCTTTTTATATTTTATTTAGAGACAGGATCTCCCTGAATTGCTTAGGGCCTCCTTAAGTTGCTGAGGCTGGCTTTGAACTCATGATCCTCCTGCTTCAGCCTCCTGAGCTGCTGGGATTACAGACATGCTACATCACACCCAGGACATTTATTTATTTTTAATAAAGAATTATTGAATGTAGAAATGAGGCCTCTATATAATTTATGCCCATTAAAACCAACACACATAAATAATTCTGTTCCTACTGTCATGAATTGACAGGAGGAATGAGAAGGAAGTGGGGCCTCGAGTTGGCTGGAGCTGGCAGTGGTCATTCTGAAGCCCAACATAAGGCTGGGCAGTGTAGCTCAATGGTACAGCACTTGCCTAGCAGATGTGAGGCTCTGATGTGAATCCTTAGCACCAAAAAAAAGAAAAAAGAAAAAGAAAGAAAAGAAAAGAAAAAAAGCTGGGTCATTGTGAGATGCGACAAACACCAACATGGCCAGCCCAGGAGGACAAGGCCCAAGTGGCAAGTCAACAAGCCTAGAGAGTCAGTCCCAAGTGGAAGGGCCCTCTGAAAAGCAAGGGATGATACCTACTGGATGAAGTGTACCCAAAGGTTGGCTTGGCAGTCCTGCAAGTGGGCAGAGGACCAGATGCCCTCAGTACAATGGTTGCTGGTCCCACTTTTTGCTCATTTTTTTTTTTTGGTGGGGTGGGGGGCTATTAAGGATTGAACTCAGGGGCACTCAACCACTGAACCACATCCCCAGCCCTATTTTGTATGTTATTTAGAGTCAGGGTCTCACTGAGTTGCTTAACGCCTCGATTTTGTTGAGGCTGGCTTTAAACTGGCGATACTCCTGTCTCAGCCTCCAGAGTGGCTGGGATTACAGGTATGCGTCACCACGCCTGGCTCCACTTCTTGCTCATTTCACAAGCCGGAGATAATGTCTAAAGGACCTTTCTATTCACTTATGACCCTGAATGGTTAAGTAGATTTCACCCTCTTCTCTGTGGAGCTGGTGGAACCTTGAATACTGAACACTTCTCAGGGATGTTGCTGTGGCTTCTGGGGAACGGTTATTGAGGAAAGAGCTTAATAGTTGGCTGCATGCCAAGAGACACCAACAGCAGGAAGAAACCAGTCCCACAACAGGACAATAAAGGAAATGCAAAAGAAAACCCAGTTACTTCCTTGAGCACCTAACCCCTTCTCACATGCCATATTTCATTACAGTCCTGGCACACCAATCTGGCCAGCAAACAGTTTCTTCTCTAGAGTTTCCAGCCTAATTTGTAGGCAAATCTCTCCTTTCCCTCAACATGAAATACAATACCTTTCAGTGATGAGAGGGAATTTGTTCCATTCTATGCACCAATTAGCAGCTGTGATTCTCTATCCTGGTTCCCCCGTTGCTCACTGGAACTTCCCCAAAAGGGAACAGCCTCCCCCTCCAGCATCTCTTTAATAATCCCCGTCACTGGAACACCAAGCAAGGGAAGCTGATGAGAATCGGGACTGCACCCATAGAGTGGAGTAAGTCATGGTTGAGTTCTTCTGTACAAACCACATGCTTCCACATCACATCCAGTGTTTCCTTACCATCTGAAATTACATCAAGCTGGGATTTGGTTTGAATTAAAAGGGAGGGTCTTTTGGAGGGAAGTGGCCCCTGAACTGGTACTGGATGAGTTAGGGCCACCCGCTGGGAGAGGCTCTGAAAATTAGACTCATACATGAGGCCAAGTAGCTGCATGCTCAGCAAACCAGCAATGCCTGGCCTGGCTTTCCCCGCTACCTGTCCTGGGCTGATTGATGCCTGCTTGATGCCAGAGCCTGAGGATGCAAGATCCACAGGGCACAGGCCCCAGAGGGAGGACACTTCACTCTTAGGAGGAGGCCATCATAGGTTTTTGAGAGGGGGCACTGCAGCTGAGCCTCTAGGGATGAGGGTGGTAGGAAAGCAGGGCTCAGAGAGAAGCAAGAGGGCACTGGCAGAATAGGAGCTGACAAAGATCACAGTCCTCAAGGGCGTGGCACAGCTCTCTCCCTTCCTTGCATAAATCCCACCTCTGTCTCAAGGTCACAGCCACTTCCTCAGAGAAGCATTTCCAGCAAGATCAAGCGCCTGCGTTTTACATCGACCTGCATCGCCCTGCGTGCTTTGTCTCCACAGTGCTCACAGGATGTTGTAGTATGCTCAAGTATGTTGTAGCTTTCTGGGAGAAAACCTAGAGTAAATTCTATTTCCTTGAAGTGGGACGGAAGAGGGTGGACACCTGAGGAATTTTCAGGAAGCAGGTTTATTGACTGCAGGGCTCAGAGGTGGCTCACACCTAAGAATTCTTCCTCTGAACAAAGATTTTGGAAATTCTTTGAACTTTATATCCAGTGGGAGGAGGGGCTTGGGGGTTTTACATGACAAGTGACCTCTGTTCCATCCTGTAGACCAGACACGGGTTTCATAAGTTTTTACCAAAAAAACGGAGGAGATAATATCTTTTCATACAACAAGCTAGCAGACTCTACTCTGTCATACCTTTTGTGTGCGAACTTGGAATTTGCAAGAAAGAGGAAACTACCAGCCACAATAACCTCTGCAGGCATCCTGCTGATCTGACAGGAAGAGATGCTTAATTATGGCAAGGGTCTTCTGGGTGGGGGTCTCTGGCCTGCTTCGCCTCCAACTGGTGGTCACTCCATGAGGGCAAGAACAGGGTTTCTTTGGGGCTTACTATGGACCCCCATCACTAGACATGGTACCTGTACATCCTAGACTCTAAACGTCCTTGAGGGAAAGACTAGAAGACTGAAGGGATGTAGATGAATGATGGCAGAAGGCAGGAGACCTTCTCTCTAGGAGATGTTCAAGAGTACAGTGCGGCTGGAGAAAGGGGTGGGGGTGGTGCTGGGGAGCCCAGAGAAGAAGTCAGAAGAAGGGATGCTGTGGAGGCACCTGAGTCCACCAAGGAAGTGAGTTTGAATTTGACACTGAAATCTCTGGGATCTGCTGAATCATCCTCAGCAGGAGTCTGGCTGCCTGACAAACCCATCTCCCAGAACACTGGAAATAGGCTCTTAGGTATTATTTAGGGCCTTAGAGAACTAGCAGAGAGAGTTTGATCCCCACCTGACACAGGGGTGGGAGACCCTGTGGTTGACTAATCCAATTGAGTTTGCTCAACAGGCAGTAAATGCAATTTGCTGTGAACCATAATTATATATGGGTTTGCTTTTTTATTCCAAAAAAATCTCTGCAGAAGATTCAATTAAGCTCAGATTTTAAAAAATGGCATTTGAACTTGTATCTAAAGGTCTCTTACCTTTCTCACCTCATTTATCTTTTGCTCTGTTTCTGTTTGAATTAAATCTCCCATACATGTATAAACTGGATGGATTTACATAGTTACTCCACTTGAAATGGTTTTCACATAGACCTGTTCTGCTTTGCTTATGTCTCAGCTGTACAACTTCTGTGCATTTTAATAATTATTTGGCAAGGAATTTTTAGATGCAATTAAAAGCAGCTAATCACATCAAAAATTCAAATGGAAAGTTTCACAAACCTGTGGCACATTACAAAAAAAAAAAAAAATGTAAATAGTCACAATGTGAGGGCTGTCCTAAGTTTCACAAGTGAGAATTCAAAGTGCACAAATAGTCTTGAAATATAAACCATGGAAGAGAGAAGGCCCAAATCTGAAATTAGCCCTTTCAAGTCTTCTAAATATTTACACAGCAATAAAATACAGAAGAGTTTTAGACGAACTCAGAGGTAACCACAGTAGCAAGTGTAATTGTCGAAGTTTAATTTGTTGATAATGTAAGAAAGACTGTATTTATTTAAAGGCGATTCAGTTGAATTCATGGTTTTACAGAATGTAGTTTTAGCATTAAATAAGGCTATGTTACTGTGGTGGCTTGACGTGTGAAGTTCAGGTACCTTATTTCTGATAAAGTTAAATGACAAAGTTTTAAAATATGTGAAAGGGAAAAAAACACAAAATAGTACCATTTGATCCCCTGCCTTGCGTCAAGCATCCCACAGAAAGCTTTGTTTTTTTATTCAGCTCAGCCTAGTCAGCACCCCAGAGTGAGGGCGCTACTTTTGGCCTCATTTTAAGTATTATGGAGCACTGAGGAACAGAAAGAGGCAGGCACTGTCTGAGGTCACACAGCAAGAAGCAGAGTTAACACTGCCACCCGAGTCTCTCCCCACTTCCCTGAGCCCTTTCTATGGCCACCCAGAATTTTCAAAAGAAAAAACAAAAGTATTAACAAAGGAAACAAAGATTAATTCTTGAATAGTTTCCTAAATGAGAGCTCACACGTGAGTATTTTAGCAACTTAACAAAGACCCCATATGCAGGATTTAAGAGTAATTACGTAATGACTAAATGATCTTCTGTGGCTTTGTAAACTAACTCCTTAAATCACACATAACGCACCTTCTTGCTTGGGTTTTTGCCCCACACAGCCTTTAATACTCTTAAGTCTGAAGTCACTGTTTATTTGGCTCTTTGTGCACAGGCTCTATTCAAAGGTGACACAAAGGAGTGCAGGATAAGAATTCTAGGGTCTGGACTGAACCTCACCAAACCACGTTCTGCTGCTCACCTTCCTTGCTCCCCACACTCCTGCCCTGCCCAGGCAAGAGTGGGAGCCTCTTGCTCCTGGCACCCTGGGACCCCCACTGGTAGAACTCACATTACATTTTATTTAGCTCTCTGATTCTCTCCTGTTTGGAGGCAGGAAAGAGTATTTAATTTTATTTTCCAATTGTTTGTTGTTAGCATTTAGAAATATAATGGAGTCTTTGTATTAACTTTTACTAAATTTACTAAATTTATCCTAACAGCTGTTTTCAAGATTCTGTTGTATATGAACAAAGACAGTTTCATCTATTCCTTTACAATATCTGTGCCTCCCCTCCTCACCCACCCATCTTCTGCCTTACTGCACTTGGCAGGGCTCCAAGGCCATGCAAAACCAAGTGGAGGGAGGCATGAGGTGCTCCTTCCATGTACAGTCTGTCCCCACCAAGTGTCAGGTTAGCCCAAGTTATCACATGAAGAAGTCCCTTCCTTTCCTACTCTGCTGAGAGTTTTTAACCAAAAGGAAATACCAAATATTTATCAAATACTCCTACTGCGGCTGCATCTATTGGGATGATCATATTGTTTTCTCCTATATCCCATGAATAAGGTGAATGGCCTTGATTGATTTTAGAGTGTTAAACCAACCTTGCATTTAGGGGATAAGCCTGACCTCATGGGATATGTTATCCTTTTTATATATGGCTGGGTTCTATTAATGTCTCCATCAAATTTTTCATATGTGTTCATGAGAAATATTGTAATGGTCTTTTTCTTTTTCCTTTTCTATCTTGTTTGTTCATTTGTTCTTTTGTATGTTTGTTTCTTTGGTAAGAGGGAGTGAACTCTGGGGAGCTTAACCTCTGAGCCACATCCCTCCATCCCTGTACTTCCATTTTTGTTTTTTTAAAGAAGGGTCTTCCTACATTGCTTAGGACCTGGTTAAGTTGCTGAGGCTGGCCTTGAACTTGCCATTCTCCTCCCTTAGCCTCCCAGAGTCGCTGGGATTACAGGCATGCACCACTGTGCCCAGATTTTGTTTTAAATAACACGTTTGCCCTGTTTTCTTCGGGATAATGCTGTCTTTAAAAACTAATAATAAGTTGAAAATGATTCCCTCCCCCTGTTTTCTGAGTTTGGTAGGGCTGATATTTTTATATTATATGTTTGATAGAATTCACCTGTGAATTCACAATCTGAGAAGGTTTTTAAGTATAAACACATTTTAAAAATAGATATTGCAATGCTCAGATTTTCCTTTTATTCTTGTATCAGTTTTCGTAATAGGTAATTTTCAAGAGATTTGTCTAAGCATTTAAGCTGTAAAATTTATTGGCTCAGGATGTTCATAATGCTCCTTCATTATCCTTGTGATGTCCCTAGGATGTGTACTCCTGCCCCTCCATTTATTCCTCACTGCAAAGTTCATGTCTGTCCTCTTTCCTCTTGATTGGCCATTTTTCTTTTTGTTCAGCTTTTCAAAAAGAAGACCTTTTGTTTCATGAGCTCCTTTATCATTTTCTATTATTGTATTTCACTGAGTTCTACTCCTTATGATTGTCTTCCATTTTTCTTGCTTCAGGTTTAACTTACTCTTCTTTTTCCAGTTATGTAAGTGGAAACTTTGGTTGTTGATATTTAGACCTTTCCACTTTTCTAACTTGAGCCCTTAAAGTTATACATTTCTTTCTAAGCATTGGATCAGATTCATCTCACAAATTATGGTATCATGTTTTCATTATCATTCAATTCACAGTATTTTCTAAGTTCTCTTGTGATTTCTTCTTTATTTTGAAGCATGGTGTTTAATTTCTAAGTGCATGGGGTTTTCCCGTTGTCTTCTTTTTATTGGTTTCTAATTAATGTCACCTGTCGTCAGAAAAGATATTCTGAATGATTTTAGTACTTTAAAGTTTACTGAGACATTTTATGGCCAAACATATGGTCTCCCTAGGGGAATGTTCTATGCTCACTTAAAGATAATGTTATTTCTCCCATGTTAGATGTTGTGTTCTTTAGATGTTAATGAGGTTGATGGGGGATGTTTGTGTCTTCTATATCCTTATTAATTTTCTGTCTGTTCTCTCAATCAATTACGGGGAGAAGGTTATTGAAATCTCTAAATGTGATTATAGATTTTTCTTTTGGTTCTATTGAGGTTTTGGGGGTAGGGGAAGAGTGTTGGTTCTTTTTAGTTATACGTGACAGTAGAGTCCATTTTGATATAATTATACAACCATGGAATATATATTATTCTAATTAAGAATATGGAACACCTCATGGATTTGCATGTCCTCCTTGTGCAGGGACCATGCTAATCTTCTCTGTATTGTTCAGTTTTAGTATATGTGCTGCTGAAGTGAGCACTCTGTGAAGTTTTGCTTCATATATTTTGGAGTTCTATTATAAGATGTTCCTTCATATAAGATTGTCATCTCCCCGCCCCGTGTTGGGGATTGAATCTAGGACCTTGTGCATGCTAGGCAAGCACTCTACCACCAAGCTACACCTCCAGCCATTATGTTTTTCTGTTTGTTTGATTTTGGTTTGTTTTTGGTACTGGGGATTGAACCAAGGGACATTCTACAACTGAGCTATATTCCTATTATTCCTACTTCTTTTTATTTTTATTTTGAGACAGGGTCTTGCCAGGATACCAAGGGTCTCACTAAATTACTAAGGCTAGCCTCGAACTTGCCATCCTCTTGCTTCAGCCTCCCCAGTTGCTGGGATTAAAGCCATATGCCACTGTGCCCAGCTCTCTTCTGTATTCTTGATAAGCTTTCCCTTTTATTATTAACTTTTCCTCTTTAACTTTGGTAATATTCTTTGCTTTGAAGTCTACTTTGTCTGATATTAATATCATAGTTTAGTGTGGTATATCATTTTCCTCTTAACTTTTAATCTGTCTTTAAATTGCAGTTTATGTTTTGTGGACAGTATTTACTTAGATCTTGCTTTTATTTAATCTAGTCTGAGAAGAATCACACTGGATATAATCATTTATATATTTCGGTGTAAGTCTCCTACTTGCTATTCATTTTATATTTTTCCCATGTTTTCTTTATTCCTTTAATTTCTCTTTTCCTGTCTTTTAGATTAATTGAGTACTTCTTGGTGTTCTATTTTTTATGCCCTATACCTATTTTTTTTCCTAGTGGTCCCTCTGGAGTTTATAATATATACCTTAAAAATATCATAGTCTAATCACCTTCAACTATTATTATATCATTTTATATGTAATGTAAGAAGGTTATGATGGTATGATTTTACCCTCTCTAGACTTTGTACTATTACAACATATTTTGTTTCTACACTTGTAATAAATTCCAAAATGTTATTTTTTTGTTACAAGCAGCCAATTTTCTTTTAAATAACTATGAGTAAAAGGTATATATTTACTCATATTTATCATTTCTAGTATTCTTCTTTCTTTTTATAGAGCTAATCCATCTAGAATCATTTTCCTTCAACCAAAAGAACTTTTAAAATATTTATTTAAGTGTGGATCTGCTGGTTATGAATGAACTCTCTCAGTTTATTCATTGGGAGCTTTCATCTTTATTTGGGGGTGATATTTTCAATGGCTCTAATATTATTGACTGACAATTTTGTCTTCTCAGCACACTGAAGTTGTTCAGTTGTCTTCTGATTGGCATTTTTTCTAATGAGAAGTCAGCAGTTCTCTTATCTTTCTTTCCTTAGTGTAATGTGTCTTTTTCACTGTTAATTTTTAAATTTTTTCTTTATGAATGATTTTCAGAAAATAAATCATGATATACCTTTATATGACTTTTATGTTTCACTTGATATTTTTCTGGGCTTTTTGGATTTGTAGACTTCACAATTTTCACCCAATTTGGAAGATTGTCATCCACTGGTCTTATGAAAAATATTCTTTAAATATTTTTGACATGACCTCCCTCCCATAGACACCTCCCCCAGAGTCCTTCTAGGACTCAAATTATATGAACTCACAAGTCCTTGATATTTTCATGCATGTTATGGAGGTTATGCTAGTTTTATTTGCAGATTTCTTTTTGAGTTCTGCCTTGATAGTACATATTGCTCTGTCTTGACATTCATTAATCCATTCATTAATCTTGCCTTCTGGTGTGTCTAATTTTCTGTGAAGGCCATCCAGTAAGTACTAGCTCATATTGTTATGGGCCAGGCTATAAGGATAATGACCAAACAGACTTCATTTTGTCCTAAGACTCCATATCATGTAAGAAATGCTTCTCCCATGGGAAAGCCCCACATCTATACCCATTAATAGTTACCTAGCATAACACACTTGGCAACACAAAATAGCAATTCTTTTACAATGTAAAATTGTTCTCTTTGGTTTCCATTTTCCTTGGGCAGTGTACCCTGTCAGAGATTGATTGTTTAGACGTTAGTAACCATTCTCTACTAAACTAGGGTCATTTTGACCCACTTTCCTTCTGTTTGCTTGCTGATATGTCAACCTGGAAAGTCCCATGGGAAGTACCAATATACCCATTTCATTGTCTCAGTAACTCCCCAATTCAGCTTGTGTGCCTGCTTGTTTGCAGCTACATCAACCTAGATGTGGTTTTGGCCTTTAAATATCCTAAAATGCTCTGGGTTGGGGCTGTTCCTTGCTGAGACAGTTATGGGCCCTACAGTAGGCAGTCCTACTGCCTGCTGACTAAATAAAGACTCTTCAATTTGGACAAAACTGGGACTTGGTGTGTTCCTGAGCAACCTGCCCCACAACGATACAACTGTATTTGTCTCCAGAAGTTATGATGCTTTTTAAAAAAATCTTTATTTCTCTCCTTTTGTGTTTATGTTTTATTTTAAATCCTTAAGTTTGTTTACAAAACTTATATTGAAGACCTTGTTTGCTAGTTTCATTATCTAGAATTTTGGGGTCTACTTCTACTGACTGATTTTTCTCCTTTTTTATTTAATACAATTTTTCTCCTATGTGACTTTTTCAAATCTCTATTTTTTTAATTGAATGCTTATTATTATGAATGTTACTTTGTAGAGTATATAATTGTGTTGTTCATCTTTGAAGAATATTTTGTTTTGGCAGTCAGTTAAATTAACTGAAGAGGAGCTAGATTCTTTTGAGACTGTTTTAAGCTTTCTTGGGCTGTTTTGGTGTTGTCTTTACTCATCTTATTAGTTTAGCTCTCTTAATAAGATATAATCCTTTGTGATTTATTTGGGGTCTTTTGTTTTTTGATATTGAAATAAATTTTATTGCATGACTTCCCATAACAGAGAAGATTTTTAAATAGTGACTTTTGCTTACTAAGTTTTTTTGTTTTTGGTTTTCTCCAGAAATGACTAGAAATTTATTTTTCTTTCACTGAGTACCTATGAGATTTTATCTGTGGCTGTGGTATAATTATGTATATACACACATTTATTTGGTCTTTGCCTTGATTTTTCTTATTGGTGCATAATAATTGTACAGAAGAGTAGGTTTCATTGTGGCATATTTGTATATGTACAAAAAATTTTAGTCAGATCTTTACCAAATACTCTAAGTATCTACAAGATCTCCTCACTCTGGACGGTTGAAACTTGAATACACCTGCAGGTCTATTACAGTCCTAGAAATTGTTGACCTTACAATTCCCTTGTAGTTATTTTTCCTCCAAAATTGTTATTTTGCTGGTCTTATGAAGTTTTACCTTAAGGAAGTACAATTTGCTGAAGCTGATTTCTATGCTTAAGTTCTTTTCTGTATTGTGCTTGTTCTATCTATCTATCTTTCTATCTATCTATCCATCTATTAATCATCTATCTCCTGCTATGTTATATGAGTTGCTATGTTGTTTGTTCTTCTTTCTTTACTGTAGTCCAAAATGGGCCTCAGAAAGAGTGCTGGGGCAATTATAGGACTTGACTCAATTATTTCCCATCACTGAGTAATAGCAGTGTTAGGTGATTTGATGAGTGACTGAAAACAGTTATTTAATATAGTTTGCAAAATTTTGAAGTTGTTTATAGAGGGAGATTATGTTAGTTGGCTTTTCATTGCTGTAACCAAAAATACCTAACAAGAACAACTTAGGATAAAAAAAGTTTACTTTGGCTTATGGTTTCAGAGTTTCAGTCCATGTTGGCTGTCTCCATTGCTGTGGGCCATAGTGATGTAGACCATCATGGCAGAATGGCACAGCAGAAGAAAACTGTTCAGGTATTTGCAGACAGAATGCAGGGTGAGTGTGTTCAGGGAATGGGTCACAGAGAAGATAAACCTTTCCGGGGTATGCCCCAGTCACCTACGTAGCTGGGTCCCCACCTGCCTACAGTTATCACCTAGTATAGTAGTAGTTTAAAATTATTAATCCATCAAATGAATTAATCCATTAAATGATCAATGCATTAAATGATTAGGTCAGAACTCTCATAATCTAATCACTTCATCTCTTAACATTCCTGAATTAGTATGAAATTTTGGGCGGCATGTTATGATTTAGATATAAGGTATCCCCAAAAGCTCACATGAGAGACAATACAATAAAGTTTAGAAATGAAATGATTGGCTTATGAGAACCTTAACCTAATCAGTGTGTTGATGCACTTGAATGGATTAACTACATAGTAACTGTGGGCAAGTAGTGTGTGCCTTGAGGAGGTAGGTCTCTGGGGGTGTGCTTTGGGGGTATATATTTTGTCCCTGATGAGTGGTGTCTCTCTCTGCCTCCTGTATGCCATGTTCTCAGCTGTTTTCCTCTGTCGTGCTCTTCTGCCTTGATATTCTGTCTCAGCTTGGGCACAGAGCAATGGAGTCAGCCATCTATGGACTGAGACCCTCAAAACTGTCATCCCCAAATGAACTGTCTCTCTTCTAAAATTGTTATTGTCAGGTCTTTTGGTTACAGAGTCAAAACAAAAACCAAAACCCTGACTATAATAGAAATTGGTATAAAAAGTCATGTTAATGTGACTAAACTGAACATGTGATTCAGAAGCTTTTTGGAATTTGTATAAAGAATTTTGAAAAGTTTAGAGATGCAAGTTGGGAAAATTTTAGATTATCATAAGTGGAATTCAAAATACCATAATGCTGATAAGAATGTGGACAGTAAAGACTGGGATCATAAGGTTTCAGAAGAGGAGGACTCTAATGGAAACTGGACTAGAGGTCATTCATGTTATGTTCTGGTTAACAAGTTGTCTACATTTTGTCCATGTCCTGAGACTTTCTGTGAGGCTAAATTTTAAGGTGATGTCCTAATTAAACTGGCAGAAAAAATTTCTAGGCAGTGCAGCATTCAGGCAGCAGCATAGCTATCGCTGGTGGATTTTAGCAAAACTTACTATAATGATCAACAACAGAAATCAGAGCAGAAATATTTAGAAATTTTGGGGTTCAGTCAGAAAAATGCTAATAAAACTGACACTAAGAAACTTGTGGTTGCTAGACTTTATAGTCACTAAAGAGATGCTAAGTACTTAGAGACAAAAGGATAGATGAATTGAGAGCATCTCAGGAATTGGCAAGATCATACCCATCTCAGGCTCAATGGCATAAATATAAAAAATTCCCTTGAAAAGAAACTAATGGGGTACTTTGCTTGCACAGGGGACCTTAGGAAGTTGTTTCACCATGCTTATCATTTATTAAGGTCACAATGACAAAAATTCTGGCTAAAAAAAAGTAACACATTAAATCTAAACCCCTGGCTCCCAAAATCTCATGTCCATCTCACAACAAAATATATTTACCATTTCAAAGAGTACCCATAATCTTAACAGTTCTAGCATTGCCCAAAAGTCCAAGTCCAAAGTTTCCTCTGAGACTCTAGACAAACTTTTGGCTATGAACTCATGTAAAAATCAAAAGCAAGTCATATATGTCCAGTATACAATGGCACCAGCTTGGTACTAGTTCCCAGGGTAGCATCTGCTTGTGGGTTTTTGCTATAGTAGGTAATCATTTTCTGTGTGTGCCTGTCTAATTTAGGGGATAGTTGTTTGCCCTGTGACTTATTGATCTAACTATTAGGAAAAGTTGATTCTCTAGTTTGTTAGTTTTTCACTTGTTTGGACAGAATGATATCTTTTATCCATGGCTGGAAACTGAAGATACAGAGGGATGTTTTTAATGTATATGGATTTAACATGAAGCTGTAAGACAAACAGGATGGGGGATAGGAACTATTGTTTGAATGCTGGTAGTATTCACCTGTAAAGATATGTGACTATTTTTATACACACACACACACACACACACACACACACACACACATATATATAGTTGGGGGCTAAGGTTTTTAGCTTCTGATAAAATTACTTTAAAGACTAAAGAATTATCATCTTTTGTATTTCTTTTTGAGTGCATTTCAAATTATATTTTTAAAAGAATTTAATAATATCACTGAAATTTTCACATTTATTAGTATAAAGTTGTTTAGTACAGAATTTAGCAGAAACCAGCAAGATGAAAGCTGGCTTTGACCCTGGCTGCCCTCTCAAGATTTTCGTTTTCATGGCTTGTCACAATAGCTCAATATATTAAAAGAACACATACTGGTTACACTTCTTTCAGCAGTTTAGTTGTGTCAAGCAGAATTTTTGTTTGTGCAGCCACAGCACGTAGTACAATGTCTGAAAATAATTTAATTTTGCTTTTGAATGAACAAATGGGTAAATAAATATTTTAATTTTGCTTTTGAATGAACAAATGGGTAAATAAATGTCCAGTCTATTCAGAAGGAAAATGGGGTGAAGGAAGCTGATGCAAATCAGAAAGCACATTTTTAGAAGGACCAGGACTAAAACTGAGGCCACCTGACCCTTAGTCACAAGATCTTTTGTTCTGTATCATATTTTCTCTTTTAAGGAGTGGACTTTGAGTGGTTTTCTGAAAGCAGGTGGAATCTTGACCAGATGGAGATGAGAAATAATTCTAAGCATAGAATAAAGTTTGGGAAAACATCCAAAGGTGGTACTGGAATAATGAGACAAACAAGATTCTTTGCAAGGAAACGCTGATAGAATGAAGAGATAGGCTGTACCAGGAGATGTAGGAGGGAGGACTGAGCCATTGCCACTGCAGGGGTCAGCTGGGTGCACACAAATGAGGAGAGAGACTCACCTGAAGGACAGGGGCAAGCAGGCATCAGAGAGGTAATGGATTGAAGGGCAGCCTGGGAAGAAGTACATCACAGTTGCTGGAATGGAAAGGGAGAACCAGGTCAAGATGGCACTGGTTTTTAGAAGTAGATCATGTGATGTGTATGCATATGTGTGTGCTGTGTTTTATTATTCATGATTGACAATTCAGAAAAAGATTAAGAATAAATCACAGCTTTCGTCTTCTATCCATTTCAACACAGTCTGGGGTATGTTTTAATGTTTTCTTTCAGAATTTCTTGTTGACTGTTATTTTTTTCTTTTTTCCTTTTTGGGAACTGATGAATGTGGAAGATGAGTATTTCACTTTCCCCTAAAGAGGAAGTGACTACTAAATTTTTATTCCAAATGACAGTAAAATAAAAGCTTCAGTTTTCTCACTTGTGACTAGAGAACTAAATAAATTTCCTAACTTTAGTCTTGTTTACCTAAATACAGTTCACGTAAATACAGGAAGATAATATTAAAGATTCAATGATTTCACAAAGTGGCAAGCAACTTGAGTCTAGGCTCAGTTAGGACTCTGTTCTGAGAATATAATGTTTCTAGACTTTTTGTTCACATGAAAGGATTTGGTTCCAACTGTCCCTCATATTGAGATGATTAGGAAATGGGAATTTATAGGTGATGCCATGAGCTGCTCCCTCTGGGACTGGGACCAGACAGAGCAAACATGACGATGATGGCCAGTCAGTCAGAATTTAGTCAAATTAATCGCACTTGAAACCTCTCCACTCTCACCAGTCCGATCATCCTGGAGCTGGCTGGGCTGTTTTAACTTCAGTAGTATGCTGTGTGTTTTTCTATCTAAAATAGACCCGTCAGTCTGATTGGATCAAAAACTGACTTTGTTTCTTTTGGGACAACTCCTGGAGCAGTTGCTAAGAAATAAGGGTCAGTAGAACTGCCCCTGAGTGTGGAAGGTGAACCATCTCTCCACAGAGGGGACACTGAGTTCGGGAACTGTTCTGCTAATCCACACAGGTTTACTGGTGTCTGTAAGGGAATAATTGCCAAAAATGAAAAGTGAATGTGTACTTAAATTTGAGCCCAAGGCCATGTGAAAGTGCACAGTGCATACCCAAGGACTCCTGGGGTATATTTAAAGGGATTTTGAACTCCTGTCAAAATCTGCACTTTCCTCCCCTGCACCTACCCCACCCCCCTAAATATTCCTGCCATATACAATTTTTTTGGAGTCATTTCAAACATGGGATAAATTTTAAAAATAAACTCTTCATAGCTTAGTTGTAGGCTCTCTCTTGCTACAAGATAGATTTACTGTGATGCTAATGAAGCTTAATAAGTTCAGGGCACTGTCTTTGCTCAGGTACAGGGTCATGTTTCTGCATCATTTTAATCATAATTGGTGAAGACTACTATCTCTTCTTTGGTTTTCCCTCATATTGGACTTCAGATTTGGGGATCTGACCAAGGAGAAGTTGAGTTGGGGAGACGTTTAATTTGGTTAATGAGAGACATTCACGAGGCTTGAGTCCTTTGAATATGCTTAAATTATTGCTAGATCTTTCTCTGGAGGAATGAATTCCAGGAATTCCACTGTTGCCTATTACTCTTCCTCACCCAGTGTCCTGAAGGAAAAGCACAGAGCAGTAGGCTGTATCAGAGACAGCATGTTCTATGGTGCCTGGCACCAGAAGTATAAGCATCGTAGAGATAAAACACGGTGTGAAATGTACAAAATCTGATGCTCTGTACATCAGACATGTCAAAGCATAAGCTGAAGATTCCAGTTTCATGGACACCAAGTCAAAGCAAAAGTTCTGGCATATTGGGAATATATCTGATAATTCAAAGTCTACAATTGTGAACCTACCATTTGATAACACTTTCCAATATAAGTTTATATGTATCAATAACTTATTCTATCAATCAGTAAGCAAATCATAAAATCATTTTCAAATATCATACCAATCTTAATTAAGATGAGATGATAGATTTTTTATTATTTAATTATCTAGTTAATAAAAAAGAGTGAATCATATGAACACATTGGGGAATTATTTAAATATCTTGCTGATTTGACATAAATATTGGTGGGGTAAAGGTAACTTTAACGACAAACTAGCTATTAAGAATTGTCAGTTCCAAGACTACTTCAAATTTACCACTGTACAGAAAAAGGCTGGAAGAACCTAAAATCTTTCAATGCAGTTTGAAAAAGTTTAATAGATGTTTTCCTAAATATGACAATAATCCTAAAATCCTACACGACATTCCTAGTAAAGAGCTATAAAGCAAAAAGAAACTTCTATAAACTATCATCATCATCATTTTATTTACTTATTTTTGGTACTGAGGACTGAACACAAGGATAGTCTGTCACTGAACTACATTCCCAGTCCTTTTATTTTTTATTTTGAGACAATCATCATTTTATTTACTTATTTTTGGTACTAGGGATTGAACGCAAGGACACTTTTGCCACTGAACTACATCCCTAGCCTTTTTTTTTTTTTTTGAGACAAGGTCTTGTTAAACCTCTGAGGGTCTCATTAAGTAGTAAGGCCAGCCTCAAATTTGTCATCCTCCTGTTTCAGTCTCCCAAATCATCAGGATTACAGGCATGCACCACCATATCCAGCTACCATTAATTTTTAAAAATGATCAACAATGCCAGAGGAAAACTATATTTTAATTCACTGTACAGAATATGAAATTACTAAGTTGTTAATAATTGAAGAGATAAATAAGGAATTTGATGATCAAAAAATATGAAACGATTCAAGTATATAAGCTAATATAAATGTTTGGGTATGGATTTTGTGATAATTGTGGCAATTGTCAGCTCTTTACAAATGTGTAACTTGTTATTCTTTTCTGGTTCTAAACACATATTTCTAGTGAGTCTTCAGTGTTGTATTAGAATTTTTATTGAACTCTGTTCAAATCAATGTCACCTAAATACTCATTAAAAAATATGAAGGACTGAAATTTTAAGAATCAGACTTTTTCTAAGTCCAAACTTAAGTAGAAATAGTAGGATAGTTACATTGGCTTCTTCTCAGCATAATCTCTGCAATACAAAACGAGGCCAGCCAGGTCACAGGTACTTGTTCTAAATCACTGGTTTCTCCATTTCTCTTTGACTTGCTGAGTTTTAGGAGGTAAGTTGATCTGTTCATACAATGAAATATTATTTACTAAACAGTGGAAAGAAGCCAAGAACATCTGTGTCCAAGGAACCTGCAGACCTACCTGGAAAAGAAAATATGACTTCTGAAATAAAGGAAGTGAGAGATACACATGTTAAGAGAGAAGCAGAGTAACACAGGAATCTCGAGGAGAGGAACATGACTGCCAACAATCAAGAGACTCTCCAGAGGTTGACAGGCTTGACTCATTCATCTTCCATCTTGTTACACAAATTATTTAAGGGCACACCAGCACCCGTCAATATAACAATCTCTGACCAGGGGGCCATGGAAGGCACCTGTTGACACACAAAAGGAATATGGGTGCTGTCAGAAATAACCTGGCCAAGCCTATATTACACAATGCCTTTAAAGGGATTTAAGCTCTCCAGACTTATATTTCATTTTGATTTTCTTGCTTATCTGTACCTACAGTTTTATGTAATAGGGCAGACTGCCACACAGATTACCAAGTAGTCTGAGGCAGATGTTTTTAGAAAAACAAAATACAGAGTTTGTTTGAATTTGTCAGTTTTAAGGCATGGAATAATTTTTTAAAAAATGAAATTATGGCAAAACTATTCATCACATAACCTGATGTTCCTGAACTTCAGCTGATTAAAGCCTCAGGGAATTCCTGTGTTTCCAGATATCTCTGATCTTGGAACTACCTCTCCTTTCACAAGCCAGTCCCTTGAGAGGCTAGAAAAACAAAACAGGGAATTGGGGGTTGAGGATGCCGACCTCATCACTGACTTGCCTGTACACACTGATTTAAGTTGGAACACTGTGCCCAACCTGAGCCTAACCATGCTCACAGGGGATGGGGTCAGGCTTGTTCAGGTCTGGAGGGCTGGCAAGCGAGTGCCTGGGCTATTTTAAAGAGTGCTATGGAGTCTTCAGGGAAAACTGATCATGCTAAAGGAGAGAAAGCCTCAAGGGTGGGGCCCAATCCTCAGACTTAAGGATTTTGAAGGCAGTGTAGTGTCTACTGCTTGGGTCACCCTCCCAAGGGTGAAGGAGTGGTAATAAAGAGCAGGTGAACCTAGGAGGCATTTTACGTAAAACTAGGAGAGACAGGAAAGCTGAAGAGAATATAGCTTCGTGGCAAATGTAATCAGAGCATCACTTTTGGAGGGTGAGATCGAAGCCTGCCATAGCACAGGACCAAACCACCTTGTCAGGACCTCAGATTGGCACAGGGAAGCAGGAGAGCCCCCAGGGTACCCTAGACTTCACACTGAAGGCACAAACCACAGAGGGGTCAATAGATTTGTCTACTTAAAATTTAGAAAACTTGTATTTAAAAAATCAAACCCAGAAATAAGATGAAAAGTGAAAACTTGAGAACAATGTCTATATCATGTGATCAGCCAAAGATTATGTCATTTTTACATACAAAGCTATGGTAAATCAATAAGGAGATAATTATTACTACCACCACCCAAAAAGGGAAAGAGCACAACCACATAGTTCATCAGAGAAAAAATATAATTGTCCAATATACATTTTTTTTTCAATTAGGCAGCCACCCTAGAAATCAAAGAAGTGCAGCTATCTTACATTACAAGGCTTCGGTTTTAGAATATACTTTATGGTAGTTTTACCAATGTGCATTTGAACCATCTATCAGTGTATATTTGAGCTTTTGGGATGAGACTGGATTAAAACTCCAGTCACCTACCTAGTAACTGGGGATATTGGATAAATTATTTAACATCTATAGACCTCACAAACAGAGATATGAAAAATTGTGGTATATATGTGTAATAAGAATTGTAATGCAAAAAAAATGAGTACATGTATAAAGACATGAATTGGTGTGAACATACTTTATACAAAGATATGAAAAATTGTGCTCTATATGTGTAATAAGAATTGTAATACATTCTGCTGTTGTGTATTTAAAAAATAAAATCAATAAAAAAATGAGAAAATTGAAAAAAAAATATCTACAGACCTCAGTATTTTCCCTGGTAAAATAGAGATAACAGTACCTATATCACATGTTGTGATACATGTATACATTGTATAATATTTAAATCAGGTTAAACATTTATCTCCTCAAGCATTTATCACTTCTTTATGGTAAAAACATTCAAAATCCTTTCTCTTAGCAAGATACATTGTCAATAAACCTAATATCTAATATATTCATGTTTGAGTATGATTATATACAGAGAGTTTTGTGTTAAAGTGATTCAAATAAAAAACAAAAATATTTGGTCAAGTTTGTTAGCCTTCTATTAGTATAATAAAATACCTGAGATAATCCACTTTGAAAAACACATATTCTGGATCACAGTTGTGGAGGTTCCAGTCCATAATCAGTCAGCTGGCGCAGTTGCTTTCTGGTGTCAAGGCAGTGCACGTGGCAGGGTGCACGTGGCAGAGGAAGCTCATTCACCTCATGGCTGGTAAGGGAAAGGAAAAGAGGGAGGGGCTGGGGTATCAACATCTCCTTCAAGAGTATGTCCCTAGTGGCCTAATTTCCTCCCACTATGCCCCACTTTTAAAGTCTCTTGCATAGCACCATGGACTGGGGACTAAGGCTTTAAACTTGGGATCTTGGGGGACATTTAAGATCCAAACTATAGTGGCAAGTAATTATGTTAATACATTTAAGATGGTAATGATTACCATGAAACATTTACTACACATTTACAAATATACTTCTCAATGTAAAAACTCTAACAAGTAATTGTAGCAACAAAAGTCACCCTAAACTCCCAAACAAGAGAAAGGAAGCCTTTTGAATTTATATTGGTGGTCACTTTCTCATAGAACAGTGAGTGCAGTCATAGATTGTATTTAAAAATGGAAAACAATGGAGAAAGAATTTGAAAGAGATAGAAATCACTGCATTTATGCACACTGTAGCCTTTACGCATCAAACAATATGCTTTCAGTTTTATACCACAGAAAATAAAGAGAGAAAAATAAAAAAGAGAAGGGAAAGAATTGCAGGAATAAATGGAGAAAAAAATTTCCAAGGGACAGAGAAACCAGAGAGAGAAAAACTGAATTTAAAAAGGAGATTGAAGGACACATGCACATTGGACATGACCCTGTGCCCCCGAAAAGAAGAAAGAGAAAGGAGGACAGAGATGAGCACATGGTATACTCACAGTACAAAAATATCCATGGAAACCAAATATTTAAAGAGAGAGAGAGGAGAGAGAGAGAGAGAGAGAAACACATTTGCAAGAAGAAAGACACCTCTCTGTGACCTTTCTGAACAGAGCTGTTAAAGATGATCAGAAGTATTATACTTTTGCAGCTATTGACATACACAGAACCACAGCATCTCTGTACTGGTCACCACCACATGCTGGGTGAAGTTCATCCATAGGCTAGCTGTCCACACCTATGCTCCACAATTAAAAACAGTACAACTCTGTTGTCTCCTACAAAATGATGCTAGAAATAATAAATAATGCAGTTTTTTGACACATCACATATAGAGAAACCATAAACCACTTTTTCCTTTGTGCTGACAGAAAGGCATTCTAAAACTGGCACGGGGATATTTTAGTCTAAATAAGTCTTATAATTGTAATTCTCACTTGAAATATGCAGTCACTTTTTTTTTTTTTGAAATATGCAGTCACTTTAATCTTCTACATACAAAAACCTTAATTTTAATTGTAACAGAGTGTGAATCCTTTTATAACCTGGATTTTTGAAAGGTGTCACTCTTCAGATTTTGAAAACCTAATATATCATTATATATATTAGGTTTTCAAAAATATTTTAAAAAATTTTATACAATACTAGAAAACTTATCCTCTTCCACCTCTAGTCTAACAGAGCAATCAGCCAATAGTTCTACTATAGTAGTTCTTTTATGTATAAAATAATCACATTCAAGTCTTCCCATGGCATAGTAAACTTTATAATTTCCTTCAAAAATCAATATAGAGAAATCACTTATAGAGCCCTTTGATTATAAATCAACTCCAAGACATTGTTTGGTAATGAGATGCTTTATTAAACTTGATACATTTACTATATAAGAACTCTGTGAAAAAAAATGGGGTATCAAATTATTTTGACTGTGGATCTCTGTATTATGAAGTCTGTTCCCACACTATATCATCTCGCTATGTCATGTGATTATAGGCATACAGATGGCTAAGGGCAGTAGTAGCCTTTCCCTGCAAGAATACACAAATCTTGTCTTCCAGCTGACTTGCATGGTATTCCAAGTCCTCCAGAATAATGAGAAGCCCCATCCCCATCTCCATTCAGTGTCCTGTCCAGGGGTGAGCTTTACATAGCACCTGGGCCAGCTCCACATCTATGCTGAATATGCGGTACACATAGGGTAGGCCTTGGGAGGCATCTTCCTCTCAGCCACACAACTCTGAGTGGACTATTCTGAAACTCCTTGGAGAGCTGAAACTTCTGGAAAAAAAGAAAGAGAGGGAAAGTAAAGTCTCACTGAAGACACAAAAACAAAAAATAACTAAGAAGTCAGAAAATGACTACTTTTGCAAAATGCTCTTTGGTATAACCCAAATTTAACAGTGTTGCTATTCCTGATTTATCACTTGTTAAGGCCACCCATTCTCTTACCAGGCACAGGAGTCTCTGCAATGAGGTGCCTGTGGTTGGTAAACAGCTCCGTGGAGTCTTGTTCTACTGATCTCTCCTCTAGATCTGATTCTGGAATTGGAGTACAGCCACCTAGGTAAAAAACACAAATGATATTTTAAGCAATGTGTAAGAAAATCTGCCTCTCCACACAGCGACCAGAGCTTAGGAACGCACCAAGCATAAAGGTAATAAATGATGTGACAACAATCTTGAGGGATGGAGCAAAAAGAATTATCTTCAATGTTACTCTGGTGAAAATACTGGGAGTGAGTTATTGCCCCCAAAGACATGTTACAGTGCTTATGACTTGGCAACAGTAGCAACAGTGTTGTCTTCAAATGTACCCTTTTTTTGAAGTCAGAGAAGACAAAACATATAGCATATGTGATATCCATAGTATAACAGTCTCTCAGCAGGAAGTCCCTTTAATACCAGAGCATAGGAAACTATGAATGCACATGGACCAGAGAAGGGATCCTCCTTGGGCCAGGGAAAGTTGCAGGTATCCCAAGACAGTGATTTCTGTGGAATTTGACTCTCTCCCTGAATCCCAACACCTCACAGCACAGACGCCAACACTTCACAACTCAACAGCAAAGCTGTGAACTGCATGTGGGAGATTTTGATTCTAAGGTGACTTGAGGATGAGCTGGCATCATGGAGCTTTTTAAAGATTGGATATAAGTCATCTGACTTTATCCACCAAAATCTTGTATGGGAAACTCAGAATCATGTGAGAATCTCCCGACGATGTCTGCAACTTGATCTGACTAACGTGCCCTCATTTCCTGGAAGTGAGCTAACACTTCACCCTACCCGTCTCACTCCAAAGCCATTCTTCTTGTTAATGAAGTGTGATTTCTTTTTCATAGGCTACTCACACACTGAGTCCAAAGCCTCAACGCTCAGGTTGGGTTTTATGCTTGAGAAGGTTTATGAAGCTCATGACATTCTGAGGAAAGACAGGGTGTCGGCAGCACTGATTGGAAAACCACATCACTCAGAGGAGAGGGAAGTGGCAAGATCCTGGGTCTGAAGGAAAATACATCTTACCACCCAGCCCTCTGCATTGCCTCTGAAAAAGAAACTGATGTCGAGAGAAACTAAAGAGAAAGGTGTTGCCACACTCATAAAGTGAGAATCAGTGGTAGCCCTAGAGGTGCCCAAATAGGAAACATTGGAATCACCCATCAACATAATAGCTCTCACCTAGATCTGTCTGCAAATGACAAGACCCTTCCTGGAAGGAGAACCAGGGTAATTTTTTAATCTCTTTTGCAATGGTAAGTCTTTAGTCAGGGCACAAGAACTATTGCTATTAAGCAGTTGCTAAGTGCTTGAGACCCTGCCTACATATGTTATACCGTGGCACAAATAGTATTCTGCCAAGGTCACATAATTCTGTAGTGCTGAGAAGCCCAAGAAACAGCCCCTTTCTTTTTCTCCTTTACACTCAGCCAACTGAGTGAAAAGGAAAGGGGGTGAGATTGGAAAAAGGGGCTGGGGGCACCTGTAAGGTAATGACAGGGAGGAGAGGAAAGAAGGAATGTGCTTCCTGATGAACAGAGCCCTAATCCCAAGGGAAAAAGGAAGAAGAAGGACCTGTTTCTCATTTCAGACTCACCAATCAGATCAAGTCACTTCTCCTAGGGACAGAGGGAGGCCAGGCATGCCATTGTCATGCAGCTACCTTCACACACAAGTAATCTTCAGGAGTGAAATGGGAAGGAGTGCACAGAGCAGTTAGCAATGTCCACCTCTGACTCGAGCTGACTCAATATTGGGGCAAAACAAAAGTATGAAAACTTAAAGAGCAACTCCTAGTTCTTTATCACAGCGGGCACAAAAAGAAAAGTCAGTTGCTGTAGACAGAGAATGGGTGGCCTTAACAACTAATGTAAATTCCTCTTCACTGTCCTGAGTACAGAGGGATGACAAGCTGCCCTGCTGAATGCTCTCTACTCTGCAGGTGCTGTATTGGGACCCAACTGTTGCACCTTCTCAGATTCCTTTAGCACATCCCACTTCAGCCAATGCCCACTGCAGGGCCCACCAGTCACCTCCCCTAACAATGAGACCCCCTTTCTTTGAATGCCTCAGGCAGGTGGACTGCCCATCATAGATCAAGAATCCCTGCCATTTCTAGCATGACAGGAACAATGTGGTGTGAGCTCTGGCCTCCTGGCCAATAGGAAATTGGAGAACAGAAGATGCTGCGCAGACAGATTGCCTCCTGCCTCTCTCTCCAGGACCTCAGCTCTTTGCAGATCTCCAGGAAGGTGCTGTGTGCTGAGTGGGTATACCTGCTCAGTCTCTTCCTGGCTCTCTGGGAGAAGTGGTCATCTGTGAGCTTGCACCACTTGGCATGACCTCACATATTTCCTTGTTCACTTTCCTTTGTGCTTCACAAATAAATTGACATCACTTTAATCCTTGCCTCAGGCCCTGCTTTCTTGTTCAAAAAGAAAAAATTCTTTAAAAATTCTTAAAGCCAGGCCTTCAAGATTAAATTTGGAAGCTAGACTGGCCACTCATTATTCTGCAAGAATAAGCTGGCTCCACAGCTGGTGCTGAACAGGATGGCAACCACCTCTAGTTGTAAACAAAGCTTTCATCCATGGTTAATTGGGATGATGTGCATGCAGGGGTCAGGACATTGGGAGATCAAATTATAGTGGCATGGAAATATTTATAATTATAAAGACTTCAGAGTAGTGTGACTGTTCCTGATGACCAGATACCTTGCAAACAGAAAATGCAGGCTCACTGCAGCTAAAAGGCAACAGAAAGCAAATTCAGAAAGTCAGAAGGTTTCTTGGGCCTTGCTAGTGTGAGATCATCACACCAGTAGCAGAGGGATCACCTGGGAACACGTTAGAAATGAAGAATTTCAGGCCTCACTCCACACATTCTGGATTCAAATCTGCTGAAAAGGAATGATGAGTATATCCAATGAGATTTTTTGCTAAGAAAAAGAAAATGTGTGAGTGTGTGTGTGTGTAAAAAGAAATATATATATGTATATATTTGCTAAAAATTTAAGAGTAAGTGATTAAAGAATAGAAATAAAACATAAAACTTCCAAACTAACAGAGACCCTCTGAAGCCAATCTGTGGAAGCATAGCTTGGGTCCCACGGACACCAGATGAAGTGCCCTTGGCTTGGAGCCCACCCCATAAAAGGAAAAGGGGAAGAAAACCCTCAGCTGGAAGAAATCATCAAAACACAAATGGTGTGTGGACACACAGGAGGAGCCAACCGGCAGGTACGGCCAGGATCTGGGACCTTCATGACCTGGAAATAAGGCAAGGGGCCTCCAGGAGGGCAAGGGGCTCAGAGTCCTGGGGTCCTACTGTGTGCTGGGCACTCTGCTGTGCATTTGTAACGTTGATTCAATCGATCCTCAGACAACCCTGCCAGAACAGACTCCCTGCCCTCATTTTATAACTGCAAACATATTGATAGTAATTTGCTTTTCTTCTCTTGTCCTTCCACCATCATCTCTTCCCCTCAAGTTTCCCCAGGCCCCTTTGTGCTTTCTTGCCTCAGGGCAGTTTGGAATGGGACTGGGTAAAGAGTAGCCTGGAAATACAGATGGTCCCAAGTTGTGATGATTCAACTTTATGATGGTGCAAAAGTAATTCTGTAGAAACTATACTTGGAATTTTGAGTTTGGACCTTTTCTCAGGCTGGTGCCATACAGGCAAATCCCTCCACTCAATGCTGGGCATGGCAATGAGTCGCTGTTCCCAGTCAGTCCCACAGTAGTCAGGAGAAATAATGGACCTGAGATAGTGCACATGCTGCTCAGCTGTGAGGTGAGGTGGGTTGGACAGATTAAGTGCATTTTCCATTGATATTTTCAATTTACAATGGGCTTGCTAGGATATAACCCCATCGTAGGTCATCTGTTTCTTTACTCTCTGGCCTTGATTTTCTGCATCCTGGTCTCACTGAAGAGATGGAACTGTGGTAATCTGGTAGGGGTAGAAGGGGCAGAGCTCAAAGGGTGAGAGGTGGCTGGGACCTCAGCTGGCAGCAGTTCAGGTCTCTAAGCTGATGAGTCATGGAGGATGGAGGCATGGGACACTGGAAGGGCTGAGCCTCAGGAACCCCATCCTCAGCCACAGAAAGCCTTGAGTTGAAGATTGCCGAGGGTTTCGGCAAAAACATTGTTGGCAGTTACTGTGACCTCACTTTATGAGCCCAAAATATAAGACTGCCTGGACAGCGATGGGGTGGGGCAGGTGGGCACTAATAATTGAGACCGAATTTTCCACATTCTTGCTATTAAAGAAAATATAATTTTGACATTTCTTGCATCTCTGACTTGAACTGCAGACCATCAGCCTTCTTGAAAGTTTCAACATATTAAATGAATTTGAGAGATTATGTTACCTGCCAAAGGTCACACAGCAAATCTATATAAAACTGCAGCTTGGCTCTCTGTACTCTAACAATACATCTCAAAAGGACCAACTTTTCAAGTTTCCTATCTATCAAAACCAGTACTTCTGTAAAATATAGTTAATAATGAATCACAGGAATTACCAGAAAAATGAAATAATAACGTATCACCTGTCATCTTTTAGTATTCAATTCAATAGTCATAACAGCCCCCTTATCAATCATTACAAAAGTTTCTAAATATTCTCAATTCCACATAACAAATGTTTGCAGCCAGAGGCCAGTCTTTGGGTAAGTGGCACTTAATTATAAGATATGGTCTACTTTCATTAATATGATATGTGTACCTGAGATTTAAAAATAATGATACATCAAACTTTTAATTATCTAAGGTTCAAATAGCTAGTAAACTCCTGGCAACAAAAGGGGCTCCTTAGATTTATCCACATCTCTTCTACTCAAGTATCTAGAGCAGTCTGGTTTCGCTGTCCCCACCACCACAGGATGCCTAGGCTCCCCCTTCACAGTACTGCTGCAACTGTTACAGAGCTGGGGCCTTCTGTGAAGCTGAGGCAGTGTGGACACCCCTTCCTCCAAACCCTTATTCTTAGAATCAGGCCAAAAGATTTCAGACATATTGCTTAGAGTAACAGACATAAATTTATTAAAAGGGATAGGAAAGTGGAAAGGGAACACTCTCAAGGGAGAAAGTGTGTCATCATAGAAAAGAGAGGGATGGCACACCTCTCCTTCCCTCCAGTTTTATTGAGATCCCAGAGTTTCCAGAGAGTTCCGCCCAGGTCTTGACTGTTGACTGACACCAGACCTTCAAATCCCCACTGCCATGACAACTCTTGGTTACTTAGGCCCATGCTGACTAGTTCTAACTGGAACCTGATCTTACAGATTTTATGGTTGGGGGAATTATCCATATCTCCCTGAGTTCTAGGATCTGGTCTATTCAAGGGTCACAAAAGACCCTGAAGGGGTAACATGTTCTTTTTATCAGTATTTGGGGCCTGCAGTTCTCCTGCAGATTACAGGAGTAAGGAAGAACTGTGACATATCCTGTCCACTTAAGTAAGGCAGGGCTGCAGATAAACTGCTTTTTAAAAGAGAAAGTGTGCGCGGGTCAGCATCGTGGGCCCATTTTATAGGATTATTCCCCTAACCTCATGTTCCCACTGCTGGATCACAACCATAGGAGACCCACCTCTATTTATAAGCTCTTTAACAAGGTAGAGCATCATTAAAGGTCTGGCATCCCCAGTCAGATACATGGATGTGCTCTTACCATGGAATGCTGTTATAAGTGTAGTTTTATTATACAGTCTTATTGTAATTAAGTTATTACTTTAAAAACTTTTCTGGAGTAATCTGGAAACCTAATCCTTGCATGTGAAATTTTAAAAAATGCGGCATGTTTTATGAATTGTGAATGATCAGCATTGAAGCAATTGGAACAAAGCTGTTTATAAACTGCAAACTACACCAGTGATATTAAAAAGGATTTCCAAGCTGCCTGTGATTCTGAATTTTTTTTATTAGTTGCTCAAAACATTACAATGATCTTGACATATCATACATTTGATTCAAATGGGGTATGAATTCTTATTTTTCCACATGTATAGATTGCAGTATCACATTGGTTTTACAGCCACGTTTATACATATAGCCATACTAGTGTCTATTGTATTCTGCTACCCTTTCTATCCCCCCTCCCTTCCCCTCCCCTCCCATCACCTCTCTCTACCCATTCTACTATGACACTTTTCTCTCTCCCCCCTCACATCATCTTATATGTAATTTTGCATAACAGTGAAGGTCTCCTTCCATCTTCCGTGCAATTCCCCTTCTCTCTCCCATTCCCTCCCACCTCTCGTCCCTGTTTAATGGTAATCTTCTTCTCATGCTCTTCCTCCCTGCTCTGTTTTGAGTCGCCCCCCCTTATATCAAAGAAGACTTTCGGCATTTGCTCCTTAGGGATTGGCCAGCTTCACTCAGCATAATCTGTTCTGAATTTTTAACAAATTATATACATGACCATTTGTGTTAATGAAACCTGTTATGAAAATCTGTTTGGGGGAATCTGATTAATACATATAGAAATCTTCACCTAGTCAGATGATTATTTAAGTAGAAAATTTTACTTAAAAGGAGTTCCCCATAAATTCATAAACATAATACAACTCTAGAATTTGCAGGCATGGGGAGGAATTCTAAGCTGTCCTCAAACCTGTTTCTATATTCAAAAGCAAATTATAGAATGGGTGGACTTCCTCCTCAACAAGTGGAACGTATTTTATCATCAAGAGAGTCACACTGAGGAATTTCTATCCATTGTCATAAAAAGAAAAACAAAAAACAACAAAAAGAACTCAGGCCTTCCTGCAGGTTGCTGCTGTAGATGTCACTGTAAGAGGTATAGAGTTTAAAGGTTAAGATTGGAGGTCAGGCAGAAATGAATGTGGCTGACATATGGAATACTAAGATCAGTCAGAATGCAAGGTAAGCAGCACTGTGCTGGTAAATGTGTGACAGCTGGACTTCTAGGAAAAAACAAGAAAAACTCTAATCTATAGTGTTTGCCAATTTCTGTGGTACAAATACTCCCATTATGGCCAGTTTCAAGCAACCAACATGATATCACCAAATATGGAGCTTGGCAGAGTTACAGTTGTACAGTACTATTTAGTATTTTCTCCTATTCCACACACATAAATAATTTCAAGTACACACCCACTAGTGAAACAGTAAAGTAATTATGAAAGTAAAATCATTGAGTATGCATATATATAATTTATTTGTTTATAAGTTTACATAATCAAATTTGCAATAACGGCTGTCTTTTTCAACTCACAAAATCCCTAGAAATCCAAGAATTGGTTCACATTAGCCAGAGTGAGCAAGCTCTTTCACACTGAAGGTAGGGATGGTGTAGACAGTTTAAAGTTGTGCTTTGAAGCCTAGATTCAAACCATGGCTCAGCATTTACTAGCAAAGTGACCCTCCTGAGCAAGTTATTTCAATGAAATCAGCCTCAATCTCCTTATCTATAAAATAAAACTTTGGCAGCCTACTTCACAAGGGAGAAACAGATGAATGTGAATAGTGCCTGGCACACTAAAACACACATTAAGTTCTGACTATTTACTGTCAGACCAAGTCAGGAATACCAAAAGAAGAGTAGGATAAATAGGCCAAGATAAAGTTCTTCGGGTGGGGTTCTGGAAAGGTAGGGTTCACACAGACTGATAGACCCCGGAGCTAAGCCACAGCTCTGCAGCAGAGAGGAGGGTGCCTGCAAACCTTACACATGTAGCTACCACAGGAGATGGCTGTTCCATCTCACTCAAGCCATACCCAATATCTCTCCTGCTACTTTATCTGCCTTTAATATTTGATTCTAATCCAGGGGGATTCTGGGGCCCAACTAAACTACTTCACTCAGCCTAAA
The DNA here is from genome assembly GCF_001458135.2 of Marmota marmota marmota. NCBI lineage: Eukaryota > Metazoa > Chordata > Mammalia > Rodentia > Sciuridae > Marmota > Marmota marmota. The sequence goes on along the minus strand of NW_026000153.1, from coordinate 9,781,448 downwards.
CCAGCAGTTTGTTCAGAGAATAAATATTATTTAAGCTCTGCACCATCCAGTTTCTGGTGCCACAATCCAGTTTTGCCCCAGTCGTCCAAAAGCAGTCATAGTAAATGTGTAAATGTGATTAGGCATTGGCTGTGTTTCAATAAAACTTTATTTACCCAAACAAGCGGTGGGCCAGATATGGCGCAAAGGCCTAAGTAGTTTGCCAATCCTGACTTATGGAAAGCTGCTCTGCATATCCTAATTCTAAGGATTCCATGAGGCACTGAATAGTGCTATATGTCTTGTTTTATAACACTACTACTAGAATATCTTACAGTGTTACTATAATAAGTTTTAAAATATTATTGTTTGCCCAATTCAACAAATGCTCTTTTTTGGTTGGGCAGATTTTAGTTTTTGTAACAATTGTAATTGTGCAGAATTTAGCAGATTGAGTACAGAGCATTCCCATATGTCCTCTGCAGCTTCCCTATTATTAACTTTTTTCATTAGTATGGTACATATGTTACATTAATAAGCTAATATTGACAAGTTATTATTAAAGTCCAGAGTTTATTCAGATTTTCTTCATTTCTATCTAATGTCCTTTTTCTGTTTCAGGATGCTTTCCAGAGTAGCATAGCATGGGTTGTCATATTCTTTGTTCCCTTAGTTTGGGGACAGTTTCTAAGACTTTGATTTTGATGGCCTTGATGGTTTTGAGGAGGATTTGTGAGGGATATTACAGGAAGCCCTTCTGTTGGAGTTTGTCTGATTTTTTTTCTTATGATTAGACTGAAGAAATATTTTAAAGGGAGGTTTCTTTTCAAATTATTAAGGTTTTCAATATTTTAGGATGATCTCCAAGTGTTTCTCTCATCTTCTATCAAAAGTAAAACTAAGCAGGCACTGAATAGAGAGGTTACTGAAAGGGACAGAGGTAAAGCACAAGTTCAAGCTCACACAGCAGTGCACTGGCTGGATCTAGCTGTAGGAGCTAGGGCATGTAATCAGTCACCCCATGTGTAAGAAGGGAATCATGATGACACCAATTGTGAGTATTCCATGAAATCATGTACACTGGCACTGTGCTCAGCATGTAATATACACCTTTTCACTCTCTACCTTCTATTAATTTTCTTAGCATAGATGCCCTTGTTGTACCTTTCTGTGGAATCAAAGAACCTAATTTTAGTTCAGTCACCTGCATTTAGTAGATATCAAGTCAGAGACTCAGAGCTGATGCCATTAGAGCTTTCTCAGGATCACCTTTTTCTCCAGGAAGATCTTAATAGCTATTTGCTTGCAATTTGGCTATCTCAACTAGTGCTTCCTTTCAATAATACAGAAAGTCCAGAGGGCTGCAAGCTGTTTTCTGGGTGATTTAAAGACTGCTCATTTGTTTTCTTGCAACAGTGACTTCACAATCAACTGGTTGTATGTATGGATGGGAGTGTTCCACTCCTTTAGGGAGGAGAAAAAATTCATATTTTTAAGAGTAATCAGACAAGAAAATACTTTTAGAGAATCACAAATGACTTGCCAACCAAATAATCTTCTGTCTTCAAGGCCTGAATTGATACTAAGAATTACAAACAGCAGAAACCTCAAAAATATACACCAGTGACATTCTTCTTTTAATCAAGATTTACTTGGTAGGACATTATGCTTTGGAGATGAGGTATCTCTCCTGTGTTAATGCAGGAATGTTTAGAGGCAAAATGATCAAATTGTGAAAGCTGTAACCTATGCAGTCCGTCCTAGTTCAATGGAATGACCGGGTGATAACTGTGGGCAGTGGGGCATGGCTGGTGGCTCATCTGCACTGCAACCCCTTGCCCTCTCTCTGCTGCCTGGCTGCCATGAGGTGAGCAGCTTTCCTCTGGCACTGCCCTTCTGCCATGATGTTCTGCCTTGTTCAGGCCCAAAGTGATGGAATCAGCCAACCAAGAACTGAACCTCTGAAACTGTGAGCCCAAAATAAATGTTTCCTCTTCTAAGTTGGTCTTATTGTATATTTTGGTCACAGCAACATAAAGCTGACTTACACAATAACATGTTTTATGAAGTTAACATCAGAACTCATTTCAAAGTTTTATAATTCATGTGAGGTGTAGAGAATGGGTGCTTTGCAAAGAATATCACACTCAAATATGAAGAAGCTTCCTCAGACATTTTCTGTAAATATATTCATTTGGAAAGTTTTATTCTCTCTCTCTCTCTCTCTCTCTCTCTCTCTCTCTCTCTGTCTCTGTGTGTCTCTCTCTGTGTGTGTGTCTCTGTTCATACATATGCACAGAGGTATAATTACTAGTCCCTCCCTTATCCAATACTTCATTTTACATTGTTTCAGTTACCCCAGGTCAACTGCAATCTAAAAATACTTAATGAAAATTTTCAGAAATAAATAATTCATACATTTTAAATTGTACATCATTCAGAGAAGTATGATACAAATCTCATGCTATCCTGCTCCAACCCATGATCTGAATCATTCTTTTTTGCAGAATATCCATGCTATATATGCTACCTACCCTCAGTAGCCACCTTGGTTAACAGATCCACTGGCAGTACTGCAGTGTTTGTGTACAAATATCTCTTATTTTATTGTTCAAAGTGCTAGAGTAGTGATGGCAGCAGTTTGGATGTGAAAAAGAGAAGCTATGAAATATTTCTTTAAAGTAAAAAGGTAAAAGTTCTTGATTTAATGAGGAAAGAAAATAACCATATGCTGAGATTATTAAGATCTACAGTAAAAATGAATATTCTCACTATTAAATAGTGAAGAAGGAAAAGAAATCAGTGGCAGTTTGCTGTTGTACCTCAAGCTGCTAAAGTTACACTCTATGTAAGTGCTTAGTAATAGAGTTTAGTACTCTCGATGGTTTCAGGCATCCGTTGGGGGTCTCAGAAATTATTCCCCATGAATAAGGGTAGAATCCTCCACTCTTCATTTTTCTCGTCATTTCAAATGTATTTTTTTCTAACCCTAGGAGAATGTAAGCTATAGAAAATCAAGGATCCGGTTAGTACTTTTGGCTGAGTATTTAGGAACTTTTTGGCAAAATGGAAGAATGAAAGGAAGGAGAGGGATAGAAGACAGGGAGGAACAGAGGATGAAAAGGGAAAGGGGAAGGGAAAGAATAAATCATCAATATATATTATTTTTCTGTGTATACATTTCTATGCAAGACATTTGAGATGTCTTACTAAAGGTGTAGATGATGAAGCATTAAACATACAAAACATATTAGTAGTTAGAAAAATATAAACCAGAATAAGAGATACAATTAGGAAGAATTATGCATAAGCACAGATAAGGACTTAAACAAGGGCTATGGTGGAGACAAAAAGAAAAAAGCTCTGAAGAGAGAGTGTAGCTGCACGTCCTCTGATCAATCCTCCTTAACCTCTCTTTTTCCAACCTGGACTTCAGACTAAAGGGCCCATCTGTTCCTTACCTGGACTTAACATTTTTTTAAAGAACGCCACAATTGGTAAAGCTATGTTTGTTGGAATTTTTTTTAACTAATGGTGTGTGTCTGTGTGGGTGTGTGAGTGAGACAGACAGACAGACAGAGAATGTTCTTTGTACATGGGTCAGTTCGGACAGTCAACATTTCTATGAAACTGGTGTTTACTGAACAGATGCCTTCCAGAAAAACTCATTTATACGAGATGGTTAATGAATACAAAATCACAGACCTAATCAAAGCATGTCTTAGAAATATAGTCCTTGGTAATTCAGTTCTTTGCTCCTGTGTTCCTACCACAGCATGGACAATCAGGTTGCTCTCATATGAAGCTACAACTACTCTTGAGATGGGATTGGAGGACATATGTCCATCTCTCTCACCTCCACTTCCATTCTACCTTTCACTGTGTGTAATGAGGAGAGGGACTTATCACTCCTGACCTGGTATAATTTTACCATTTATTAACAGTAGAAGAAAGTACCTTTCTACACAGCCTTAGGTTTACAGTTCTAATATGCAATATTTGTTTATCTATATTCCTTTTAAATCTACTCTACCACTTTTCTTTCTCCCTGTATTTGCAGAAACCAAGCTGATCACATTGACAGTAGCTGATCTGCTGGCAACAGTAATCTTGGTTAGCCATAGGGAGGCAGGTGAAGGCCACTGCAGTGTGTGTTCAATGTGAAGCTCTGGGGAATGTTTGGAGTAAAACATTGCTTAATAATCAACTTTGATCCCCCCAACACGGTGAGAATTAAAACATGTTCAAGACTATGCATGTACCCTATGTTTGAAAATATTTCCATTTCACACCTCATAGCAAAGACTAACTGTGTGAATGAAAGGGAGTCTAATACATTTTAAGAGGTCTAGCATGTGTCTCAACAAGTTTTAAAACCCCCATAAAGGCTGAACATTCAGTCCCTCAAGGCATAAGGGCTCCAGTCAGGGAGTCTGGATTTAAGAGAATAGGGTGCTCCTGGCATTAAGATGTTTCCACAACTTGAATAACAATAGAAGTCCAAGTATTATAGCTGGACTGCTGGTTAGAATTTAGGTCTATTTGGTAGAGAGGACTAAGAAATTGCAGGAACATTGTCATTTTCATCCATTGATAATTATGTAAACAGAATGTACCAAGCAGAAAGAGAGTCCTATTTACAAAAGAGCAAGCACAGTCTATAAATCCTACAGATTGGAATGAATCCAGGTTAAGAATTTCTCCAGATGTCAGTCTGTAAACAGGGCTTCATAAAGTGAATTCCCCAATTAATTGTTGGCAAGAGTGATCTCCACACTGTATCGGTGCACAATGACCTCTAGCACATGTTGGTACACGGCTGCCTGGCCCTATTGATTGTTAATCAGTTCTAATACAACAGAAGTCAGGGAAAAGAAGCTGCGTCAACACAACTTCTGATATGGCAAGAAGGTTCTACTAAATTATTGCTCAGGAACTTGGAGCTCTGTTCACTGAAGGAAATGAGAACTCTCTCATTTATTTGTGTTACATCTGTTTTTCTAACACATTTAGTTCTTAACCTGGAGCGCTTGGAAAGACACACACCCAGTAAGAACATAAACATGGAAACTTAAAAAAAATACTCACTATTTTGTTACAGTCTCTAATCACAACGCTTTCACACACGATTGCAAGGCCATTAGACCCTCCAAACAGAAACACAATCGCCTTACCCAGTCATTGTAAAAGGTGAAGAAGAGTAAGTTAACATTTTCTTTTCTTTGCCACCTAATCAATGTGTGGAGCTCTCTGCCATGAAAAGCAAAATCTATTGTCTTTCAACTAGATCTTTTCTATGCTGATAAGTACAGTGCTTTCTAGTTCAAAAAGAAAGTAGCTGTGGTTTTCAATTGCCATTTTGTTTCTAAATCTTAAGGAAATCCAATGTACAACTGGAAAGAGACATAATTTTAAAACATTTCCATTTCAAATACTTTCCTCTCCTAACTCCCTCTTCAGAGACCAAGACTCTCTCAAAGTACACACGCACAAATAAAACATTAGAGTTACAGTTGAGAAAGAAAGGAAGCCAATAGTTCTGCAATAATAATTTCAAAAAAAAAAAAAGAAAGAAAGAAAGAAAGAAAATAGTAAGAACATAACTCTGCTTTGCCTGGACACCACATAATAAGAGAACTAGTGTTCCTCACAGCTTCCCTCTTGCATCAAGTGGCTATTAATTCCCCAGTGATCCTGGCAACATTTCTTTAACTTGAGTTTCTTTCCACAACCTAATTAAAAGCCATAATCTTGACCAACTTGTGTTGTTTTTAATAATGACAGAGTCTAGGTGGTGATTATGAAACTTTGAGTTCAGCTGGGTCACTGGCTGACAAACAGGGTAAGGGGAAAGAGAAATCATGAGAGCTCTGGAGAGCCAGTGCTGCACCAAGGTCTTTTACATCCGATGAGGAAATGCAGCGAACACTAAGGATCTTTCCAAGGCAACTGTTATCTAGTGCTGTGTGGGTAGGATAGCCCATTAAGCAATGCCACATTTTGCAGAAAAGGATGACAAACTGAACCACTGATCATGGAAAGGGACATTCAAAAAGGGGACATGGCACATACTGCCTGGAGCAAAGTCACAGGAGTCTGGGTCTTGGTTTCTTTTCCCTTAAATGCGGACAATATATTATCTACTTTCCAAGAGATGAGGGTTAAATTAATGCTTTTAATGGGTTTTAGTACAACACCTGGCACAGACAAAGCTCCCCAAGAACTATAAATTATAGTACTCACCCCCTCATAGCAGTTATAGCCAGATACATATAAAACTGCAAGTCATGAGGACACCACAGATTTATATGTGATTTTCTAAAAATTGCTCAGGCAAAAGTTGAGGATGGCAAGCAGGCCAGTGGTAGAATGTTTATAGTTGGACCCTGTGGCCAAGGGTGAAGCTGTCAATGAGGCACTGAAAATAATTCAGTCTTTTTAAGAGGGAATCACTGATATTCTGCTATCACAGAAAACGGCTCTTCTGAGATCACAACAGGAATTTTAAAAGGACCCTGATGATGATGATTATGGTGGTGGTATTGGTGGTGGTGGTGTATAATCACATTGTTTATTTTCTGTTTACCAGTAGTGCCCTTACTACTGATAAATGCAAGCCTGCATGCTAATATGACATCAATGGAAGAAACATTAAGATAAAAGGGTAAAACAGTGGTAGGTTTGCTTTCTCATGGGAAATGGAAGTGGCCAGCAGATGAACCTTAAAGGAGGAAGTCTCCTGACCTAGTGTTACTAAACATAGGAAGCAGCCAAGGAATAGAGAAACAGAGCAATGTATTTCAATGTATGCCTTGAAGGAAGCAAACACCAATTATTTTTATATGACTTTAATTCTCCCAGTGAATATTTTATGGGTGTTGGCAAGTCCTTCTGGAAAAGGAAGGGATTATTAATGAAGGATTCAGTGGCAACTGCTTACCAGCATTTTAAGAAGTAACACTTAACAAAGAATGGTTTGGTTTACACCTCATCTCTAAAGATATAGAAATTTTAAAGACACTTTGAAAAAAAATAGCAAAATTATATGTCTACATATATAACCTTTTCTGTTTTGTTTTCAGATGATTCTATAGCTTGTATGATAAACAAATAAGCTTCCCATTGGAACATAAACACATAAAGTTAAGGAGTTAATTTTTTTTCTTATGAAAGAGCGGGTGCATAATATATGCTTGTTGACTTGTAAAGGAATTCATGAAACTTGAGGAAATACAGCTTTTTTTAAAAAAAAAGTCATCACTAAAGAATGTTCCACCACATCATTCCAGGATTGTGGGCTGGACACAGCCCACTAATGTACAGGCTAGTAAATCTGAAGAAATGACCAATGTTGTTTCTCAAAAAACCTAACTTATTATGTGTAAAATAAAATCTCTCTAGCTATCAGCTTGTTTTGAAAATTCTCCAGTTGCTTCAAAGAGCATGACCTCTGGAGTGGGGTTGACAGAATTTTAATGCCAGCTATACTGTTATTAGCTTTTTTTTTTTTAAAGAAACAACTATTTAATCTGCCTCAGTTTCCTCGTTTGTAAAATGCAGAAAATAAATGTACCCAGCTCAGTGGGTAAGTGTAAAGACTGAATGAGTTAATGATATCAAACACTTCAAACAGTGCCAGGTTCCTAGCAGGTAGAACATGAATATTATCACAGTACCATCATCACCCTGCCATTCCCTTGTAAGAGGAGCTGGGGAGCTAAAGAGACTGAGGGTAGTGAATTTTAAGAAGGCAAGAAGCAGCAGCTATAGCTCCAAGAAAATGAAGTGTTGGGTTAGTTAGTCAAGGAAAAATCTCAATTGGTTATCTGATCTGCCAACAAAACAAAACAGTGCTCAAAAGACATAATAGCTTGGTAAATAGAGCAAAGATTGGGGTCTAGATCAATAATAAAAGACAACAGTAAACATCATATCAATAACAAAATTTACCATCTGTTTAAAAAAATTTTCTTAGTTGTAGATGGACAAAATACCTTTATGTTATTTATTTACTTATTTATTTTTATGTGGTGCTAAGGATTGAACCCAGTGTCTCACACATGCCAGGCAAGTGCTCTACCACCAAGCCACAACCCCAGCCCTACCATTTCTTGATACTACTTTCCTGCCAGCATCTTCTACTATTTCTTTGCTCTTCTTGGAAGCAAAACTCTTCCTAAGAGTGCTCAGTATTGGAAGTTTTCAACATTTCAGCATCTCTCTCATCCATCTCAGCCTACCCTTTGTTCCCACCTTTGCACAGAAGTTGCTTGAGATAACAATGACCTCCACATTGCTAAATCTACTGGACACTTCTCAGCTCCCAACTTACTTGGCCTAAAAGCAGCATTTGACATTGCTGATCATCTGTCTTCCTTGAATCTCTTTTTTACCTTATTTCTAGGATACCACATCCTACCGATTTTCCTCTTAATTCACTACATGCTTGCTCTCATTATTCTTTGCTAGTTCCTTCTCTTTTCCCAAACCTCCTAAAAATTAGAACATCCAGCTCTCAGGCTTTTGTCCTCATCTCTTTTCTAAACTTATTTCCTTGGTGACCTTATCCAGCATCACGGCTTTGAATAATATTTTCATGCTGGAAACCTGTAACTTTATAACTCCAGCCCAGATCTCTCTCCCAAACTCCAGGCTTGGATAGCCAACTACCTACCCAATATCTCTACTTGGATATCTAACAGCATCTCAAACTCAATATGTTCCAAACTTTATTTCTGTTCTTCCCCACAAATCTGTCCCACCCATAGCCTTTACCATCTCAATTCCATCTTTCCAGCTGCTCAAGCCAAAACTCTTGGGGTCATTGTGAACTCCCTTATTCCTCTCACACAGTATTTCCACTTATGTTTACTTATCATGTTTATTATTTATTTTCTCCCCTTATGTTTCAGTCAGCTTTTTTTTTTTTTTGCCACTGTGATGAAAGGACCGCATCAGAACTACTGTAGAGGAGGAAAGGTTTATTTAGTGGCTTATGGTTTCAGAGGTCTCAGTCCATAGACAGCAGGCTCCATTCCTTGAGGTTCAAGATGAGGCAGGACATAATGGCAGAAGAGTGTGGCAGAGGGAACAAAAGATCAGGCAGCAGAGGGAGAGAGATTCCACTCTCCAGATACAAAATATATACCCCACAGCCACACCCCCAATGAACCACTTCCTCCAGCCACATTCCACCTGCTTCCAGTTACCACTCAGTTAATCCCTATCAGGGGATTAATTCACTGACTGGGTTAAATCAATCATTTCTCCTCCGAACCTTCTTGCATTGTCTCACACATGAGATTTTGGGGAACACCTCACATCCAAACCATAATGCCCTGCAAGAATAAAAAACTACAAAATGGCAAGGATCTCAAAGCCAGAGAATAGTTCTTGGCACACAATAGATACACAATAATTACTTATTGACTTGAATGGATAAATTTAGCCTGACAGATTAGACGAAACAATGGAAAGCATTTTTTACATAATATTATGTCTTTCCACTAGGAGGTTAGGAAGTAAACACAACAAAATATATTATAGAACCTTGTGTTCCTACTCCTAATTCCACCTGGCTTCTCTGTGAACCAAAACAGATTTTCACAAAGAACCTTTCAATAAAGTTTCTCTTTGCTTTAGCTGATATATATCTCTAAGAAACAGATCTTACTGGGTGACAACACATGGAGAGAACCTTTGAGACTGAGTAGGTGTAACAACAAAATGTCCAGCCCAGAAAAGAAATAAGATCCTGGCAGTAATTTTTGTAGGAGCTAAAGTTAAAAAGAAGCAACAGAGCACTTGTAATTCTGGTTCTTGATAATACTTATTTGTAGATGAAGGCTCTGTAAAGGAAGGTACAAAGACATCTGTCTGCTTGGGAAATTTTTCAAAACGAATGAAAAAAGATCCATCTTATTTCCACTGGGGCATCAAGTTATGGCCTGGAACAGTTTATTTTTCCCAGGCTACTTCAAATCTAAATGTGTTTTTAAAAGCAAGCTCAATGAAAGATTAGATAAACAACTGGACAATGTTTTTTACACTCTGGTAACATAAACATTTCAAATTCCTCCCTCTTTACAAGCATAAATCTCTAATTCCAGAAAAGGTGAAATATCCTCAAAGTTTAAACATTACTTTGAATTATTCACATTTACCTTCATTTTCATCTTGCAGTTTTTTGGCAATAAAAGGATGGATTTTATCCAAGGTATGGTACTACCTTCCAAATCTGAAACACCTCAGAGGGATCCCAGCTGTACTTCCTTTGAGGATGGAACATAGCAGCCCTTCCCAACAGTTTCTTTTAGTTTCCTTCTTACCTCCTATACATCCTGCACTTCCCTTTTTCAAACCAAGCTTTATAAACAGAAAGGAAACATGGAGCCATATGCCTAAAATTAAGCTATAAAAACAATTTCAAAATTATGTCAATTAAAAAATGAAACTAGACCCCTATCTCTCATCCTGCACAAAACTCAAATTGAAATAGATCAAAGTCTTAGAAAATACTAGAAACTTTAGAACTATTAGAAGAAAACTCCATCATATAGGTGCTAACACCAACTTCATTAACAAGACCCCCAAAGTGCAAGAAATAAAATCAAGATTCAATAAGTAGGATGCCATCAAACTAAAAAGCTTCTACATAGAAAAGGAAATGATTAAGAGCATGAAGAGAGAGCCCATAGAATGGGAGAAAATCTTGACCAGTTACCCCTCTGATAGGGAATTAAAATCCAGAATAAAGTAAGAACTCAAAAAACCTAACACACACACACACACACACACACACACACACACACATAAAAAAATAACCCAATCAACAAATGGGTAAAAGATCTAACTAAAAAGAAACTTCTCAAAAGAAGAAACACAAATGGCCAACAAATATATGAAAATATATTCAACCCAGTTGTGGTGGTGCATGCTTGTAAGCCAGCTTGGGAGGCTGAAGACAAGAGGATCAAACATTCAAATCCAGGCTCAGCAACTTATCAAGTCCCTATGAAACTTGGCAAGACCCTGTTTTAAAATAAAAAAGAAAAAGGGCTATGGATAAAGCTCAGTGATTAAGTGGATCTTGGTTCAATCCTTGGTACCAAAGAAAGAGAGAAAAGAAAAAAGGTTTGATATCTCTAGCAATCTGGGAAATGCAAATCAAAACTACATTAAGATTTCATCTTGCTCCAGTCAGAATGTCAATATCAATAATATGTACAATAAGAAATGCTGGCTAGGTTGCGGAGAGAAAGTTTCATTTGAACATTGTTGGTGGGACTACAGACTAGTACAACACTCTGGAAAGCAGTTATGGAGGGAGATTCCTCAAAAAACTTGGAATGAAACCACCAGCTATCTCATTCATTGGTATTTTCTAAAAAGATCTAAAATTAGCACTATACAACAATACAGTATACACACACACACACACACAATGGACTTCTACTCAGCAATAAAAAATTTCATTTATGGAGTTTGCTGGTAAATGGATGGAAATGGAGAATATCATGCTAAGTGAAATAGGCCAAACTCAGAAACTCAAAGGTCAAATGTTTTCTCTCATATGCAGAAGCTGGAGTAAAATAAAGGAAAAGGAAAGGAAAGGATAAGATAACATAAATAACGAATGAAATATAAATTAAGAGAACGTGAAAGCAAGTCTAGTAGAGTAGAGCAAGGAGAATGGGAGAGGGAAAGGAAGATGGGAGGGAAAAAGGGCAGGGAAAAGAGGGGAGATCACGAACTGAAATTGATATCCATGTATATATGAGTCTGTTGTGATGAACCCAATTACTATGTATAACTATAAATCTATAATAAAAAAGAAAAAAAATATAAAAAAGACAAAAGTAACCATGTCAAACACAACAGAGCTGTGTTGAAATACTTGGTAAAGGAAGAAAACATGAGGGAGAAGAAGGTTCGCTTAGGAAGGAGACACAGAGTAAAAGCTACCTGGAGAAGCAACTACATAGGAATACCATGGGAGGAGAGGTGGGAGGAGACAATGGGGGTGTGAAACCTAGAGGGAATGAAGATAACCAGCTCCTAGTACAACCACATGCCAGCAAGTTTAAGGGTGAAAGGATGGTGGCTAGGAGAGAAGAGAAAATACTGGACTCACAGAGATACTGCATTTATATCGTATTCTACAGTTCACAAACAATTTCATTTGACCTTGGGCCTCATAACTTGTAATAGTAGAGTAGGTAAAAACCTATATTTCTATGCCCCAGAAAACCCACACACCCAAATGAGCTCCTGGACCTGTTACTTAAAACCTTTGAGTATTTACTCATTTACAAAATGGAAATATCTTCTTATGAGACAATTATGTGTAGTAAATGAGATGTTATGGAATGCATCAGACACAAAGTCATGCTCCATAATTGGCAATTATTATAAATGATAAGAAGATTGACCAACCTAAGGTTAGACAATTAGCCAATGACGCTATTGGGCGTAGAAGCTGGGTCTCCTGTGCAGTATGTATTTTCTACCAAAGCACAGGGCAAAAGCTAGAGAAACAGAAAGCAGAAATTGAGAGAGCTCAAAAGACGTACTGATAGATAAAGTGAAAATGTCGAATGATATACTGTATAAATAATATAGACAAATAACTAGAGATCCGGACTACAGGTTCTAAGTGGTGAAAAACTGGATGCAGTTTTCCAACATGAAAAGGAAGGCTGGTGCACAAAGGGAAAAGACTAGCAGCTTATATAAGTGACAGGTGAATAACAATTACATCAGTACCATCTAGAGTGCTTATGTGCTGCTATTCACAGTGCTGCTTACTTTACACATTTGCTCATTTAACAGTGACCTAACCTGGTAGTTATTAATTATCTCATTTGACAGATGATGACACTAGGCTCTAAAAAGTTCAAGTGATTTGCTCAGTTACATACATAGTGAGTATTAGAACCTGAGTTCAAATATGTTATATGCTAACTCCAAAATTCAAGTCCTAAATGATTCTATTTATTATCTATTCTAATATCATGCTTCTTCCTGTTAAAAAGGAAATACATACAAAAATGTAATTGTGAATTACTATTCAAATTTAGAGTTTTAGGTTGCCAAAAATAAGATTAATACGTATACCCCATAAACTCAACAGTTACACCATCTATTGCTCAAAAGAAAAGTGAATATGTTTAGAAAAATGACTTGAGGGTCCATTTCAATAAAAAAGAAATTAACATAGGAGTAACTTAAAAAGCCACCAGGAAAGAAAGGTCCTTAAACTATCTAAAAAGATCCTTATATTGCTTAAAAAGAATTAAGAACTGATGGATGCTTCTATAGCAATCTAGAATATAATTACAAAGGAGAAAAAGAAGCTCAGAGGAGTGGATAAGATTTACAACTAGAAATAACTGAAGTAATAAAGTGGAAGCTATTGCTTTTTCCAATTATGTTAAGAGAAAAAGATAAAAATCAATGTTTTAGAAGTTGGGAAAGTTCCAAGGAGTTCATAGAAGATAAAATTTAATTACAACAAAAATCAGAGGAAATTTATTTAAAGAATGATTATAGGGAAGAAAACTTAGTAACCTCAAAATGCTGGATGGTGGTAGAACATTTAATATTTATATGGGCATTTGTTTTCCAAAGTTAACATTACTATGCTATGAAAAACACAAAGTCCTGAGGACAAATTTACATAGGAGGAAACTCAGGGACAGTCTCACACACAAATGTATGTGCAAAAATTCAAATTAAGATGTTAACAAAATCAAACTCAGCATTATATTTTTAAAAACATAATAATAAGAAGTTTACTCCAGAAAAGAAAAATAATTCAATCAATATAATTTCATCAAATAAATATATCAAAAAAGACTCTCATAGGGGATAATACTCAACATCCACTTTTGGTAAACTACCTGAAAACTACCGGAAATTAATAGGTGACATAAAATGTATAAGCAAAGCAGAAAAAAAAATGATCACATTAGAAAGGTTAAAGGTGAGAAGTTTGGTTGGTTATCACTACTACTATTTAATACTCTTCTAGAAATTCAAAGAAGTACAATAAGAAAAAAAGAAATGTATGCCTTAGAGAAACAGTAGTGATCATAATTTCTAAATGATATGAGGGAATATCTAAAAATTTTCCAAGAATATGAAATAAGAGTCTATTAGAACAAGTGGAAGATTAAAGAATATATATNATATATATATATATATATATATATATATATATATATATATATATATATATATATGGATATGGGGTGGGAGGCATAGCTCAGTGATAGAGTGCATGTTTAGCATACACAGGGCCCTTGGATCAATTCTCAACATCACTCACATACACATACAAACATAAATATAAAAAATCTTGATAACTTTCCTCTACATTAATAGTATCTAGTTGAAAAACATTGCATTGAAAAAGATATTCAGACTGACCCCAGCCTGATGCTTGGAGGAGGAGACTGACTTAGCAGTGCCCCCCACCATCTACCAATGCACTGCTGTCCCAGTCTGCTTCCATCTAGAGACAATAGCCAGGAATGGGAAGACCATCAACAAGGTCCCTGATAGACCTGGTTACACCAGAGGCAAGGTATTGGTAACCTGCAGGGACACTATAAGATTATAGCATAGAAACTGTAACACCTCAGATTTGCACTGCTAGAGAGAAAGACACGTGAACAACATGAAAAAAACAAGGGGGAAAAATGCCCCAAACAAACCAAGATGCTACAATAATAGAATCCATTGACAGCTCAGTAGATGAAATGTCAGAAAAGGAGTTCAGAACATACATAATTGAAATGATCTGCAAAGCACAGAAAAATATGAGAGAAACTATAGGCAACAATTGATAAATCCAACAAAGAGATTAGAGAGCAAATACAGACAACAACTGATCACTCCACCAAAGAAAAAAGAGTGCAAATACAGGTAGCAAAAGATAACTTCTAGGAAGAGATAGAGACTCTGAAAAAAAATCAAACAGAAATCCTCAAAATGAAGGAAAGAGTAAACCAATTAAAAAGCACAACAGAAAGCATCACCACTAGACTAGACAACTTGGAAGACAGAACCTCAGGCAATGAAGACAAAATCTTGAAAATAAAGTTGACCACACAATGAAGATGGTAAAAAACCATGAACAGAACATCCAAGAATTATGGGATAACATTAAAAGACCAAATTTAAGAATTATTGGCATAGAGGAAGGCACAGAGATACAAACCAAAGGAATGCACAATCTCTTCAGTGAAATAATATCAGAAAATTTCCCAAACATTAAGAATGAAATGGAAATCAAATACAAAAAGCTTATGGGACACCAAATGTACAAAACTACAACAGATCCACACCAATGCATATTATAATGCAAATGCCTACCATACAGAATAAGGATAGAATTTTAAATGCCACAAGAGAAAAGTTTCAGGTTATATACAGGGGGAAACCAATTCGGATCTCAGCAGATTTCTCAACCCAGATACTCAAAGCTGGGAGATCCTGGAACAACATAGACCAAACTCTAAAAGAAAATGGATTCCAACCAAGAATCTTATATCCAGAAAAATTAAGCTTCAGATTTGATGGCGAAATAAAAACCTTCCAAGATAAAAAAAAAAAAGTTAAAAGAACGTTCAATGAGAAAGCCTGCACTACAAAACATTCTTGGTAAAATATTCCATGAGGAGGAAATGAAAAACAATAATGAAAATCAGAAAAGGAGGAACTACACTAAATGAAAAGCCAAACAAAGGAGAAACCAACTCAAGTTAAAAACCAAAAATAAACAAAAATGACCAGGAATACAAACATATTTCAATAATAACCCTGAATGCTGATGGCCTAAACTCATCAATTAAAAGACATAGACAGGCATATTGGATTAAAAAAAGAAGACCCAACAATATGCTGACTTCAGTAGATTTATCTCATAGGAAAAGATGTCCACAGACTGAAGGTGAAAGGATGGGAAGAAACAGACCACTCACATGAACCATGTAAACAAGCAGGGGTTTCCATCCTCATATCAGATAAAGTAGACTAAAAACCAAAGTGTCAGAAGGGATAAAGAAGGTCATTTCATATTGCTTAAGGGAATCATACAAAAACATAACAATCATAAATATCTATGCCCCAAACAATGGAACTTCCATGTATATCAAACAAACCCTTCTGAATTTCAACAAATAGACCACAAGTCAATAATACTAGGCAACTTTATAACACCTCTCTCACCACTGGACAGATCTTTCAAACAAAAACTAAACAAATAAACCATAGAGCTCAATAATATAATCAATAATTTAGACTTAACAGACATATATAAAATATTCTAACCATCAACAAGTGAAAACACTTTTTTCCACAGCAGCACATGGATCCTTCTTTAAAACAGACCATATGTTATGCCACAAAGCAAGTCTTAGCAAATACAATAAAATAGAGATATACCCTGCATTCTATCAGACCATAATGAAATGCAATTAGAAATCAATGATAAAATAAAAAATAGAAGCTACTCCAACACCTGGAGACTCAATAATATGCTACTGAATGACACATAAAGATATCAGGGAGGAGATAAAAAAATTGCTTAGAGGTCAATGAGAACTCTGATACAACTTATCAAAATCTCTGGGACACTATGAAGGAAGTGCTAAGAGGAAAGTTCATTCCATTAAGCTCATTCATTAAAAGAAGAAAAAGTCAACAAATA
This sequence comes from Marmota marmota marmota, assembly GCF_001458135.2. NCBI lineage: Eukaryota > Metazoa > Chordata > Mammalia > Rodentia > Sciuridae > Marmota > Marmota marmota. The sequence goes on along the minus strand of NW_026000153.1, from coordinate 9,764,755 downwards.
AATGACATAACATTACATCTCAAAGCTCTAGAAAAAGAAAAAAAATCAATACCAAAATTAGTAGAAGACAGGAAAAAATTAAAATCAGGGCTGAAATCTGTGAAATTGAAACAAAAGAAAACAACTGAAAAAAATTGGCAAAACAAAAAGCTGGTTCTTTAAAAACATAAATAAAATTGATACACCTGTAGGCCATTCTAACAAAAAGAAGGAGAGAGAAAACTCAAATTACTAAAGTTCATGATGAGAAAGGAAATATCATGAAGATACCACTGAAATACAGAAGATAATTAGAAAGTAATTTAACAACTTATACTCCAATAAAATAGAAAATATCAAAGACACTGACAAGTTTCTTGAGAAATAAGAAATGAGAAAGCTGCCCAAACTGAATCAGGAGTAATGAAATAGAAGATGCCATCAAAAGCCTACCAATCAAGAAAAGCCTAGGACCAGATGGATTCTCAACTGAGTTCTATAAGACTTACAAAGAAGAATTAATACCAATACTTCTCAAATTATTCCATGAAATAGAAAAGGAGGGACCCTTCCAAATTCTATGAGGCTAGTAACCTAAAATCAGACAAAGACATAAGGACGAAAACTTCAGACCAATATCCCTGATGAGCACAGATGCAAAACTTCTCAATAAAATTCTGACAAATTGCATACAACAACATATTAGTGCACCACGATCAAGTGGGGTTCATCCCAGGAACACAAGGTTGGTTCAACATATGGAAATCAATAATCATAATTCATCACATCAATAGACTTAAAGATAAAAATCACCTCAATAGATGCCGAAAAAGCACTTGATAAAATACAACACTCTTTCATGTTTAGAACACGAGAAAAACTATGGATAGTAGGGACATACTTCAACATTGTAAAAGCTATCTATGTTAATCCCAAGGCAAACATCATTCTAACTGGAGAAAAACTGAAAGCATTTCAAGAACTGCAACAAGACAGGGATGTCCTCTTTCACCACTTTTATTCAACATTGTTATTGAAACTCTAGCTAGAGCAATCAGACAGACAAAAGAAATTAAAGGAATATGCATAAGAAAAGAAGAACTAAAACTATCACTATTTGCTGGTGACATGATTCTATATTTAGAAGATCCACAAAATTCCAGCAGAAAACATGTAGAACTCATAAATGTATTCAGCAAAGTAGCAGGATATAAATCAATACCTGTAAATAAAGTGCATTTCTATTCATAAGCAACGAATCTACTGCAAGAGAAATTTTAAAAATCAGCCCATTTACCATACCTTAAAAAATATAATACTTGGGAATCAATATAACAAAAGGGTGAAAGTCTTATACAATGAAAACTATAAGACACTAAAGAAAGAAATTGAAGATCTCAGAAGTTGGAAAGATCTCCCATGTTCTTGGATAGGAAGAATTAATATTGTCAGAATGGCCATACTACCAAAACTGTGATACAGATTTAATAGAATTCCTATAAAAATACCAAAGACATTCTTCATAGAACTAGAAAAAGCAATCATGAAATTCATTTGGAAAAATAAGAGACCCAGAATAGCCAAGGCAGTCCTTAGCAAGAAGAATGAAGCAGAAGGCACCACAATACCAGACCCTAAACTATATACAGAGCAATAGTAACAAAAATGGCATGATATTGGTACTAAAATACACATATAGACCAATGGTACAAAATAGAAGACACAGAGACAAACTTACATAAATATGGCTATCTCATACTAGACAAAGGAACTAAAAACATACATTGGAAAACAAATAGCCTATTCAACAAAATGGGGCTGGGAAAACTGAAAATCCATTTGTAGCAGAATAAAATTGAACATCTATCTCTCACCCTGCACAAATATCAACTCAAAGTAGATCAAAGACTTGGACACTAGAATAGAGACCCTGCACCTAATAGAAGAAAAAGTAGGCCCAAATCTTCATCGTGAGGGATTAGGCCCTGACTTCCTGAACAAGACTCCTAAAGCGCAAGAAGTAAAATCAAGAACAAATAAATGGGATGGATTCAAACTAAAAAGTTGCTTCTCAGCAAAGAAACAATCAATAATGTGATGAGAGAGCCTATAGAATGGAAAAATCTTTACCACGTGCACCTCAGACAGAGCACTAATCTCCAGGATATAAAAAGAACTCAAAAAATGTAATACCAAAAAACCAAATAACTCAATAAATAATGGGCTAAGGAACTGAACAGACACTTTACAGAAGAAATACAATCAATCAACAAAAATATGAAAAAATTCATCACCTCCCTCCAGTAATTAGAGAAATGCAAATCAAAACTACTCTTAAGATTTTATCTCATTCCAGTCAAAATGGCAATTATCAAGAATACAAACAATAATAAGTGTTGGCAAGGATGTGGGGGAAAAAAGGTACACTCATACATTGTTGGTGGGACTGCAAATTGGTGCAATCCCTCTGGAAAGCAGTATAGAGATACCTGAGAAAACAGAATGGATCCACCATTTTAAAAAAATATTTATTTTTTTTAGTTGTAGTTGGACACACTACTTTTATTTATTTATATTTATGTGGTGCTGAGCATTGAGCCCAGGGATTCACAATGCTATGTGAGCACTCTGCTGCTGAGCCACAACCCCAGCCCTGGATCCACCATTTGACCCAGCTATCCCACTCCTCGGTTATTACCCAAAGGACTTAAAATCAGCATACTACAGTGATGAAGCCACATCAATGTTTATAGCAGCTCAATTCACAGTAGCTAAACTATGGAACAAATCTAGATGCTCTTCAACAGATGAATGGATAAAGAAAATGTGATACATATACACAATGGAATATTACTCAGCCTTAATTAAGAATGAAATTATGGCATTTGCAGGTAAATGGATGGAACTACAGAATATCATGCTAAATGAAATAAGCTGATCCCAAAAACTAAAAGCTGAATGTTTTCTCTTATAAGTAGATGTTAATCCATAGTGGGGTAGGGGGATAGGGAAAAATGAAGGAACTTTGGTTTGTGTGGAGGGGAATCAGGGGAGGGGTGGGGTCTTGGGGATGGGAAGGACAGTAAAAAGAGACAGACATTATTACCCTATATACATATACACTAATGGAGTGACTCTGAACCATGTAAAACCAGAGGAATGAGAAGTTGTGCTCCATTTGTGTGCTATACATCAAAATGCATTCTACTACAAAATTAATTATTTTTTTAAAAAAAGAAAAAATACTCAATTAATTTTTTTAACTTGTAGATGGATACAATACTTTTATTGTACTTGTTTTTATTTTTATGTGGTGCCGGGGATCAAACCCAGTGCCTCGTACATGCTGGGCAAGCGCTCTATCACTGAGCCACAACCGCCGGCCCTCAGAGTTTTAGAAAATAATTATTAGGGAAAAGAAAAGTAAAAAAATAAATTTCAAGAACTATAGGATAAGAATTAAATATTTATAGATTGATATTCATGATTTGAATAGATAGACAAAAAATACAATAAGTTCAACTGGCTTCAAATTTTAGTGTACTTCCAATCTAAATTCCCAAAGGCTATTTTAAATTCAATGATATGATGCTAAAGTTCCTAGTATTAGAAATAGAATCAAGAAATTGTGAATAAAATAATAGTGATGGGAAATTTGTACCATTGATTTTATAAGATATTTCACAGTTATAACAATTACAATGACATTGGTATCAGTGTCAGAAAAACACAGGAAATGGGATAGCACAGAAATACTAGAAATAGTCCCATTTATATATAAAAATACTTAGATATCACTGATATCAAGGCACACCAAAGAGTCAGCAGTGAACTTCTGAATAAAGAAATTATTAGAGGGCAAGCCAGGAGTTATTTGATAAATTATTTGATTCTAGCCCCTTAGGGTCAGGCAACAAGCAAAGTGGGTATAATTTCTTCAAACACATGTTGGATGCACATAGTGTTTTTAAAAATTTAAAAACGATGTCATCTAAACATCCAGGAATCAGGGTTACAACATCTACACACTTTCTGTTATACGTCTCACTCTAAAGATCTTATGGTTAGTTTTCGGAATAAAATCTGGTTTCTCCTTTGCTCTAGATTAAAATGTGTCTCTGCTAGGAGTGTCCTCCCCTGATTGCCTTATTCGTGTTCTTCATGAATTAGTTTAGTGAATAATAAGAACTATGATAATGATAAAGGAAACACTGAGCTGGGCTTGATGGCACAAGTCTGTAATCCCAGAGGCTTGGGAGGCTCTCAGCAATTTAGTGAGGCCCTGTCTCAAAATATAAAGGGCTAGGGATGTAAGCATTCCTGAGTTCAATCCCTCGTACCAAAAAAAAAAAAAAAAAAAAGAAAAGCAATAACAACAACAGCTAATATTTATCAAGTGCTTTTAAGAGACAAGTGCTATCCTAAATGATATGCTAAGATATCAATACTGATAGCAATCCTATAAGATTATGCCATTATTATCTTCACTTTACAGATGAGAAAACTTAAGTACCAAGGAGTTAAACAACTTGTGCCAGGGTACATAGCCAGTTAGTGCTAGAGTGTGGATACAAATCCAAACAAAAATATGGTTCTATGTTCTGTTTACAGCTTTCAGTCTGTCCCAGTCACCTCTGTAAAATTTCTTATGCTTCAAGCCCAAAGTCAGGCCCTTGTTCCCAAATCTCCCTTATACTCTTGAGGAGTGTATCACTCTTTATAATATTTTCTCTCTAAAATGAGTACAAAGTTTATTGGTTTAAAATAGTCTGTTTAGAACTAAAGAAATGGTTCTTCTCTTTCTTTTCTTTTTTCCTTTCCTTTCTTATTCCTCCCTATCTTCCTCCCTTCCTTTCTCTTCCTGTCACTTTCTATCAAATGTGCATGTTCTCCCCCCTGCCACCCTCATACACACATACACACACACATAAACAAAACAAAACAAAACAAAACACAAAACTTTCAGCAAATGTCAGGCCAACACTTTCTTTGAAGGTCATAGATAATGACTGGCTATATAACACAGCTTGGTATAACTACTTGCCAATGTTCAATCTTTACTTTCCCCAAAGGTTTCGTTCTGAATAATCTAGGCCACAATACAGAAAGGGTTAAGCTCTAACCTTCTAAGTTACTGAATCATGGGTCTTAGTGATATTCATGAAAATCCTACACATACAAAACTAAAAAAGTTCAGAATTATTTTAGCATCTCAGCCAAAAATCATCTCCTTATATATGTTCAAACCAGAATGATTTTGTTGTATACCTTTCAACTATTTCTGGAAGAGACAAATGAATAACTCCCATATGCCAGTTTAATTGGTAAAAAATTTCCTCTTGGTGAAATTATCCTTTAACAACCTCCCATGACACTCTCTGGTTCAGTCTTTTGTAAGATTCTTTGATGTTTTCTCTTGTCTCTTATGAGCAGCATATGGATAACCATCACTTAAAAAAGAAAAAACAAAGTCTCATCTGGAGACATAAGGAATAGCAATTGTTTTCCATACAAATAAGAAATCTTATTTCTTGATTGCTACCTAACTCCATTTCTACCCAGCTTTTATAAACTTACCCTCACAGTGCCTATAATTAAAGTTATGTGGATGCTAAAACACCCATTTTTAAAAAGTCAGTTTCTTTCACTGTCTCTCTAGACAAGGCCACATGATTAACTTTCTGTTCTAAGTGATCATCTAGTAGACCTGTCCACCACTAACTACATTACCTGGAAGGACTGAGCTTTAAATTGAAAAACCATCTTGTATGGATATCAAGAGTACCATGCTGGACTGAGATTCTAGGGCTCCAGTTTCAGCTCCACAGCTGAATGTTCTTAGGCGAATAACTTAACCTTGTTTAGTCATCTATAAAGTGGGGCCAATAACTGTACCTGCCTTGTAAGATTTTTACAATCTTCCTAAGGATATGCCAGGTGTATAACAATTGTCAAAAAGTATTAGTTACTGTTATTTTTATTTTTGTAAATAAATTAGTTTTAAAAATAGATGATAAATAAAACTTTTTGTTGCTTTTTTGGTGTTCCTTTTATGAGTACTGACACATAAAAGAAAGTTCTTCATGAAGAACACACTAACTATGACACAACACTATAGATTACCTCTTTTGGTGGTTATTCTGTCCCAAATGAATGAAACTCATCCAGTTTAATATAAACTGTATTAATTTAAGTATTTAAACAAACATTTGCCTTAGGCTTAAAGAAGTAGAGGGAATTGGGCAATTCTCTGTCTTGAAAAGCATGGCTGACATTATATATATATATATATATATATATATCTCTTATACACATCTGTCGTA
>NW_026000153.1:9736445-9757939 GCF_001458135.2 Marmota marmota marmota | reverse complement strand
TTTTTTTTTTTTTTTTGCCATTGTCAAGGGTACTGAGAAGCTCACTAACACTCTATTGAAATGGATTCTGAAGTCTGGTTGTTGTCCAGGTCATCTCATAATTTAACTTCTCATCATCTGATCATTAAAATGACAGGTAATATCCCAGCCACTGTTGACAAACTCTCTTTATGTTTGAGGCTCAATTTGATGGAAAACAAACCTCAGTGCTTCAAGACAAGCCTGTGATATAAACTGAGGCCAAACCTTCTAAAGGGTGCCATAAACATATTTAAACTCTCAATTTAGAGAATAAGTTTCCCTCTGCATGACACAAATAAACAAGACCAACTGGAGATGGTGAATGGCTTGGTGACCCTAAGATCTGGGAAATAAGACAAACACACTGTCTTGTTCCATCTTAGATAGAATAGGGTCTTTTGTACTGACTCCTTTTCAGCTCATAATGAAGTGTTTCAGAGGACGAAATGGCTAGGTTTTGGAGGTCCCGGAAGTACAGGATAACTTCCAAGCTAGACACTGACAAGGATGGCCCCTCAAAACTTCCCACTTTAATTAGGGATTCCAAATAAGAATGTCCAATATTAAGGTTTTCAAGCTGTCAGGACTTAGGGCCAAAGAGCAAACTTAAGCTTTCTGAATGCAGAGAAACAGACAGCCCTGCAGACGGCTGGGAAAGTAGAGCCCAACACTGGGCAGAATTCCCTCCTCTGGACACAGGACACTGAGGATTTTCATTTTCCAATGCTTTTAATGCACACTTCCTGCAGGCTCCAATGCTTCATTCTGCTCTTCTTGCTTATGCTTTTTCTTTGTTGAATATATTCTATGTCCAGATAAAAGATTACATACACCATTTCCCTTTGTTCCAGAGAAATAGAAAATGTGAAAGCTTCTATACTGATAGGGGACAGATCTTAACAGCTCATGGATCTCAGAACAGGGCTGTGACAATGAGTCCTTTTTAAAAGTAATGTAACATAAAGGCATGAATTCCTACCTGAACTTGTTAACATTTTTGCTGCAGATTATGGCATAGAGATTGTGCAAGGCAAGTGATAACACATTCAGTTTCTAAAACTAGGCTTCAATTAGATAGCATAGTGCTCCATTAAAATAAGAGAAACATGGAGAGAAGTGAAGATAGTATTAAATGGGTCTTCAGGAGATGACTCTGTATAAAAGAAAGAAGCAGTCCTTGATTGTTGCTCCTCCTCAAACCATAGCTGAACGATTTTTATTATTTCTTGGGTCTAAAGTCATACTGCCCAGCTGGGAACTGTTCTGCATGGTAGGGTTGAATGAGTACTGGAGTCAGGAGTCTAGCTAGCTCATCTCCTACTAGCTTGACCTTATCACTGCTATACAACCTCAGACAAGTTGCTTACAAATTCTAAGACTCAGTTTTCTCTATAACACCACAAAATTATCATAAATAATGAAAACAAAAATAAAATGAATGGGCAAAGATAGGCCAGAATCAAGCACTAAGCCTTTTTAGCAAAGGGACTTGGATTTAAGGCTTTCCAAATACTGAGAAACCATTTCATGCAAGGGAACTGAATCTAGGAGATCACCATGCTTTTACCCTCTTAAAGGCTAAAATGAATAAGATGCCAACAGAGAACATGTAGCATCAAATTCTTCTCTGTTCTTCTTTCCTTAGGAAAGAGTGTAATCTAGTTTTTAAATCATTTTATTTTTTAAAAGAGAAAAATATTTACCAGCCTGAAGTCCTAGAGTTCATAATGGTTAATCATGCTATCACCAGCTCTGTTCAAGTCAGATAAGGTGGAATAACAATAGGAACCAGATAAAGCACCCAACTTGTGAAAAGAGATTATCTCCTTTTAATTAACAGTAGACAACAAACCGAAGTTATAACTTCAAAAAAATGTTGTGGTGTGTAAAATGTGCCTATTTACACAAATCAATTAATTTGTACTTCCATTTCTAGATATTTACCCAATATACATGAAAACATAGTTCCACAAAAAAATCCTATATGTAAATATTATATGGGGTTATGGGGGAAGTGAGACTAGAAAGGCCAAGAGGGGACTTTCTAAGTTGAGAAAAATGTTCTGTATCATGATTAGGTAGTGATTACATGAGTGGAAACAACTGTCAAAATTCATCTAACTATACATATAAATCAGGACATTCTATTGTATACAATATATATCCTAATAATATACTGGGCTTGGACACAGAGATCCTGTGTCACAAGATATTGGTTTTCCCCATGTTAATTTATCGGCCATGCTCCTCCCCACAACATAATATCAAGTCACCCTCCCCCAATCTAGAGCCTAACAAGATGATTAGAAAGTTAATTTACAATATTAAACAAGCAAAAAAAAATAATAAAAAAGAACTTTAACTCTAAAAAACGAAGAGCCATAGAAGAAGGGACTTTATAAGACATTTAAACTCTATAAGATATTTAAACACATTATAATTAGAAGTATAACAATGGAACCTGTATAAACAGATGGCCTAATGTAACTAAATAGAAGATACAGAAATAGATCTAACTACCCTGATTCTGAAAAGCAAAAACAAAACTACCATTTCTTTTTTTTTCTTATAATGTTTATCTTTAACATAAAAGTTATGGTTTAGATATGAGGTATCCTCCCAAAGTGCCTATATTAATACAGGAATAGTCAGAGGTGAAATGACTCGACTGTGAGAGCTGTGACCTACCATTCTAGTTTGCTAGTTTGAACGAACTGACTGGATGTTAACTGTAGACAGATGGGGTGTGGATGGAGGAGGTGGGTCACTGGGAGTGTACCCTGAAATGGTGCACCTGCCCCTTCCCCCTTTCTTCTCTCTGTTTTCAGACAACAATAATCTGAGTAGTTTTCCACCATCGTGCCCTTCTGCTATTGATGTGTTGCCTCAGCTTGGGCCCAGAGCAATGGAATCAGCCCACCACAAACTAAACCTCAAAAACCTTGAGCTCAAATAAACTTTTACTCCTAAATAGTACCTGTTAGGTATTTTGGTCACTGCAACACAAAGATAACTAACAGTAAAAATCCCTTGTATTTGGATGTACTTTGAATCTTGAAAATTACTTTTCTATACACGGAACAATAGTTATGATCCATAAAGAAAAAAAAGCAGAATATAAAACATAAGCATATATTATCTTTATAATTAGCCTGTCCTTTTATTAGAGATTGTAATTAGAAACCAAAATCTGGGCAGTAGGTATTCTCACTATTGCTAAAATGTCTGCTCCCAGGCCCTCTCAGCAGTCAGAGCTAGGGGATATTATGTACATCAAACTGTGTGCATATGTGCACATACGCACAAATCTACTTTATTGCTGTACCTATAAATCTGTATAGATGTCTGAATATATATATATATATATATATAAAGATTTAAAGCCATGACTTCATATACTACCTCTGATTTCAGTCCAAGGTTCATCCCTTCCATAACTCTACCTTCTTTGTTTAATCCTAGTATACATATAAACCCATTTCAAAACCCTCACCCCTTTGAGCAACAGATTCGCTAATGTGGAGTACAGTTTCTGTTTATATATCTCTTTTTGCCCTCAGCCTCCAGTCAAAATGCTCAGGTTAGTGCTTTCTTCCCACTCTAGTGCTTTCTTCCCACTCCTTTCATTGTTAATGTTATTAATTCACAACAGAGGCTCATTACAATTTCTATCACACTTTGGGTTCCCACACATTGTTGTTTTATTTATCTTCTTATTTTGGAAAGCAGGTATGCAAAACATTACTATGGTTCTAGGAACCAAGCAGTACACAAAGAGATTCTCAGAAGAGAGCTATTCTTCCTCATCCCTGCTATCCTGTTCCCACCTTACCTATTCTTTCCATCCCTTTATCTTTCACTTTATAGGTAACCATCTCTATTTTTTCCATATTTGCATATACTTTAATAGCAAAGTCACTTTAGCAAAAATTAATGAAAAAAAGGGAGACAAGGAGAACTTAACACATGATCCTTCCACAAATTTGGGTCAAAACAGGTATACATGAAACTTTCAGACCTATACTGTCGGTGTTAATAGAGACTACACCTACTAATTTTGATTATGCATATTTTCTAAAACATAATTATGAAAGAGTGCAAAGTCCAATAATGATGTCAAGAAAATATTGTCCTAAAATTTTAACAAAGCATTTTAAGAAAATCTAAAACCTATTTTCCCAAATTGAGTATCAATTTGCAACTTAAACTTTTACCACTCATAAAAAATTACCAAAAATAGATTGATGTGTCTTTACTAATTGTGACTACTTATATTTAAATTAAGCAAATTATTTTACCTAGTTCTTTATATAAAAATTACCTCTTGTCCTATGTGAAATTTATTAAAAAGTTAAAAACCACAGAAATGTCATTAGAAATAATGCATTCAAAATGTAACTGCTTTCCATCAATGAAGAATAAAATAACTAAATTGAAAAGTACTGGATTTCCCAGCAATTTCAGCTGCAGCAGAATTCCTCATGAAGGTTTTCTGTGATTTAAGGGACTATGTGTCAGTGGGGATAATTAGTGCTCTGTCTCTGAACTTCAGGACCAATACTCTGTATGTTCTCTTCCTAACTTGGATGTTTCCCATTGCCAAGACCAGTGCCCATGGAGCATCTTCCTTGCTTTAACAGGTGAGTTGCTGACTGTTTCCATGAGCATGGTAACCATCTCTCTAGTTTCTGAGTTATCCTTCCTGTATTTCTTTTGCATAAAGGTGTAAACACATATTTTCTTATATTCTTTCCTTCTTACCTGAAGGGAAGGATACCATAATAGTATTCTGTATTTCCCTTTTTCTTTTAATAGTATATACAATTCAACATGTTTTGAAGTTAAGCTCTCATATGAAATTAGAAGAGATTCTGAAACTGAGGGAAGATCTAATACATGATAACACTGGCAAAACCATTAAAGAAACAGTAAAAAAAAAGTCACGGTACTTCACCCTTACACTCCAGTCAAGAAATATTTTTCAAGCATCCACTATATTCCAGGAATTACTGAGTTTCAACAATGGCAAAAAAAAAAAAAAAATCTTTAACCTTAAGGAACTTAAAATCCAGAGGGAAAGGTGAGAGTCAAAGGACAATTCTCTTACACTAAGGTAAGTCTATGATAGGGGTGACCAATATGAATCCATAGACACACAGAACTTCAACTGGGTGAGTGAGAGGAAGTGGGGATGTCAGCAAGAGCTTCTGGAAGAGGAATCATGTAAACTGAGAAATGAGGTCAATTAGGAACTGGCCAGGGTTAAGCAGTAACATAGGAAGAGGCAGGAATTCCATCCATGAACAAATGTTTAAAGAGAAAATTCATCTTGTTCATGTCAGAGTGATGAGAGACAAGGCTAGAAAAGAAAGCAGTGATGAGATCATGAGGTCACAAAGGGTCTCTTCCCATGGTAGGGAGTTTGGACTTAATCCTAGAAATGATGGGAGCCATTGAAGTAAGATTTTAAGCCAACGGGAATTCTTTCTACATGTTCTGAAATGCAGAAAATGTATCAAAGACGATGAGAGGAAGAGAGAACAGGCTGCTGCAAAAAAGCAAACATAGCAAAAGTGGTGGCCTGTGCTAGGCCAGTGGCCAGTAGGGACAGAGACAAACAGTTGGAGGAAAGAGATTTTATATATCAGTTTAACTCTAGTTTGAGTACTTCAGCTAAACAGGTGTTGGTACCAATTCTGATATATAAATACAAAGAAAAATGGGCAAAGGTGGGTGGAATGTGGGAGCTGATAACTTTAGTTCCTGAAAATGTTGAGCTTAAGGTACTTATATCATATTTAAGGGAGGAAAGCCAATAAGTGATTGGATGTATGGAACTACCGCTTGGGAGAGACAAATGTTAGAATCCAAATCTGGAATTCATCAACATATATAAAGTAACCAATGACAAAAATTAAGATGACCCAGTGAGAAGAGAGCCAAGGACAGAACCTAAAGGAATACCAACTTATCAGGTTAAGCAGAGAAAGAAGCCCACAAAAGAGTGTGAGGAGAGCAATGGAGGAGATGAGACAAGGTCACAGACCAGGGGAAGAAAAATGGTCAAGGAGGAGGGAATGATCATCAAGACCAGTGCTGCTCAATCTGTATACGGGAAAAAATGGGAGTCCATAACCACTTGAATCAAATGTATGAAATATGATATGTCAAGAGCTATGTAATGTTTTGAACAACTAATAATTAAAAAAAGAAAGAAAAAAAAAGAAAGACAATAATGTGGGTTACTTCAGAAAAGCTTAATTCTGAAAGAAGTAGAAATAAATAGTAATAGTGATTGAAGAGTCCTGGGATCCAGGCAAATATATGCAATATATACATTTTTTAAAAGGGAGAAACTCAGCTGAGTTTGGATGTTATTGAGAAAAGGAATGAGTTTGCATATTCACAGGTCAAATAAACAGCACCATATCATAAGATGGAATGAAAAAGCATAAAGATAGGGCCTCAGGTAGGTTCACCTTGTACTTAATGGGGAACAGATGAGGTCTGATTTAGGGATTCTTTAACTAACACACATTTAATTAGATCCACTTTAACATGACAGCAGGCTTCCATTCTGAGAGGGAACAGAACCCAAGTACCCTTCCTCTTTTTCCTTTTATTGTCCTCATTATCTCAATGAACCACCACTGAGAAGGAACTTACCACGTGGGTAAATTTAGTTCCTCATTACAGTTATTTTTCTTATGTCCTTATGTTGTGGCTGTTGATGTTCTCAATGTAAAGGACTTAATATTCTTATTTTCTTTGGAAAAAATATGTCTCTAATTTGTCAAATGTACATTCTTCTTCAATGAAACTTAAGCCAATTTAGAGTCTTTCATTTGAAAGTTTTGTCTTTATATTAATAACATATGTATAAAATTTTGGCAAAATGTACTGTATATATCCAGTAATGACTTACTAATTCTCCTTGTTTAAAAAAAACGAGAGCACTCTGATGATAACCAGAGCTATGAAAATAGCAAACAAGTGTTTAGATGTAAAAGGCTCTGAGATTCTTTTATCTCTACCTTCACAATCAGAGATATTACTTCAAAACAAACAAATGACATAGAAACTACTCTTTAATTTTCTGGTCACAAGGTCCTTTTTATAAATGTCTGGTTCCTCTCATTAAATGGGAGATTTAAGGATGATGTTACTCTAAAAATTTACTATCTTCCAGGAAAAACTTTCCAACAAAATTAAAAAATAATTAAATGTATAATATATATATGTATGTATGCATATATTATAGGTACATAGGTCATGTATTATGTAGTTTGAGAAATCTTGCATTATAATTTACACTATATATATGTATATGGCTTTCAAACTTTTAAAAAATTTTTTTTATTAGTTACACATGACAGTACATTGATCCTGACATATCATACATCTGAATCAAATGGGGTATAATTTCTCATTTTTCTGAGTGTACAGGTTGCAGAATCACATTGGTCATACAGTCTCGTATATACACAAGCAATACTAGTGTCTATTTTATTCTGCTCAAACTTAACAAAGAAAGTACATGAATTTTTTTAAGTATTAGCGCTTGTCTCTAGCACTTTCTAATCACCAACTTAATATTATTTCAACATCCTAGCAGTAAGAATCAATCCTTCCCATCAGTACATATCAATATTGTGTCTGTGAATGTGTGGAAGCATAGAGTGCAGCCTGTGACCCACAAGACAGAAATCAACAAAATCTATGTTTAATGGAACCAAACCTAAATAGACATTTAGAGATAAAACTAATCCAGCTGTTATCTGCAGACCACACTCCCTGTGTTTTGTTTTGTTTTTCACCAACAGTAAATAAGGTCCAACTCAGACCCTGAGACATAGTCCTTTCTACTTCCCACCTTGTACGTATATAAATAAATTCTGTTATTGCTATCTAAGAGGTGTCCTGATTTATTTATGGCTATATTTTACAGTCATCCTTAAAACATCTGTGGAAATGATAGGCTTAATGTTCTGTATTGATCTGGGCTCTGCTTTTGACTCACTTGGATACTGGCTGTTATGTAAGACTCCAAGCCAGACCTGAAGATAGGCCATTAAAACTTAAGTGATGGCATATATATCTTCTCCTTCACTGGCAAGAATATACCCAACAATCTGGCAGTTCATGAGACAAATATAGAATTTAAGACAATCTCTGCTATCTTTGTGTGTACTTAAAAAAAACAAAGACCAGGGAGCCAAGAGAAATAACCAAAGAAAACAAACTCTTGAATGACATCATTTTGTTGACTGCAACAGACTTAGTGAGGGGAAAGTCATTACCTGGCACCAATGCATTTTCTGCCAGCTCACAAATGTTTTTAGCTGGTACACAGTTACCACATCATTTCTCTCTAAGTCATATTTTCTGGAAACTCTATTAGGCAACTTATGGTCAGGATCAGTCTTCCTCATACCAAATAGGCAAATATAGGAATGACTCAGAAGCAAGGGCTCAAGGTGAGAAAGTACAGAAAGCAGAGCAAGTCAGTAAAAAAGAAGTAGTTATACATGGAAATCTGTCAAACATTGTAGAAAGGGCAGAGGACAATTAGGATCTATTGAGCACCTACTGGGCACCAGATATTGGGTCCAGGTACTTTATATGTGTTATCTTTCTTGACATTTCAATATACTTATGAAGCAGGCATTATGACCACCATTTAGAAATGACACTAGAGCAAATGACATCTAATTAGTAAGTAGAATCTAGATTTAAGTATGTTCACTCAATTCCAATCTTTAGGCTATTTTTACTTCTCCAAGTAGTCCCATCCCATCCACCACTCTACGCAAAAATTTCCTTTTGATGTTATATCTACACTGCAATTCTACAGCCAGGTATTCTTAAGTGTTAGTTCCAAAAACTTAGTTCAAATCATTCTTTACCTCAAAAAGAGAGATTATCTCCCAGCAATGAGTTCAGTTTTTGGAGAAAAAGGCTGGATCTGCTTTCAATCTCAAATGCCTGGTAAGGCAACATAGAAATATTTGTGAGATTGTTATTCTCATCATAGAATGAGCACACATAACATTTTCACCTCTTTTCCAGAAGAAATTGATCAGGGCTTTAAAGCTTTAAAGCCAAGAATTTCTTTATGTAATCTTCCATGGCAGTTTTAGAACATCTGACGCAAAAAGGAATAAATCACTTTCCATTATAACAGTCATAATAAAACAAAAAGTTAGCATGAATTGAGCATTTCCCATGGGCCAGGTCCTGGGCTAAGATATGTCTTCCATGCATATGTCACAACACTACCATGATATTAAATGAGGAAACTGAGACTCAGAAAATTTAATTGCTCAAAATCACATGACAAATTAAATGATAAGCAAGGATACCAATCCAGGTCAGTCTGCCTCAATATTCATGTTCCTAAAACACAACGTCATCTCCAATAAATTATTTGTTGCTTGTGTTAAATTAAAATGTGTTCAAAGGTCAGACATGCAAGAGGAATTATAGGTGAGAGTTACAAACAGGGTGATAGAAGGGGTCATGGATGAATAGTGAACAACAGATCTACAGCAGACAATTTACATTAATCAGTAATATAACCAAGATGCAATAAAAATTACTGGATCTCAATCTCTCTCTGTTACAAACTCCCTCCCTTTCATTAGCCAATAAAACAAAAAGGGGGAGAAGATTGCTTAAAATAAGACAAAATTTTCATCTTTAAAGTGGGATTCAGTAAAAAAAACAATGAAATATATATATTTTTAAATTGATGAATTCCAGGCAAGATTTTTTTCCAAGTCTTTGAAAGCTAAAATGAATAAACCATAAGTTTTGGTAAGTATTTGGTCTTATTGGCAGCCACATTTGGAGATCTGAAGTTTTAGCTAGTGCTTCCTCAAATACTGCAATCCTGCAACAAGGCCCACAGCAAACACTGTTCAAAGAAGTTCTTGTTTCACATTTCGTGACTCTGCTTTAGCACTGGATGCAGGCTGGCACAGGCATTGTGCTGCACTCCTACTGACATTCCTTCCCTTCACCATCACTTATAGCACACGCTGCAGCTAAACTGACCCATGCGTGCAACTCAATAGGCATGAGGATTGGGTTATTCACATAAGAATCAATTTTACACTAGACCAGTATAAAAAGTTGCTTTTAATGTACCAGAAAAGAGGCCAAAAACACACACCATTTCTTTGGGAGTATAAACACCACACTGTCTCCATTTTCAGAGAGAGAGTAGTACAGTGGTCTATAAAATAAAGTTATCAAAATTGATTATTCTATTCAATGTCTTGATTTCAGATCAGAATAATGTTAAGAAGTGACTAAAAAAAGTTATTTTTTAAGAGAGAGAGGAGAGAGAGAGAGAGAGAGAGAGAGAGAAAGAGAGAGAGAATTTTTTTTTTAATATTTATTTTCCAGTTTTCGGCAGACACAACATCTTTGTTTGTATGTGGTGCTGAGGATCGAACCCGGGCTGCACGCATGCCAGGTGAGCGTGCTACCGCTTGAGCCACATCCCCAGCCCAAAAGTTATTTTTAATGTAGATTTTACCTCCAGTGTTTGTGGGGATTGCAAATTCTTTCAAAGGCTGTCTCTTAGAATGATGGTCCCATTATGATGATAATAAATTAAAAACAAAACAACTGTTACTAATCCTAACAATAAACCCATTTCCAGATCTAAGATTTCAGTGGTCTTGACCTTGGTTTAGAGTGGAAGTGAAATGTGAAATGCACAGAGGTCTTAAAAGCCGGGGCATAAATCTGGTGAATATCTACACATATTCTTGCAAATTCTTTCATTCTATCCAAACTTATCATTTGAAACCTAGAAATGACTTAACACAATCTGGAGTACTGTTTTGACAGTATTTTTGATTTACAATGATAGATCCATTGCATTTGCCTAGGTTTTAGCATTATGGATTATTTAAAAAAAAAGAGAATATTAAGACTGGTCTCCTTTCTTTTTTCTGTAGCTGCTATCACTACATGTCCAAGATATTAGGCCTTTTAATTTTTTGTAGGTTAGCTGTTTCAAGGTTGGTTTAGGATTCAGGGCTGTTCTATATAATATGGCACCTATTGGACTTAATGGAAGCCAATTCATTTAATTTTGGGGAAGATGAAATTCTGTCTTGTCTGAAGACTGAAACTTTGGTCAAATGGCACCTTTTCACAGAAGGAAGAAAAATTAGTATTTCATTTTCTTTTGTGTAGCTATTTTGATTTTGAAGAGACCTAGATATGAGGACTGTGTATAATATATTAATAATGAAAACTAATCTTTAACATTGGTATATATCAATATTGCATCTGAAATGTATGGTCCCTGATACTTGTTGCAATAAAAGCAGAGAAAGGTTTAAAAGTTAGAGTCTCTGAAGAATAACATGAGAAGAAAAAGGCAAAATTCAGTTTAATTGCACTAGAAAGCAAAAGCGGCCTGGGGGAAGCCAGACACCCGCAATTACAACTAGGGGTTGTCAGGTGCTGGTGGGTATTTGTCTTTTATTTCCACTGAAGCCAGGACAAAAGGAAATGAGATTAAATTGCAACAGGAGGGATTAAAGCTAAACATTAGGGGGAAAAAACCTTCCTGATGAGAAGTCTGGTAAGCTAATGGAATACAAAACTAAGAGGCGGTAGAAGCCTATCCCTAGAGATACTGAAGAATAGACATCTATCTTTCTGGGATGGTTTTGATACAGAAGGGCCTAGAATATTAGAATGGAGACTTTTAGATTTTTCTTCCAGTCCTGAAATACTATTGCTTTATTTAATAGACTGTTTCTTTGGCCCCTCTACTAAAGCTGTAATGAATGAGCCAGGGGAAGCAAGCAGCAGCACCAGCTTATTTTGACCTTGGTTGGATAAAAGCAATGCTCAGAGCTCCTGAGCCACAGCTTATGCCCAGGTGTGGCTAATCCTAGGTAATTAATGAATGTTTCTCATGAGAATTTCACAGAGTTACAAGTTGGAACCATGCTTCTTCATTAAGCAAAAGGTCTGTAAAAAAAAAATGTTTTCACTTAAAAAAGGAAGCAATCAAATTGTCTGTAATGTGATAGGAAGACTGAATTAAGTTTCATTATCTTGTTCCTACCCAGAATTATCTAGTGTAATACCTTAGACTGGTTTGGAGAAGATCCAGTTGTTCTACATAATATCAGAGCCAAGAAAGATATACTACTACACTATGTACACTGATCTGTCCCTCACCAAGCATCTCCTGTGGGCAGACTCTGCTAAGAGCTAGGGGTAACCAATAGCAAGAAACATAATCCCTATCTCCGTGGAGTCCACAGCAGGGTTGGGGTATGAGAAAAGATCTTTATAATACAATGTGACTGTAGATACGGTGTGTTGGGGAAACAGGGTCAAAGATATGACTCAGGCAGAAAGGAGTGTTAGGTACTGTGGTAGAGGCAGGGAACATGGATGGCCTTAGAAAATATCAGTGCTGTGAAAGATTACAGGGGTTTGATGGAGCAGGCAAGATGGGAATCCTAGGCAGAAGAGTAGCAAGGCTGGGGACAAGGGAGACCTGAAAACAAGGGGTGGAAATGGTTCCTTCTGGGAGTTGCAGCTGGGTGAGAATGATAGCAGCATAAGTTGCTGGTGGCAAGTGGAATGAAGGGGCTAGAGAGCTAGAATTGATATCATGATTGGACCCTGAGTCATGGTGAGTAACTGGGAGTTAACTGGGAGGCCATGAAGTACATCAAGCTTTGGAGGGAAATGAGCAGACCATATGTTTCTATGGGTTGCATAAGATAAAGAAACTCATCTGGCAGCATATGTGACTGAGATTTCTAGTACCTGGATAGTGATTGGGTCAGGTGGGCTTTTGGGTAATTACTGGACTGTTAAATCTCATATGTCCAAGCCATAATCCTATTTTTATTGGGTTAAGTTGCTGTCCAAAACTTCAGCCAGGTAAGCCTGCCGGCTCATTCTGCCTCTGTGCCTGACAGCTAAATGAAGAGATTATAATACTGTGGCAACTCTTGGCATTTATTTCTTAGAGAAGAAAAAGAGGTTAAAAAAAGCCTCATTGTTGACTAATTCTATTCTTAAAGAGCAGTTTATATCACTTGTATCTTCCTGACACTAAGAATTTAAAAATAAATGTCAAGAGTCACAGAGTTCTACTTTATCATCATCAAATTTCCTGCGGTTTCTGAGCAATTATCATAGTGCTTTACCCATAAGCTGTGCAATGTTTATTCCTGGTCTCCTACGGACACAAAAATGTTTAGGAAATCAACTACGAAGATTAGTGTGGCCATTGGGGACAATTCTCTTCCTGACGATCATTTTCACCAAAAGCAGGGAGAAGCATTATGAATCATCTGTGACCACTTATGCTTAACCTGAATACATTAAAATTTAATGGCTTCGGCACAAGAAGCCAGTCCTAACCCTGCACATCAAGGCACTAATGTGTTGGGCCTAATTGTACTTAGACAAGTCAGTCAGGAATGTATGGCAGTCAACTCTATTTTGATGTAAAATGAAAATTATGAATCTCTAATCACAAGCATGGTTTCTTTTTTTAAATTCATTATTCATGATTTCATTCTCTTTAAATTATTCATTTTCCCAAGTGTTACTGCAGCAGCCTTTTAAACTTTTCTATTCCTTTACTTTCAAGTGATAAATGCCTGAGAACTGAGCAGTGGCAGGCCTTTTGAATATAACAAAATGCTTTTTCAACATGCTTCTGGCTCTGCTCACAATTATTTTGGACTGTGAATACAGACTGGCTATTCAAGGTTAAGACTGTCACCTTTCATTTGGTCTAGGAAATAAAAGATTCATCTAAAAAGTGGCCCAGTTCGAGAATTTTCATTTCCAATAAAACCCAAATTTTGAAAAAAGGCCTCCTTTAAAATCTGGCTCCTGCCCACCTAACCGATGCTACTTCATTGCATTGTCCCCGAACACATGGGCCTCCTTTCCTTACCTCCATCAAGTCCTTTGCGTGTTCTGTTCCCTTAAACTTGAATGTCCACCACTCTAATCCCCGCTCTTACTCCTGAGACCACCAAGGGATTGTCATATGCTAGCTCTTTTCCAACTTTCCTGTCTCACCTTACATGTTTCCCACTCAGAAAGGTCTGAGAACCTCCTTTACCTACCATTATCACACTACCCTACTCACTGCCCTCATAATATCACAGTTTATCTTTTTTGCTGTTTTTGTACTATTTCCTTCCTCACTAGTCTGGATACTTTATCAGGATAGTCTTTGTTTATTTTGTTCATTGTACCCAGGTTCTTGTATGATAATGAGCACAGAGTAAGTACTCCATAAAGATTTGTAGAATAAATCAATTTTTTAATTCCAAGACATAATTATTAAAGTATATTTTACCTCCAAACCACCTTTTCAGTTAAATAATTTCTATTTGTAGCCGGCTCACCTCGGTTTTATGAACTGACTTCATGAGCCATCAAAGGGTGCCACCAAGCAATCAACAGGCTAATATCATAAAACTTGGGATGTTGTAAGTCGAGGATTATATCATAGATGCTCACTGACATAAGCATACTGAGATCCTAACAGAGATAAAGAAAAAAAATTGAGGTGAAGAAAAGTCAAATGTGAAACCATCTTCCTCCCTCAGTATTCTGCAATTCATGAAGGATGTCTGTAGCTAACTGTAGGATGGCTGGAAAGAAGAGAGTCTAGAAACAGCTTATCAACTTAGATGGACTCCTTAGAAATGCCACAGATCCCTGTGCAGCTTAATTTCAGACTGAACCCTCCTCTTGGGTAGAGAAAAAGGACGCACTTTGTCCAGGATTGCCCCTCATCAGCTGTCATGGTCCATTATCACTACCCTCTTCACTTGAGCCCCATCTGACAACAAATCACTAACCACACTATTTTATCCAAAGCACCAAGGCTAAATACAAAAGGAGTAGAACTAAATGGGTAGAGTTAACAGAGGGTAAGTCTCTGACTAAATTTCATTTCCACAGTAAAAAACAAAGTTTGACTGGTACCTTTGAGCATGTTATGCTTTTTCAAATTAAGTGATGGTTCTGGCTACCACACAATGTATTACTACCATAAGGAAAGCTTAGGTTCAGATATTAAATATGAATTAATGATGATGGCCTTTAAAGTAATTCAAAGTTACTCAAATGGAAACTGAGCATGTAATTACTAGACCCTTTTGGCAGATGAAAATGGAAAAAAAGCAAAAGATCTTCAGATAAGCAGTCCAATTAAGCACCTTGGGATTATTGAGAGATAATTTTACAAGTACTTAAGACAGGGTTATCATAGTATTTTTTGGAGTACCAATAAGTTCTTCACAACACTTCTTTGAAATATTATTATTGGCATTTGCAGGAGAATTGAAGCCAGGGAAGGAAAGGTAACTGGTTTTGTTAGAAAATTCATGCCTAAAATGACAACAGAAAGGGGCTTAAGTAAGTACTTGTTGAATAACTGATGAGCCAGATAAAGATTAGAGAAATGGAAAAGCTTAAATTTCAACTCCCAGTCCTACATACAACCCTTTAGATTAGGCAGGTCTTCTTGCAGGCCAGCTTGAACTTCTCATTACTCATTAAAACAAGATTTTGGAATGCCTCCTAAAGTCATTCAGACTGCCCTTTTGTACCTTAGGTGGCTAACGTGGCAATATAATTTACAGAGGTTACATTATGTTAGACCTTACAGCAGATCTGTGATGTTCTCAGATGCCCACCAAGGACTCCAGCAAATTGACACCTCTAAAGTCATTTTCCTGGCATCTCAAGATGAATTTAGTGCCAGGTCTTCAAATATGAATAGCTCATATGTCATCCCATTATGCCACCTGGCCTCTGACCAGCACACCTTTAAAATAGATTTATTTAGGCTATAAACTTACAGGACAGTGCCTCTGTCTTCAGATATATTACATTTAAACAGCTGGGAAAATAAAAATTCCGATTTTCCAATGCTGAAATTTCTGAAGCTAATTTGAGAAACACTATGGAGAAGACTATCAGATTCTATTAAAGACACAAACTTAGATGATGTTTTACAATGTACTAAGGGAAAAACACACAAGAAGCAAAATTTCAGACTGGGAAAACTCTTGAAAGTTCATCACTCTTGTGTTTCACTTGAGGCTCAGTTAACATGATACGTGATAAGGGTTTCACAACTTTAATTTTTAAAAAGTTTCAGATAGGGAACAAATTCCATTAGAACCGTGGAGTGTATCATTCATTCTCTATTAATAAACTCATTCATTCCTGTTGCCCTGAAAGATACCACTGTCTAATAATTTTTTATAGATTCTGAATTAACCCATAATTAGGATATTCTCAAGGAAATCCAAGTATGCAGTGTTTTAAAACACCATGCTCTGCCACGTGTTGTCAGTTGTAATAAACAAAAATAGTCATAATGGAATTTATACTCACATGGATTTCATGTCTTCATTTATAACACAGAGCAATTAGAGAAACAGTGTAAAGCTAAGTGCCACTGGGCAGTACTGTGACAGTAATAGGTTGAAGCATATGAAATTGCTAACATTATTTAATCTAGGAGTGAGAGTAGTGAGCAAAGGGTTGAATATTCAGGGAAGCCTTTCTCCAGGAAAGGCAGCCATTGGATGAGCACTCACGGACAAAACTGAACTCATAATCTGTCCCCTTCAAACTCTATCCTCTTCCAAAGATGCCTTTTCAATGAATGGCTCACCAGCTACCTGGAACCAGCCAAATGGAGCTCTCCCTGATACCTCTTTTCCCCCTGAACCCTTCTCTCCAATCAACTACCAAGCCTTGCTGATTTCATCTCCATTGTTGATTCGTAAGTCTGAGCCTCCATCATCTCTTGCCCTCATTGTATTTATCTCATTTTGTAACTGAACGTTTTTTTCCTATAAATACTTCTTAATTTATTTTTTAAAAAATTGTGCTGTTAACCTTTTTATGGGACAACAACCTATGTGAAAAATACAAAACTTTTTGTCAAATGTAACATTGAGAGTGCTTTTGACATAGTTCGCTGGTTTATCACCTGTATCAGTATATGCTGCACAATGGGCAAGGCTAGAATCCATGAACCAAGCAGCAAAGATCTCAAGCTAAATAAGGTAGAAAGATTTGGAGAAACAAAATGTATGTATGCTTACTTCATAAACTGAAAATATAGGCTACATGACTATGTCTGTTTTGCTCACCATTGTTTTCCTATTGCTTGCTAAAGTTCCTGGAATGTAAGGAAAGAATAAGTAAAGAAATTGGTATAAACTGAATGTTTAGCCAGCTTTTTCACTTCTGTGACTAAAGGACCTGACAAGAACAATTTTAAAGGAGGAAAAATTTATTTGGGGACTCATGGCTTCAGAGGTCTTAATCCACAGACAGCCAGCTTGAGGTGAGGTAAAACATCACAGCAGAAGAGTGTGGTGGAGGGAAGTGGCTCACATGATGATCAGAAAACAGAGAGAGACTCCACTTGCCTGATATAAAATATATATACCCTAAAGGCATGCCCCCAGTGCCCATCTACTCCAATCACAACATACACACCTTCAATTACCACTCAGTTAATCCCCATTAGGGGGATTAATTCACTGATTGGGTTAAGGCTCTCATAACCCAGTAATTTCACCTCTGAATGTTCTTACATTGTCTCACACATGAGCTTTTGGGGAACACATCACATCCAAACCACAACACTGGAGCTAAGAGTTCAAAATAAAGAGAAGATGCCTAGCATGCATGAGGCCCTGGATTCAGTTTCCAGTGCCACAAAAGGGAGAAAAAGAAGAGGAATAAGAGAAGGAACAAGTAAGCCAGACAATGATGAGCTTGGACCTAAAATAATAAGTTTGGAATTGCTCTAGTTAGAAAACTTGGGATTTTTCTGTGTCCTCTGAAGAAAAAACAAGATGGGATATGGGTGCTCATTGATATGTCATCTATATTGGCTATCCCTATATACTAAAAAAAATACAAAGTCTATTAAGATACATGTAAAACTTTCCATTAGTGATAAGGAATGAATATATATATAAGAAGAAATGTTGCAAAACCTATAAGACTCCAGATAGAAGAAGTATGCCACTCCTGTCTCTGCCCTTACCATGCTCCATGTGCTGACCTTGGAAATCCTCCCTCTCTTGGCTTCCATGCGGCTACTTTCTCACAGTTTTCCTCTTACTCATTCCTTGGCTGCTTCTCCTCAATTTCCGATGTTGGCTCCTGCCCTTCTACCTGACCTCTAGATGTTGGAAGTCACTCAGCTTAGATCAGACCCCTTCTCTTTCCTCTCCCCATGTAAGTGAGTCCATCCAGCTTGGAACAACACAAATAGCTTCCATCTCCCAACAGTCTATCTGCAGTTCAGACTTTAACTTTGCACTCCAGTCCACTTGACATCTACAAGTGGGTGCCAGCCAGGCCTCTCAGATGGAACGCAGCCAAAACTGAGCCTCTGGTTCTGCCATCCTCCAACCCACATCCTACAATACTGTTCTTCCCTCAGACTCTCCCAGTTCACCAACAGCAGTGCTGTCTACCTCATCACTAAAGCCAATATTCCAGAAATCATCTCTTCCCCCTCCCTTTATTTTGCCCCCTACATGCAGTCCACCACCAAGTTCTATATATTTTGGCCTCTAAAATATGCCTTAGATCTGTTTCTACCTCTTTTGACACAACCCATCAAGATGGCCTCTCACTCATACATCTACAATAGTATCTTTAGGTATCTCTGTTTCTATTCCAGCTATTTTCCAATACATTCCCCATACATCAGTCATAGCAATTTTTAAAAGCATAGATAAGATCATGTAACTTCCCTACTTAAGACTACTTGATAGCTTCCTTCTATTCACTGGATAACTATCATTTAAATTCCTTGCATGGAATGTAAGGAACAGTACACGATATAGCTCTTCCTGCAAACTCTCTTCATCCACCAAGAAATCTCTCAACTCTTCTTTCACCGCACTTAATACAACCTGCAATTTTCCTATTTTGTTTTATAATTGTCTATTATCTGGCTCCCCCACAGAATGTGAGCAACATCAGGGTAAGAATCCTGTCTCTCTCTTATTTAATAATCATATTATTAATAATCTTCTTAATAATCAGCTCTATATGTGAACTGTGGCATTATAAAAAATGGCTGTGAATTGAAAACACAATTGTCCTATTTTATAAATAGATAAATTTCATAAATAAATTTCACCCTTTTAAGGACCTTAGTGTTAATTATGTTGTTAATCTTTTTCCTAGGGTCAAAACAAGAATTGTCACATATGCTTCATTCTAAATTCATATTTAAGAGGCCACAATATAACTGATACATATATAAGTCTGGAAGAGAGTTTTTAAAAAGACAGTTAATAAAATAACATGAATAGTCGGGAGGCATTACTGAAACAAAGGAGAACTGAGAAAAGTTTAGAAATGGGAAAGGAATAGCATTAAAGAACTATCTGACAGGTCAAGTGAGATTAATTTGAAGATATAAGGTCTCTGAGGAAATAAGAAAAGGAGGGATGCAATTGATCCATCAGTTGTCGTTAGGATATCCATTCCATGCAGACAGAGCTGGTATAATAGGGAAATACAATAATACAACTCATAACAAAGATCCAAATATGAATTCTATTTCAGCTATAAAGAAAAAGTCCAAGAGATCATAAGTAAGAATAACAGGAGTCACAGAAGACTTCTTACAATAAAGTGACCTATAAATCGAGATATGAGAATGTATACAAGTTAGCCAGTGAACATGTGTATATGGAGTAGGGTGGCAGGCAAGGGCAGAGTGGGGGTGTTTGGGAGTGAATAGAAGACATTTTCAAGCATATGCAAAGACCAGAGGCAGATAGAAGTTTGATGAGTGAAGGCAGAGGAGACTTGTGCAGCCAGGATGGAATGGGCAAGGGGAATTGGGAGGGAGAGTTGCAGATGGAGAAGTGGATAGAGAGAGAGCCAGGAGAAGTAGAGACCTCCAGGCCAAGGAATGCCTGATTTTGAGCCTAAGACTAAGCATGTCTTTTCCTGAGAAAGAACAGAAAGACAAAAGATAAATAAAATTACCAATAAATTTTTAAGTGAAGTAGTGGAAAGTGAAGTCTGTTCTGGAAAGGCTTGAGCTCCCCGGGTACAGCAGAAGTGCATTTAGGAGAAAAGAGATTTGAGCTTGAGCAAAACAACAGAAATTAACTCTGTTGGGAAGAAGATAGAAATTCACTCAAAAACCTGATTAGCAGAGAAGGGCTCAGGTAATGTCACACAGCATGAAAGGAGGCAGAAGGAATAGGTCAGTTTTATGTTTAATTTTAGCATTCATTTCTAGTTACAGAGTAGATCTAAGAATAGTCAAAGATTTGCCCAGGTCTAGGAACTATCATGGAACCTTGAGGAGAAATCCACAAGTTTCAAGAGTGAAGAATACAGGCCAGTTGAGGGACAGACGAAGGTGGATGCATTTGCCAGGAGGTGGGGTGGGGACAACAGAGAACAGAGTAGCGTGATGGAGAAAGAGAGGAAATAATGGTTCAGCAAGTGATTCAATTCAAATCAATTCCACAAAGATCTGCTGAATACCTTCTAGTTCCAATTATTAAATTCTAAATATGTGGGAATGAATCACAGTCTCTGCCTTCTGAGATGTCATAGTCTAGTAAGGTGATACCATGAGACAGCAGACTTTTAACAGTCGCTAATAAACTCCAAGGCACAATGAAGATAATAAGACCATTATTTTTATGGTATAAAATGTTTTATTGATCATTACAGCCAGTTTGTTAAATTTATTTATTAGGAGAACTTCTCAAGAATTGCTTTGCTTCTTTTCTGAAAACTGAAACAGACTCTTTGATCAGACAATTTTTTTTTAATTTATTTTTTTTATTGGTTGTTCAAAACATTATAAAGCTATTGACATATCATATTTCATACAATAGATTCAAGTTGGTTATGAACTCCCAATTTTATCCCAAATACAGATTGCAGAATCACATTGGTTACACATCCACATTTTTACATAATGCCCTATTAGTAACTGTTGTATTCTGCTACCTTTCCTATCCTCTACCATCCCCCCTCCCTCCCCTCCCATCTTCTCTCTCTACCCCATCTACTGTAATTCATTTCTCTCCTTGTTTATTTTCCCATTCCCCTCACAACCTCTTATATGTAATTTTGTATAACAATGAGGGTCTCCTTCCATTACCATGCAATTTCCCTTTCTCTCCCTTTCCATCCCACCTCATGTATCTGTTTAATGTTAATCTTTTCTTCCTGCTCTTCCTCCCTGCTCTGTTCTTAGTTGCTCTCATTATATCAAAGAAGACATTTGGTATTTGTTTTTTAGGGATTGGCTAGCTTCACTAAGCATAATCTGCTCTAGTGCCATCCATTTCCCTGCAAATTCTATGATTTTGTCATTTTTTAGTGCTGCGTAATACTCCATGGTGTATAAATGCCACATTTTTTTT
>NW_026000153.1:9682207-9731072 GCF_001458135.2 Marmota marmota marmota | reverse complement strand
GGCTCTGCTCTGCCCCTACTCCAATTGGGGTGACATGACTACCACGCTGGCGGGTCGCTGGGCCTGTTCCGGGTGCGGGCGGCGGCTCTGCTCTGCCCCTACTCCAATTGGGGTGACGATACTACCACGCCGGCGGGCCGCTGGGCCTGTTCTGGGCGCGGGAGAAGGCTCTGCTCTGCCCCTACTCCAATTGGGGTGACGTGTATACCATGCCGGCGGCTCGCTGGGCCTGTTCTGGATGCAGGCAGCGGCTCTGCTCTGCCCCTCTGGCTTGATGACAAAGTGAGAGAGACTCGGGTGTTTGTGACTCACTTTCTTTACCAGGAGACAAACTGTTTCTGTCGCTGCTGGTATCGACGAAGTTATCTCCTCCACCGCTTTCTGATGACATCAGATCTCTGCCATGTTGGTATCCCATGCGAATGGCAGCATTTCATTCCCTTTGCCGGGTGACCAAGGCAACGGGTGGGTCCTGACCGGCCCTCACACGCCCCGTCTCAATCCTGTTGCCATTGCCTATGAAGGCTCGGTTGGTATTTATCTCCACAGTATTCAGCAGGACCCGGACTGAGAAGCAGTTTCCGTGGGTTCTTTAGCCCTGGGCCAGAGCAGTTCCGGGAGCCGGATTTCGGCCGCTCCGGGCTCGGTGTATGTTCTGATAGGAGCAGGCTCCAAGAAGCAGTTTCCACGGGTTCTTTAGCACCGAGCCTGAGTAATTTGTCTGCGAGACGCAGGCGAATGGCAGCCTGAAATTACCTGTTCTATAGCTGAATGAGCTGCGATCAGTCAAAAACAGGGATGGTGACGTCAGCTCTCCAAGATGGTGGCCGCTGGCTTCCTCTGTGGTCTGACCGGTGTGGAGAACCTAATTGGACCGCTTCCTTCCCCCATCTCAAACCCAGAATTCAGCACTGAGCACACTGAGTGCACAGCCGGCAGGAGCCCGCAGAATCCGCAGTGCTGTATCTTTGCGTTGCTATCTCGTCGTTTCCCAGCGTGCGCTGCAGACTCTAGCCGCGGGGCGATTTGCTGAATAAGCAGCGTGACCCTCCGTGCGGACAAATCACTCGCGTTTGAGCCCCCGTAGCTGATCCTCGTGCGATGGAAATCCTTCCTCTAGGTTTTGGAGCACCCCAATTTTGCTGGAAATTCCTAACAAGATAGCTTTTAGCCATTCTAACTCGTCATTCTCCCGCACAGTGACGCGGTACATGGGGGTGATGCACTCCCTTCACCGCCATCTTCGTTTTTTTTTTTTTTACCCATTCATCCACTGAAGGACATCTAAGTTGGCTCCACAGTTTAGCTATTGTGAATTGTGCTGCTATAAACATTGATGTGGCTATGTCTCTGTAGTATAATGTTTTTAGGTCCTTTGGGTACAGTCTGAGAAGAGGAATAGCTGGGTCAAATGGTGGTTCCATTCCCAGCTTTCCAAGGAATCTCTATACTGCTTTCCAAATTGGCTGCACCAATTTGCAGTCCCACCAGCAGTGTATGAGTGTACCTTTTTCCCAACATCCTCGCCAGCACTTATTGTTGTTTGACTTCATAATGGCTGCCATTCTTACTGGAGTAAGATGGTATCTTAGAGTAGTTTTAATTTGCATTTCTCTGATTGCTAGATATGATGAGCATTTTTTGTATATTTCTTGATTGATTGTATATCCTCTTCTGAGAAGTGTCTGTTCAGGTCCTTAGCCCATTTATTGATTGGATTATTTGTGTTTTTTTGGTGCTTATCTTGTTGAGCTCTTTATATACCCTAGAGATTAGAGCTCTATCTGATGGATGAGGGGTAAAAATTTGTTCCCAGGATGTAGGCTCCCTATTCACCTCACATATTACTTCTTTTGCTGAGAAAAAAACTTTTTAATTTGAATCAGTCCCATGTGTTGATTCTTGGTTTTAATTCTTGTGCTATAGGTGTCTTATTAAGGAAGTTGAAGCCTAGCCCCACATGATGGAGATTAGGGCCTACTTTTTCTTCTATTAGACACAGAGTCTCTTGGTTTAATTCCTAGATCCTTGATCCATTTTAAGTTAACTTTTGTGCATGGTGAGAGATAGGGATTCAATTTCATTTTGTTGCATATGGATTTCCATCAGCACCATTTATTGAAGATGCTATCCTTTCTCTAGTGCATGCTTTTGGCACCTTTGTCTAATATAAGGTAGTTGTGATTTTGTGGGTTAGTCTATGTGTCCTCTATCTGTACCATTGGTCTACCAGCCGGTTTTGGTGTCAGTAGTATGCTGTTTTTGTTACTATTGCTCTGTAGTATAGTTTAAGGTCTGGTATAGCGATACCACCTATTTCACTCTTCCTGCTTAGAACTGCTTTAGCTATTCTGGGTCTCTTATTTTTCAAGATGAATTTCATGATTGCTTTTTCTATTTCTATGAGGAATGCCATTGGGATTTTGATCGAAATTGCATTGAACCTTTATAGTGCTTTTGGTAGTATGGTCATTTTAATAATATTAATTCTGCCTATCCATGAGCAAGGTAGATCTTTCCTTTCTTCTAAGGTCTTCTTCAATTTCTCTCTTTAGGGTTATATAGTTTTCATTGTATAGATCTTTCACTTCTTTTGTTAAGTTGATTCCTAAGTATTTTATTTTTTTGAGGATATTGTGAATGGGGTAGTTTTCCTCATTTCCTTTTCAGAGGATTTGTCACTGATATACAGAAATGCCTTTGATTTATGGGTGTTGATTTTATATCCTGCCACTTTGCTGAATTCATTTACTAGTTCTAGAAGTTTCTTGGTAGAGTTTTTTGGGTTTTCTAGGTATAGAATCATATCATCAGCAAAAAGTGCTAGTTTAAGTTCTTTTCCTATAGTTATTCCTTTAATTTCTTTCATCTGTCTAATTGCTCTGGCCAGTGTTTCAAGAACTATGTTGATTAGAAGTGATGAGAGGGCATCCCTGTCTTGTTCCAGATTTTTTCCCAATTTAGAATGATGGTTGCCTGAATCTTAGTGTAGACAGCTTTTACAATGTTGAGGTAAGTTCCTGTTATCCCTAGTTTTTCTAGTGTTTTGAGCATACAGGGGTGCTATATTTTGTCAAATGCTATTTCTGCATCTATCAAGATGATCATATGGTTTTTTAAGTCTATTGATGTGATAAATTACATTTGATTTCCATATGTTGAACCATCCTTGCATCCCAGGGATGATTCACACTTGATCATGATGCACAATCTTTTTGATATGTTTTTGTATCCGATTTGCCAGAATTTTATTGAGGATTTTTGCATCTATATTCATTAGAGATATTGGTCTGAAGTTTTCTTTCTTTGAGGTGTCTTTGTCTGGTTTTGGAATCAGGGTGATATTGGCCTCATAGAATGAATTTGGAAGTACTCCCTCTTTTTCTATTTCCTGAAATCGATTGAAGAGTATTGGTATTAGTTCTTTTCTAAAGGTCTTTTAAAACTCAGCTGTATATACGTCCAGTGCTGGGCTTTTCTTGGTTGGTAATCTTTTGATGGATACTTCTATTTCCTCACTTGATATTGGTCTGTTTAAGTTGTGTGTATCTTCCTCACTCAATCTGGGCAGATCATATGACTTAAAGAATTTATCGTTGCCTTCACTATCTTCTATTTTATTAGAGTATAAGGTTTCAAATAATTTCTAATTATCTTCTGTATTTCTTTAGTGTCTGTTGTGATATTGTTTTTTCATCCCATATACTAGTAATTTGGGTTCTCTCTCTTCTTCTCTTCGTTAGCATGGCTAAGGGTCTATCAATCTTATTTATTTTTTTAAAGAACCAACTTTTAGTTTTGTCAATTTTTTCTTTTATTTTGATTTCATTTATTTCAGCTCTGACTTTAATTATTTCTTGCCTTCTACTGCATTTGCAACTGATTTGTTCTTCTTTTTCTAGGGCTTTGAGATGTAATGTGAGGTCGTTTATTTGTTGGCTTTTTCTTCTTTTAAGGAATAAACTCCATGCAATGAATTTTCCTCTTAGTATTGCTTTCGTAGTGTCCCAGAGATTTTGTATGTTCTGGGTTTTCATTTACCTCTAAGAATTTTTTAATTCCCTCCTTGATGTCTTCTGTAACCCACTGTTCATTCAGTAGCATATTGTTCATTCTCCATGTGATGTAGGAATTTTTCTTCCTTATTTTATCATTGATTTCCAATTTCATTCCGTTATGATTGGATAAAATGCATGGTAGTATCTCTACTCTTTTGTATTTGCAAAGAGTTGCCCTGTGGCATAATATGTGGTCTATTTTTGAGAAGGATCCACGTGCTGCAGGGAAAAAAGTGTATCTGCTTGATGTTGGTTGATATATTCTGTATAGGTCAATTAAGTCTAAGTTATTAATTGTGTTATTGAGTTCTATAGTTTCTTTATTCAACTTTTGTTTGGAAGATCTGTCCAATGGGGAGAGAGGTGTGTTAAAATCATCCATGATTATTGTGTTGTGGTCTATTTAACTCTTGAACTTGAGAAGAGTTTGTTTGATGAACACAGCTGCACCATTGTTTTGGGCATATATATTTATGATTGTTATGTCTTGTTGGTGTATGGTTCCCTTGAGCAGTATGTAGTGTCCTTCTTTATCCCTTTTGATTAATTTTGGCTTGAAGCCTATTTTATTTGATATGAGTATGGACATCCCTGCTTGCTTCCAAGGTCCATGTGAGTGGTATGATTTTCCCCAAACTTTCACCTTCAGTCTGTGTGTGTCTTTTCTTATCAGATGAGTCTCATGTAGGCAGCATATTGTTGGATCTTTTTTTTTTTTTTTGAATCCAGTGTACTAGCCTATGTCTTTTGATTGGCGAGTTTAAGCCATTAACATTTAGGGTTATTATTGAGATATTGTTTCTATTTCCAGCCATATTTATTTATTTTTGTTATTTAACTTGATTTGTTTTTCCTCTTTGATTAGTTTTTCCTTTTACTTTACTACCTCCCACTGTTGGTTTTCATTGTTATTTTTCATTTCCTCTTCATGTAATATTTTGCCAAGGATGTTTTAAAGTGCCGGTTTTCTAGCTGCAAATTTTTTCAACTTTTGTTATTGTGGAAGGTCTTTATTTCATCTTCAAACCTAAAGCTTAATTTTGCTGGTTACAAGATTCTTGGTTGGAACCCATTATCTTTCAGCGTTTGAAATATGTTGTTCCAGGATCTTGTAGCTTTCAGAATCTGTGTTGAAAGATCAGCTGTTAACCTAATTGGTTTATCCCTAAATGTAATCTGCTTCCTTTCTCTTATGGCTTTTAAAATTCTCTCCTTATTCTGTATGTTGGGCATTTTCATTATATTGTGTCTTGGTGTGGATCTCTTGTGATTTTGCACATTCGGCGTCCTGTAGGCTTCTAGGATTTGGATTTCCATTTCATTCTTCATTTCTGGAAAGTTTTCTAATATTATTTCATTGAATAGATTGTTCATTCCTTTGGTTTGGACCTCTATACTTTCCTCTATCCAAATAACTCTTAAATTTGGTCTCATTATGCTATCACATATTTCTTGGATGTGCTGCTCCTGGTTTCTTATCAGTCTCACTATACTGTATACACTCTTCTCAAGATGATATACGTTGTCTTCATTGTCTGGTGTTCTATTTTCTAAGTGTTATACTCTGCTGTGATACTCTCATTTGAGTTTTCAATTTGGTTTATCATTTCCTTCATTTCTAGGATTTCTTTTTTTTTTTTTTTTTTGTATAACCTCTATCTCACTGTAGAGTTGATCTTTTGCTTCTTGGATTTGTTTATGTAATTCATTGTCAAAGTGATCTTTCATTGACTGCATTTGCTGTCTAATGTCTTCCTTGAGATTCCAGATCATCTGACCATGTATACCCTGAAATCTTTATCTGACATTCTTTCTGCTGTAGATGTTACCTCTTCTAATGTTGAATTGTCCTGCTTTTTTTGTGGTTCTTTCTTTCCTTGTATTTTCATGTTGCTCACGTTTCTTCCCAGCTCTGTGTGACTGTTGGGTTATTGTTTTTCCCCTATAGATCTGTATTACTCTTATATAGTTCCAAAATCTCTCCTTTGTGATGGGAGACAATGTGAACAGTTCCCAGCATCAACTATTCATCATCTATGAGCTAGTTTTTGTTATTAATACATTTATAGTTAGTCTCTATGTCTAGAGATGTTGGATTCAATTATTATTTAAATATATTCATAGTTTCATAAAAGGCATACAGTTTCTGGTGGCATATAGAGAGCTGAGGGTCGGGCATAGGATGTTATGTTAAGGGGGAAAGATGTGAGGGTATGGGGTTAATATACCTTTGCTACTTTGTAGGAGAACTCTAATGAAGGGGGTTATTAGAAAGAGAATAGAAAGGAGGTATTTCAGGTTAGTTAAGTATGTGGGAGGACAATAAGAAGTATAGAAACAAACACATATTTGCATTTAGTAAATTACATGTAGTAGAAATAGTAACACTTGGGAGGTTGAGAGAGGAAGAGAAGGAGGAATAAAAGTAATAAGAAGAAGAAAAAAGGGGGGAAAAGAGAGAGAAAGGAATGAAAAAAAGAGAGGAAAAGAGAGAAGAAAATATAAAAAGAAAAAGGAAAGAAGGGAAAAAAAAAGTGCACTCTTAGAATTCTGTTTTCTTCTCTTCCAGTAGGTGGTGTTGTGCATTCCATGTTGAGTCACTGCCCTCAGGGTGGTGGACGCAATCCCTGTGAGGCGGCTCTCCCTCCCCTGCCGGGTGTCTCTCCAATCCAGGTCCCTTTGGGTTGTTCATGGTCTCTATCCCCCTCCCCTCTCCTGCCCACCAGGCCTCAGTTGATGCATCTCTTGTCTGTAGCTTTGGGTTGATTCTGGGCAGGTGGTGCCCTGGCTGTCCCCAGGTTCTGATCAACTGAGCGCTATCTCTGTGTTGGGTAGTCACCAAGTCATCACAGGTGGGGAGAGGGGGAGTTGGAAACCGGCAATCTGTTCTGTTGTATTCTCCCTGATAGCCATGCCCCTGAAAGCTGGCGAGAAAGGTTTTGAGTTATCACAGCAGGGGGAGGGAGAGTTGGAGATCAGTCACCTTCTTAGTTGCACTCTGCTCTGATAGCTATGCCCACTAATAGCTGGCGAGAGGGGCTGGAGATGTGGCTCAAGTGGTAGCGCGGTCACCTAGCATGTGTGAGGCACTGGGTTCAATTCTCAGCACCACATTAAAAATAAATAAATAAAGATATTAAAAAAAAAAAGCTGGCGAGAACGGTTTTGAGTTATCATAGCTGGGGAGAGGGGAGGCTGGTAATCACACTCCTGTTCAGATGCCCATTGCTCTGTCAGCTACACCCACCAAAAGTTGAAGAGTTGATTTTCTAAGAAGGCGACCGCCTGTTTCTGCCCAGGGGTGTCTAGTGAAGTGGAGGGAGCTAGGCTGTTCCTACGCTACGTCCAGAATTCAGTCCTCCATCCGGTGCCCTGCCGTGATGCAGGTCACTGTGTGGCACGCTCCACAGTAACTAAAGTATCAGTAACCCTGTGTCTCTGCACTGCCAGAACTCCGTGGCACTCAATCTCTGCCCGTCTGGGGCAGGCTCCCGGGCTATGCTGCTGGCCGGCTTACGCAGCAAAGAGCGACTCTGGTTTCCCTGCATTCTGGGCTACACTTGCAACAAACTGTTGTTTAAAATCCTGTCACACGCTCCATGAAGCTTAAATTCGTGAATGGGAGCTTCTGTGGGGAATAACTTCCGACCACTCACTAGGAGTCACGCCAGTAATGGGTTCTCCTCTACTCTGCCATCTTGGAAACCTCATAATAAGTCTTAATGACTGTTTCACATAAGTAACTGGTTAACAAATTGCTTTTAAGCAAAGAAAATACCTTATCTGGGCACCCTACAAATCTAAAGGAAAATGAAAAAATTAATTCAACTTTAATAATATTCGTGAATTTAAAGTGAAACTAGAGAAATAGAATCATTTTATTGTTGAAACTGAATTCTTCACAGAATTAGTAGATAGTGGAAACAGAAGTTTAAGGGAAAAAATATTAATATTTATTATAAGTTTGAGGTGAACCAATAAAACATGACTATTGAAAATAAATTCACTAAGGAAGCAGAAACTGAAGTTAAGAGGTTTTTTTTCTCCCAAAAAAAGTTTTTTGAACTTTTTCAAAAAAAAAAAGTTTCATGTTTGTAGGTACCCAATAGAAATCCCATAATTTTGCTCTCATTGCCAGCAACTGTTAGAATAAATATATCCATTTTTCATCCTCATATTTGAAAACAAAGCAATCCCAAATGTCCATAGAATATGTAAGAAAAGTTATTTTTAAAGTATTTTTAGTTGTAGGTGGACATAATGCCTTTATTTTTATTTATTTATTTTTATTTGGTGCTGAGGATTAAACCCGTGCCTCACTGGCGATAGGCGAGTACTCTACCACTGAGCCACAACCCCTGCCCAGAAAAGTTATTTTTGATATGATAGCTTCAGAGATAACTGTCTTCCTGAGGGATGCTCCTGTTACTGAAGTACTTTTTAGTGGGGAGAGGGCACCTAAGTTATGTGATTTTTAAGGTTACTGAAAACTGCATGCAGTCAGAGGTTCCACTGTGATATTTCACATGAGAGTAGCCTACAGGAAAATACAGGTTGCCTAGATAGCTGAGTGACCAAAAAAAAAAAAAAAATGGGCATTTTACAAATTTGACTGTATGACATGATTGAAAAAATAGAAATAATGATATTCTTTAAAAGTTATTTAATGTATCTCCCTTTCAGGCAGGGTTTTTCCCAAATTATCTTTGGACTGTTGAGTAGTCACATTAGTATAAACATCTGCAGGAAAGGAAATTCCTCAAACTCCCCTGATATTCTATTCCTGTATTAACAACCTTACTTCCAAGAAGCTGGCCTTTGGTCATCACATTGTAATTAGCTACTAGCCAGCATGTCTATCAACAAGTATTTGCTAAGTACACACAGAGAGAATGTTATTCTGTTGGGTCTTTGATGGGAGACCTCCCTCTCCAACTCCTTCTAATTGCTTCTTCTGCCAAATCAAACTCTAATCCTAGTCTCAAATACTCTTCTACTAATCTTCCATTCATGTCATTACGGTCTATTACAACGAGTAAGAATGTACATCCTATTAATAAATGAGTGCTTCCTTTACTTACACAATACAGTTTTATTTTCAAATAATTTTGAAACAATATGTATTTTTCAAAACAAGGAGGTGTTATCAGTTTTTCAAGTGAGAAAACTATGACTTCAAAAGAATAAACAGTTGTACAGCTATGAAATTGCCAAGTTTATCTTTCTTCCAGGGGCTAATACAAATCAACTTCAGGTTACTACCTCACCATCCATCTTTTCCTGCTCTTTCACAAATTACTATAAACTACTTCTCTAAAGCCTGTGTGGCTGAACTTTACTACATTTGCCTCTTTTTTATTTGATTAATCTCTCTATATCCCAATGCATATCCAGGTTCTCACTTTTTCTCTTCTCAAATGCTAACTCTCTGCAGTCTACATGTATTCTACCTTATTCCTTCTGCCTCCCCAAAGCTTCCTATTTAACACAAATATTGGATTGTAGTACTTCCATCTTGCCACACCACCTGACTACAAGCATCTGACAATAGCCTACTTTTTCTTCCATCGGCCTTCTTATACTGTTTTTTTTTTCCCCACTAGATTTTTCCTGACCCTCTGTTGTCCTTGATAGTACTGACACTACTTCTTCTGTGAGATCTTTGAAATTCACTGGTCTCTTTAGTCGTCTTCTTGTTCCCAACCACAGTTCATCATCTGGGTCTCAAATCCTGGGTGCTCCACTTGTCATGACTTTACCCCCTCAGAGGATCCAATCTGGTGCAAGGTTATCAATGATGACTCCGGCCTGAGGATACCAAAATCTATTTTTCCTGCTTCAGTCTTACCCTTAACCTAAAATTTCTCAGAGACAGATGTAGACATATATCTTTTCTTTCTTCTTTTTAAAAAATATTTATTTTTTAGTTATAAATGGACATAATATCTTCATTTTTATTTTTATGTGGTACTTAGGATCAAACCCAGTGCCTCACACATGGTAGGCGAGCACTCTACCTCTGAGTGACAACGACAGCCATGACATATATCTTTTTATATCATTCCTTATTTCACACTTCCCTCCATGCTGCATACCACCATTGATTAGCATATCTAAAACATAGCCTTTGTAGGTCACAAAGACACAAGTTAGAAACCAACAACAGCCCCTATTACCATCTTTATCATGCTTAATCATTTTGTTCAGCCTCTCAGGTCCTATATCTACTTCTTCTTACTGCTGTTCCCAATGACTTTCTAAGCTGAACCTTAACATGCTTATCCACAGACTTATCTTGCTCAGACCACAAGTTCCATCTTCAGGATTTACCATCACCCTTTCTAGAAGCCCAAAACTTATACCTAGTTCAATCCTCATTGATTCCAAAAATATATGGTATGCCCATGTCAACTTCCTAGTTTTGATGTTGTACTAGTTGTATAAGATGTCACCACTTCTGGGATTGCATGTACAATTGTAGATATGTTCCTGTGAGTCATGATTATTTCAAAATAAAAGTTTAAAAATATACGGTATCAGCTGTGTGTGTGTGTGGGGGGGAAGTGGGATACTGAGATCACAGGGAAGAATACAATAAAATCTAAATGGGATGAGGGACAGAATAGAAATACTAAGTGATGATACTCTATGAGAAGTACTAAAATAGCCATATATCCAGGGTACCAGGGAATACAGAGAAAAGAGTTAACAGTAATGCAAGAAGGTCCATGGAATGCTTTGTGGAACATCAATTCAGCTTGGCCTTCAGAAATTCATGGTAATTTTATTACCAGGCCCAAACTGTCTACCCAGAGCAATGAGACTCTTTATAACAGAGAAACCTGAAAACCATAGTATATTTGGAGACTATTGAGAAGTTTAGTATCAGTAAAGGCTCTTAAGGAAGAAAATGTAGGGAATATGGCTAGAAGGAAAATGTGGATCTCCTTAATAAAGAACACTGTATTTCAGGCTTAGGACTTTCAATTTTACATAGTAGAAAACTGTAAAGTCTTTTAAAGCAAGGAAGTAAAAATAACCAGATCCATATCTTTTTGAAGAAACCCATACTCATGGAAAAACATAAATTTATCACAATAAACACAGATTTAGGTATAAGAATATTCACCACATAATTGTGTATCATACCATCAACAGAAACAGTTTACATACTTCACAAAAGGAGACAAGTATACAATCATTAAAATATTGTACATATATAATAATGAGATAACATAATGAAAGTTTTAAAAGTAGAGTGTAAAGCAGTAGGTACAATATCTTCCAATTTTACAAAATATAAGTATACACATGCAAAGAAAAAAGACTATAAGGATATGAATACACATATACATATGTATCTGTGTATATAAGGATACGTATACGTATGTGTATTCATATCCTCATATGCATACTACAAGGATATGTATATACACAGATAGGTATGTGTACTTGAGCTCATATTTACTTCAGGGTGGTTAGATTATTAGTAATTTTAAATTTTCTTTTTGCTTATCTGAATTTTCTGAACTTGTACAAAGAACACTTTCATCTTCTACTAAAAAAAGGCTGTTTTTAATAACCTTATTGGGATTTAATTCACATATAACTTACCTTTTCAAAATAT
Source organism: Marmota marmota marmota (assembly GCF_001458135.2). Taxonomy (NCBI): domain Eukaryota; kingdom Metazoa; phylum Chordata; class Mammalia; order Rodentia; family Sciuridae; genus Marmota; species Marmota marmota. Next base: position 9,719,387 of record NW_026000153.1, on the reverse strand, counting down.
GTGTTGGACGTCTTGCTGACCCTTGCAGAGCCCAGGCAGGCTCAGGATAGCCCTGCCAACCAGCGCAGAGCTCAAGCCCAGGCCCAGGCCCAGGCCCAGGACTACCCTGCCAAACCGTGAGGAGCCCAGGCCTGGTACCAGGAACAGGATTTCACACCACTCTGAGGACCACACCCACACACCACAGCACTGCTTCTCCAAATAGGCTGCCCAAGCAGTCCTTTGACTTGCCAGTTCAACCCCATCTCTAAAAATGGTTGCTACCATCTTGAGACACCTCTAAGGGTGCCCCGCTGCTGCTACCACCATCTTTAGTTGTGGCAGCTTCTATCTTGGGATACCGGTCAGTGGCTGGAAGCCCAAAACCAAGGTACTTACAGGTTTGATGCTACCCTGCCACCAAATACAGATGTGGACACTTCCATCTAGAGACAACAGCCAGGTTCCAAAAGACTATAACCAAAGTCCCTGCAGCTTTGATACACCAGAAGTATCCCAGCTAGGTGTGCTAACAGCCACCATTTTGTTGCAGAGGCAGTAGAGTTCCTTGCACTGGGCCAACTCTTTCTCTCCTTTCTTCTGTTAACAGCCAACTTCTTTTGATTCATCTTCTACTCTTTCTATGAGCTAATACCTCTATATTATGACCTTCTACTTCATGAACATCACATCCTACAACCCCCGTTTCTCTTTGTCCACCATTAGAATCTGTAGACCCTTTTGTAAACCTACTGTTTATATTGCAAATAATAATTGAACACATCATTCCTGTTTACTGTGATAAAACTGTAATCATCTAAATGGGACCTCTTTGGTTTAAGGCTGTATATTGTTTGCATTGGTTGCTGTTAATATTGATCTCCCTCTTAAAGGCGAGACATCAATAACCTGCAGGGACACTATAATATTATAAGGCAGAAACTATAATACCTCAGATCTGCACTACTAGAAGGTAAGACATGGAAACCATGAAAAGATAAGGGAAGAAAGTGCCCAAAACAAACCAAGATGATACAATAATAGAAGTAATTGAAGCACAGTAGGTGAAATTTCAGAGAAGGAGTTCAGAATGGACAAAATTTGAGTGATCTGCAGACCAAACAATGCCATAAGAGAGCAAATACAGGCAACAATTGATCACTCCAACAAAGAGATGAGAGAGCAAATACAGGTAGCAAAGATTACTTCAAGAAAGAGAGAAATTCTGAAATAAAACCAAACAGAAATCCTTGAAATGAAGGAAATAATAAACCAAAAGAAAAAAAACTCAACAGAAAGCATCACCAACAGACTATAGCACTTGGAAGACAGCAACTCAGGCAATGAAGACAAAATATCTACTCTTGAAAATAAAGTTAACCAAACAGTAAAGATGGTAAGAAACCATGAACAGAACATCTAAGAATTATGGGATAACATCAAAAAGACCAAATCTAAGATTTATCGGGATAGAGGAAGGCACAGAGATACAAACCAAAGGAATGCACAATTTCTTCAATGAAATAATATCAGAAAATTTCCCAATGATGAAGAATGAATTGGAAAATCCAATACAAGAGGCTTACAGGACACCAAATTACAGCAGATCTAAACCAAGGCACATTATAATGAAAATGCCTACATATAGAATAAGGATAGGATTTTAAAAGCTGCAAGAGAAAGGTTTCAGATTATATATAGGAGAAATCAATTTGAGTCTCTGCAGATTTCTCAATCTAGACCCTCAAAGCTAGGAACAAGATATAGCAAGCTATGAGACAAAACGGATGCCAACCAAGAATCTTATATCCAGAAAAATTAAGTTTCAGATTTGATGATGAAATAAAAACCTCCCATGATAAACAAAAGTTAAAAGAATTTATAGCAAAAAAGCCTGCACCACAGAACATTCTTGACAAAAATATTCCATAAGGAGGAAATAAAAAACAATAATGAAAATCAACAAAGGGAGGAATTACTCTAAAAAAGAAACCAAAGGAGAAATTAAGTCAAGTAAAAAACCAAAATGACTAGGAATACAAATCATATTTCCATAATAACCTTGAATATTAATGGCCTAAACTCATCAATTAAAAGACATAGACTGGCAGATTGGATTAAAAAGGAAGACCCAACAATATGCTGCCTTAAAGAGACTCATCTTATTGGAAAAGACATCCATAGACTGAAGGTGAAAGGATGAGGAAGTCATTCTACTCATAGGACAGAATAAACAAACAGGGGGTTCCAACCTCAGATAAAGTGGACTTCAAACAAAAGATAGTCAGAAGGGATATAGAAGGACATTTCATACTGCTTAAGTATGAATCATACATTAATAAGACATAACAATTGTAAATATTTATTCCTCAAACAATGGAGTTCCTACATACATCAAACAAATCCTTCTCAAAGACAAGAATCAAATAGACCATAAGATAATAAAACTGGGTGACTTTAACACACCTCTCTCATCACTGGATAGATCTTCCAAACAAAAACTAAACACAGAAATTATAGAACTCAATAATATAATCAATAATTTAGAAAAAATAATTTATACTTAACAGATATATATAGAATATTCTATCTATTAATGAGTGAATACACTTTTTTTTCTCAGCAGCACATGGATCCTTTTCCAAAACAGACCATATGTTATGCCATAAAGCAACTCTCAGCAAATACAAAAAAAATAGAGATAATACCCTGCATTCTATTAGACCATAATGAAATAAAATTAGAAATCAATGATAAAATAAAAATAGAAGCTAATCCAACACCTGGAGACTGAGTAATGGGATGATGCATGCATAGCAGAAGATATCAGGAAGGAGATAAAAAAATTCTTAGATGTAAATGAGAATTCTGATATAACACACCAAAATCTCTGGGAAAGTATGAAAGTAGTGCTAAGAGGAAAGTTCATTGCATTGAGCTCATTCCTTAAAAGAATAAGAAGTCAACAAATAAATGATTTCACATTGCATCTCAAAGCCCTAGAAAAAGAAGAAAAAAATCAACACCAAAAGTAGTAGAAGACAGGACATAATTAAAATCAGGAGTGAAATCAATGAAATTGAAACAAAAGAAACAATTGAAAATTTTGAAAAAACAAAAGGCTGATTCTTAGAAAAAATAAATAAATTGATAAGCCCTCAGCCACCCTAACAAAAAGGAGAGAGAAAAATCAAATCACTAAAATTTGTGATGAAAAAGGAAATATCATGACTGATACCACTGAAATACAGAAGATAATTAGAAACTATTTTGAAAATTTATGCTCCCATAAAATAGAAAATATTTTGAGAAATATGAACTGCCCAAACTGAATTGGGAGGACATACACAACTTAAACAGTTCTATTTAGAGCAATTAAATAGAAGATGCCATTAAAAGCCTACCAACACAAGACTGGGGTTGTAGCTCAGTGGAAGAGCCCTTGCCTAACATGTGTGAGGCCCTAGGTTTGATTCTCAGCACTACATATAAATAAATAAAATAAAGTTCCATTGACAACTAAAAAAATATTAAAAGAAAAAAATTAGAAAAAAAAGGCTACCAACCAAGAAAAGCCCAGGATCAGATGGTTTCTCAGATGAATTCTATAAGACCTACAAAGAAGAATTAATACCAATACTCCTCAAATTATTCCATGAAGTAGAAAAGAGGGAACCCTTCCAAATTCATTCTATGAGGCTAGTGTCAACCTGATACCTACACCAGACAAAGACACATCAAGAAAAGAAAACTTCAGACCAATATCCCTAATGAACATAGATGCAAAAATTCTCAATAAAATTCTGGCAAATTGCATACAAAAATATATTAAAAAGATAGTGCACCACGATCAAGTGAGGTTCATCCCAGGGATGCAATGTTGGTTCAAAATACAGAAATCAATAAACGTAATCCATCACATCAATAGACTTAAATATAAAAATTACATGATCATTTCAGAAAAAGCATTTGATAAAATACAATAATACTCTTTCATGTTCATAACACTAGAAAAACTATGAATAGTAAGAACATATCTCAACATTGCAAAAGCTATCTATGCTAAGCCCAAGGCCAATATTATTCTAAATGGAGAAAAATTGGAGGCATTTCCTCTAAGAACTGGAACAAGACAGGGATGCCCTCTTTCTCCATTCATATTCAATGTATTCCATGAAACTCTGACCAAAGCAATTAGACAGATGAAAAAATTAAAGGGATACAAATAGGAAAAGAAGAACTCAAACTATCACTATTTGCTGAAGACATGGTTCTATACTTAGAGGATCTAAAAAAATGCCACCAGAAAACTTCTAGAATTAATAAATGAGTTCAGCAAAATAGCAGGATATAAAATCAACACCCATAAATCAAATGCATTTCTATACATCAGTGAAGAACCCTCAGAAAGAGAAATTAGAAAAACGACTGCATTCACAATAGCCTCAAAAAATTAATATACTTGGGAGCAATCTAACAAAAGATGTGAAAGGCCTATATAATGAAAACTACAGATCACTAAAGAAAAAAATTGAAGAAGACCTCAGAAGATGGAAAGATCTCCCATATGCTTGGATAGGAACAATTAATATTGTCAAAATGGCCATACTAACAAAAGCTTTATACAGATTTAATGCAATTTCTACTAAAATCCCAACAACATTCCTCATAGAAATAGGGAAAACAATCATGAAATTCATTTGGAAAAATATGAGACCCAAAATAGCCGAAGCAATCCTTAGCAAGAAAAGTGAAGCAGGAAGCATCACAATACCAGACCTTAAACTATTCTACAGAGCTACAGTAACAAAAATAGCGTGGTACTGGCACCAAAATAGATATGTAGACCAGTGGTACAGAATAGAAAACACAGAGACAAACCCATAAAAATATAGTTATCTCATATTAGACAAAGGTGCCAAAAGCATTCATTGGTGAAAAGATAGCCTCTTCAACAAATGGTGCTGGGAAAACTGGAAATCCATACGCAGAAAATGAAATTAAACCACTAATCTCTCACCATGCACAAAACTCAACTCAAAGGATAAAGGATCTAAGAATTGGACAGACACCCTGCACCTAATTGAAGAAAAAGTAGGCCCAAATCTTCATCATGTCATCTTAGGTCCTGACTTCCTTAACCTGACTCCTAAAGCACAAGAAATACAAATGAGAACAAATAAATGGGATGGATTCAAACTAAACAGCTTCTTCTCAGCAAAGGAAAAAATTAGTAACATGAAGAGAATGCCCACAGATTGGAAGAACATCTTAACTACACACACACATCAGATAGAGCACTAATCTCCGGGATATATAAAGAACTCAAAAAACTTAACACCGATAAATAAATAAATAAATAACCCAATCAATAAGTGGGCTAAGGAACTGAACAGACACTTCACAGAAGAAGTAATACAATTTATCAGAAAATATATGAAAAAATGTTCAACTTCTCTAGTATTTAGAGAAATGCAATCAGAACTACTTTAAGATTTCATCTCATTTCAGTTAGAATGGCAATTATCAAGAATACAAGCAATCATATATGTTGGCGAGGATGTCGAGGAAAAGGTACACTCACATATTTCAGGAGGGACTGCAAATTGGTGCAACCACTATGGAAAGCAGTATGGAGTTTCCTTAGAAAGCTTGGAATGGAACCGCCATTTGACCCAGCTATCCCACTCCTTGGCCTATACACAAAGTACTTAAAATCAGCATACTATAATGATGCAGCCACATCAATGTATAGCACCTCAATTCACAATAGCTAACTGTGGAACCAACCTAGATGCCTTTCAGTAGATGAATGAATAAAGAAACTGTGGCATATATACACAATGGAATGTTACTCAGCATTAAGAGAATAAAATTATGGCATTTGCAGGTAAATGGATGGAATTGGAGAATAGCCTGTTAAGCAAAGTAAACCAATCCCCCAAAACCAAAGGCTGAATGTTCTCTGATAAGTGGATGCTGACCTATAATGGGGGATGGGAGAATAGAGGAACTTTGATTGGGCAAAGGGGTGGGTGGGGAGGGGAGGGGCATGGGGGCAGGAAAGATGATAGGATGAGATGAACATCATTACCCCAGGTACGTGTATGACTGCACATGTGCTGTGACCCTACATAGTGTATAATCAGAGAAATGAAAAGTTGTGCACCATTTGTGTACAATGAATCAAAATGCATTCTGATATCATGTATAACTAATTAGAACAAATAAAAATAAGGAATATAAAAAAATAAAAATATGTGTGGAATAATTTTTATTATAATCACATAGTAATGTGAACTTCACCATGATATCATTTTATAATATTAGCTGTCACTCCTGCCTTTCCCTAGGCAACCACTAATATATTTTCTGTCTCCATGAATTTGCCTATTCTGGAAATGTTATGTGAATAGAATTACATAATTTATGGCTGTTTGTAGTTGGCTTCTTTCATTTAGCATAATGGTTTCAAGGCTCAACTACTCTAGCATATATCAATTCTTTAGCTCTTTTTATTACTAAAGAATATACCACTGAATGACATAACATATTTATTTATTCACTAATTTGTTGATGGATATTTGGACTATTTCTACATTTTGGTTAAACTTTTCTATGAACATTTATGAATTCTTTTTTAAAAGTAAGAATCAAAAGACAAGGAGATTATTGATAGGTCATTTTAACAGTTTGGTAAGAGATAAAGGGGTTAGGTAATAGCAGGGCGGACAGTAAAAAAGGACATATTTGGTAGGCACCACCATCAGGTCTTGGTGACTGACTAAACAGAAGGATGGAAGAGAAACATAGAGTGGAAGTTGTTCTAAGGTCCCAGCCTGGACATGGGGTAATGTTACCCACTGAAATTGGACTCACGGGAGGAAATGCATTCCACTCAGGTATATGAAAATGCAGAGGCCTGTAGGGTGGGTACTGGGTGGAGGCATGTGGCATCTGGAAGGGAAACCACAGGAAGATATGAACCTAGAAACACATGGAATTCAGGTGGCAGTTGGATAATATTGTCCAGGGTAACATGAAGAAAGAACATCAGCAGTCTTAAAAGGCACAAGAAGCCAGAAAGCAGATTATCAAAGATAGTTTAAGGGGGATAGGAACAATGTCCTGTACTAAAAAAGAAGCCAAGGGGAAAAAAAAGAAGCCAAGAAATGAAAATGATCCCATTGTAAAATACTGAGAAGTAGTAAAGTAGGTTGTAGGCAAAGGGTTCACCAGATTGACAAGGTGAAGTGTTACTAAGAAATCAGCAACTTGCATAACTTGGTCTGTGCTGGGTGAGGAGCTACAGAAACTGGAAGAAGGCAGAATCCAGAAGTCAGCTGCCCACAATTCTGTAAAGGGTCCTGTGCAGGACTTGGATTAGTTTATCAAAACTGACATACAAACAAGCCCCATAAACACAATGCCCTTTAACAATTCACTTCCTTTTGGGGGAAATAAAGTCAATTTTCCTGATTTGTGGAAATTGGCCCTATCTCCTTACCACCATATCTAATACAATTACACAGCTGTCTTCTTGTTGGAAGTTTCTATCACAGCTTTTTTATAAAAGTAATATACAGTATTTGTAGGAAATGTACACAGATATAAAAAAGGAAGAGTAAGAGGAGCTCCAGATTTCACCTATAACTCTACCACCTGAGGTAATTTCCATAATACACACCTTGGTCTACATCCTTCTGAATCAGATTTTGAGCAGGAATAACTGCAGCTCAGTCTTTTGTTTTCAGCCTTTGCTGACTTTTTCAGAAAAATCTATGCTGATTCCATACCTGTGTATTTGCCTTTATTTCCATATGTGTTTTTGTGATTTCTTTCTTTCCTCCCCGCCCCCCACCCATTTCAAACTGCTTTCGTCTGAAATGTATTGTGGCATATGGTATGAACGAGATCCTATTTCTTTTCTCCAAATGGTTGGCCAGTTCCCAACACCATTTTTTAAACTAATTCATCTTGTCCTCTTTCCATTGCTTTGAAATGCCACATTAGCACATGTGGTCAGAGTTAGGGTTCACACATTTTCAATTCTTACATATGTAATTAGGGAGAAGGAGCTGGATCCTCCTATTTAAGGAAGGCTTAATTTTTCCAGTTTTAATTTTTGACTAATTCCTGTAGTCATACAAAAGCAAAACCAGAACACACAAATATTCTTTCAAAACTAACTGACCACTTATAAAATTAGTCTCTAATCAAATGTTCTTCAGTGTTCAACGACAGATCAGTCCCTGCCTGCTATCAATATTTTATTGGTTAATCTCTTGCTGGCTATTGGAAATTGTTACAAATTCAACATAAATAGGCTGCAAGGGAAATATACAAATTTCATACACTATGCAAGATTAACACTGTTTAACTAATCTTGGAGAAATGTTCCTGTCACAAGCAAGGCCAGTGATCACTGAAAATCTTGCAGTTATTCCTATTAACATTGAAGAGAAGAAAATTGACAAGAATGAGGACATTGTAGATGTTTTAAAATTATCTGGCTGGAAGCAGGGCATAGTGGCACACTGTTGAGAGCCATAGCTGAAGGGGCCCCAGCAAACTTCCAGCCAATTGGCTGGGTCGGCGGAGCCAAAAGAGTCCCCCAATGAAAGGGCGGGGAAACAGCCCAATGAGCATCACCGCAGAGGAGCCAATCAGAGGGCAGCTGGAAGTTTGCTGGGGCCATGGTTTAAATTTAAATTGGGTAAACAGCTGTTGAGGATTGTTTTAATATGTGAACAAAAAAGGAGGTTAACAGATCTGTTTGTTTACTTTCACCTTTCCTTTTCATTATATTTAATAATTCTGTTCTGGATAATGTAAATTGTTCAGAAAATTGTTTTCTTTTAGTGCCTGCTGGAATGTTACATAATTTTTTCTTTAGCCATTATTTCCATAATTCCTATCTTCATCCAAGTGCCAGTGAAGACAAAGATAAAACCAATCTACAGCTTCTGCAATAGCTATCACTGAACTGCTTGCAGAACTTGCCTGGACTATGTATCACTTGTATGCATTGTGAACTATCTGTTGGTGCAGCAACTTGTGGTAGTGCTGGGGTATTTTTGCTGATGGTGTCATCGGTGGTACAAATTTTCCAAAAGGAGCTGTCAATTGGCTTGGTGTATCCTCCTCCCTTCTGCTTGTGATGGTCGTTCAGCTAAAATTTGGGGGCCAACAGAGGTGAGGCAAATAACCTCACCCCCCCACTGGTACAAAGGCCTATCCACAGGTGTGGCTGTATGCTGGACCGGTAGTCAATGTCGGGTAAGATCCAATTGCAATGGTACCAACCTAAGACAGGAGGCTGACGCCTTGAGGTCAGCTCATCCGATGACAGGTAATGACCATATGTAGTACTGGACAACCTAAGGCAGGCACAGTCCCTAAGCCACATGCTTGTTGTTTAAACAGAGAGGGGGAGATGTTGAGAGCCACAGCAGAAGGGGCCCCAGCAAACTTCCAGCTGATTGGCTCACAGCTGCCCCAGCAAACTTCCAGCTGCCAGCTAATTTGGCTCCTCTGTGGTGATGTTCATTGGGCTGTTTCCCCGCCCTTTCAGACCACGGAGCTGCTCATTGGGGGACTCTTTGGGCTCCGACCCAGCCAATCGGCCTCAAGAGCAGGAGGAGTGGGGGTTGAGAGGCTCCCGGAAGCCGGTGGTGGCAGTTGGACTCTTAGGGAATTCCTGAAGAGCTCCGGTAGTGCCGCGTGTGTTCTAAAAATAAAGTTCGTTTCTGCTTGACAAGTGGCTCATGAATTGTGCCCAGCCAGACTGCGGCAGCACACACCCATAATCCTAATAGCTCAGGAGGCTGAGGCAGAAGGGTCACAAGTTCAAGGCCAGCCTGGGCAACTTAGCAAGACCCTCAGCCACTTAGTGAGACTCTGTCTAAAATAAAAAATAATAAGGACTGAGGATATAGTTCAGTGGTTAAAGTGCTCCTAGGTTCAATCCCCAGTACCACAACATTAAATTAAATAAAAGAAAGAAAATTATCTGCATATCAAAAGATTGAGAGAGACCTCTAGGAAAACAAGGATGAGTTAGAATATTTTTTTTTCCTGAAAACCACTCTCCTTGTAAAGGTGTTTGTAAGGTGAAATTTAAGTGTTTGAGTATGCCAAAAACTAAACAAAAACCTCATTCAATTCTTTTATTGTTGTCTCCAAAAACCAGGACATTATTATAAGCATAACCTAAATTTTGGCAAATATTAGATAAGGTAAACTTACAGTTAATTTTAACTTACTTTTCAAACAAACCTTTTGCTTTCCCAATATCTACTATGAAATATTAGTCTTAGTTTCAGGTGGACTTTTTTTTTAATTCCATTTAGCCTCAAACCTTCTGTAATTTAACCAGTTCTGAATTTTCTAACTAGGTGTAAGCTCCTTTTATGATGCACAATTATAATTTACAGTTATTTTATAATAATATTTTAAAAAGGAAAATTTTATACTCTTCTTTATAAATTCCCCATCTATTCTTACATCCCCTAATTGAACCCTAGAATCCTTTGGTTGAATACTCCCAAAATGCCTTTGGGATTTTCCTTTAGTATTTATTATCATTATTGATAAAAGCTTGCTTTTAGTGAGAATTTGCTATGTATAAGACACTCTCTAAGCATTTTCCATGTACTACTCTATTCAATTTGGCCAACTCTATAATCACGTACCATTATTATTTCCATTGATAGCTGATAAAACAAAGAAGTAGACAGGCTAAGAAATGTGTTCCATATCATAGAACTGGGAAAGGGCCAAGTTAGCTTTGGAACACAGGCACTTCTGTTGTTGAAGTCCAATTTACAATAGTATTTTGCTATTTTGGAACTAATTAAAAAAAAAGTACAAAGTATCGTATTCTTTATAGGAAAAAGCAGGCTCAAAAACCATTTAGTAATTTTCCTAAAGCCTTTCCTATATTGAATTCATCTAAATTTCCTTAATGAAAGACTGCAAACTTAATAAAAATTCATTGTAAGACAAACAATTAAACTGTACTGATGATATGAAAGTAAACACCAAACATCTTACCAAAAATCTCAGTGAGGTTTTATGAAAAACGAAACTTAAATTCTGTAAAAATGAATCATCTGGAAGTAGCCTCAAAATAACATCAAATCCTTAAGCCAAAAAGGTCATTAAGTTTAAAATATAAAAAAGTGTTAATTTTAATGCATCTCCAAGGGGATAGACTAGGTACCTTATTCATATTTATACTCTATATTCAGATTAATGCTCTGTATTTTCTTCTATCCATTTAATATAAAAAAAGATGCACAAAATATAATTCCTGGGTGGTCCATATCACATCTGAAAATAGTAACTGTTCTGATCCACAACCATGAAAAGGCTCATTTTATTTATCAAACTGTCTTTGCTTCCTCTCCTACTCCCCACCACTGGCTTCCTCTTGGTCCTAAAATCTGGCAGTGCCAAAGAAAATACAGCTGAAGCTATGGCCCATTATGACTTCTGGCTCACGTGATCACATGAAGGAAATATTCACTTGTGGCCCTTGATCAAGCCTGGTTTCCTTTCAAACCCTCTCTCCTTGCCTGGCTTGCTCTGCTTGCCCTGCCGTGGGGCCCGCATCACTAGCCCTCACACTTCATCTAAGATGCCACACCACTTCTTCATGGGCAGAACCTCAGCTGGATGAAATAAAGCTTAAAAAAAAGAAAGAAAAAAAAAACTTTATAAAAGGACAAAATCTCCCATGTTCATGAGGTTAAAATGATTAATCTCCAAATGTCATGAGTAAGGCCCACCTATGTATGCATTAAGTTGTGCAAAGGTACTTGAGATAATTTCTTTATTGTAAAGAAATTAAGAAATTACAATAATTTCTTTATTAGGCTACTGAAATTTTGTCCTAGACCCTAAACTCATAAAAGGAGGCAAATCTCTCAGCCCCAAGCACCTGCAGAGGCAAAAGTAGGTAATATATGAGAAGACAAATTAGACTACCAAACCATTCATTTTCAAATTTGAAAAAACACTGTCCTGATGGCGCTCTGTGACAATTGCTCTAAGAGCAGAGTGCATAGAGTCAAGGCTGCAGGAAAGATTTTAATAAAAGTGAATTCCTTATAAGCCATATTCCCTAGCAGAAAGATATGAATACCAGAGCTATAGGTAAGAAAAATATAAGTTTGATGGTTCAAAAAGAATTTGCCTGGAAAAGGTTAATTAAAAGTCTGATGGAGAGTCAATAAAGGCAGGCAGGAGAAATGTGAGGCATGAAGACCATCAGGTGATTCCCAGTGGGAAAGATTTTCAAACTCCACACCCCAGGGAGGAAGTTGTCATCATGGCCTTCACTGGAGCACAGAAAAGGCATATCCAAGGTGCTGTGCTCATAAAGTATCCAGACTAGAAAAGACCAATGTTTTGTTTTTTTTTATTCAGAGATGTTTATCCATCTGCAATTTAATAGGGAACATGGTAAAATTACACACACTCCTGCCTTTTAATACTAACCACTTAGTTACTTTACCTTCTTAGGCCTTTGTTACCTCAGCAGTTAAACAAGGGAGGTGAACCAGATGATTTCTAAGTTCTCATCCAGAGTTTTAAAAAGTATCATGTATGTGAAAAATGCTTATGTGTTCAGTAACACACTCCTTCCTAATAGGCCACTGTACCTTTTTATATCATGATACATCTAGTGGAGCCGAACTTACACAGTAAATTGCACAGTTATAGGCTTGAAGCAGAAATAATTCATTGTCTTATTACCTCTATGCTAATAGTATCATGTCTCTGTAGAGAATAAAATCAAGCACAAAACATACAATAAATATTTAATATATTCCTCACAGAAAAGAAACTGTGTAAAGCCATGTCTTGGCTTTCCCCCACCCCAACATTGCTGGACCAATTTAAGCAAAAGAAGGCAGTTCAGGAACTGCTTACACAGGAGGAGGCTCTGCTTAGAAGCAGATTTGTACCACTGTAGTCTGTGTGGTCTACAGGGCAACACAGTGGACAGGGAGATTTGGATGCTAGGCCTAAACCTTTTAGCAATCATGTAACTCCAGGCAAATATCTCACCTTTACTGCCTCCATTTTCCATCTGTAAAATAACTACACTTCTACATGTCTCTTCTACCTCGAAAATGGGCCAAGTACAGAGATAAAGTATGTGAAAATGCTGAGTTCTAGAGAGGAAAAGTGTCATAGGCAGATAAGTGAGCACTCCTTGCCTGAAACACTTTGGCAGTAAACTCACTCTGAAGTAAACTCACTATTGTAATCAGATTGAGACAAGTAGGGTAGAGTCACTGGACCACAGAGTTGCAAAGTGAGTTATCAGAAAGTAAGAGCAAACAATACTGTGACAAGAATGTGACTTTGACAATATGATTGTGACAGGCAGCACACACAGCCTAATCTCCCCAATGAAAGAACTCAACTAGACTGGCGTGAGACACAGAGGGCTCATAGGCTTCTGGGCTGTGAAAACATTTTCCATCTTCCTTCCTTTATTTCTTCCTCCCATGCATCTCTTCCCCCTTTCCTTCATCCCTTCCCTCCACACATTCAAAGATTTTGCTCTGAAATCTGAAGTGTTCCTTATTATAGATATGGAAATAGACCTTAAATTGCTTAGTCATTTAAATTACAATGACTAAAGTTCCATAATCAGTAAATGTGACTGAGGAAACCCCTGGGCTTTTGCTAGCTTTGTCTATAGACTCCTAATAGCTGCTCCTACAGAGGCTCAGACAAGGGTCTGCAGAGGAAACTCAGGACTGCTGCAGCGTGGACTGGCAGGGGACCAGCCAATCAGGTGGGCTAAGCCCATCTTCCTTCAGATTTTCTCCTTCATATATTCAGCATTTCCCCTGAATATGGAGGGAAAGCCATAATCTATGTGCCAATTATAGTGAAGAGTTTTCAATTATTATCTCATTAAGACATTATTTATTTCTTAGGATATAAATAAATAATTTCTTCTACAATACTGGACAGAAGATAGACAAACGGAGGCCAGAAGACTAGTTTGGAGGATGTCATGAGAGCAAGATGAAGAGGGCCCACATAAAGGCAAACCATATCAGAACTGTCTCTCCGTGGAAAAGCATTTCTATTTGAAAAGGCCAAATAAGAAATATTCTTTTGAAGTAAAAGTTGATTTCTCTGTGTAGTTCAGGTCAAAGTATTTCAAGTCAAAGACTATAGAATCCAATGACTCTAAACCAGCTATTTCCTCACTGCAAAATCTAGAGGCTGAATTATACATATACTGATAACAATGGCAATAATTATCGCTTGAGTTTCTTCAGTGTTTCTCTATTCCCAGCATTGTAGCAGGTGCTTTACAAACACATAGGCCCTGGCAATAAGGCAGACTTTATTATACTCTATTTCCAGAGGAAAAAACTTGAGATTGAAAAGTTAAGAAACATATCTATAAGTAGCATGGGATAGAGGCAAGATCCAAACATTGGTCTGTCTGCCTCCAGAGTCTGTGCTTATTAGATTATGTTATGCTGTCTCCATGTTTATCTTTTTAAGATTTCGCTCACATTCCTTTTTACTTCTAGGAATGCTGATTAAGGGGAAAAAGAAGGCAACAGCAAGAGCATCAGCAAGGGAGGAGGGGAAGTAGACAAAAGGCATGTTAAGAAGGAAGAAGAGAAAACCACATCACTTCCTAAACTATGGTTCTTGTCTTAGAGAAATAGATGCCACAGCTGTCACACTTAATAAATTCACTTATACTATGCTCCCTGCTGCTGCCTTAGAGAGGGTAGGAAGAGGAAAGTGGGACTTCCAAGATTGCTGCCTCTGACAGACCTGAGTGCAGTGAGATTGACAGCTTGTCGAGCACCCCTCCCAACCCCCTGAAATGAGAAGGGCCGACCTGGGTGCCTATGACCCTCACTGACTGTCTACATTGGGACAAGCTAGAGCTCCTCCTCTACCCTGGCCCACAGGCTCCTCCTCCTCCTTACCTTGGCCCTGAAGCCTGCTCACATCTCCTGATCCCAGGTCTTTCCCTTTGTCTCTTCCTCCTTATTCAGATGACCACAGTCCAAGCAAACAGCAGAAGGGACCTAACTCATCTGGATTACATTAGCTCCTTGTATCATGCTATTTACATTCACGAAATATGGTATTGTGAGATCACATTTAGCAAACCTTTTCCTTAAAAACAGTTTTATTCTCTAATCCACTTTTTATTGGTTAGGAGCAAAACAAAATGGATCATATACTTAAAAGCAGAGGGAAGAAAAGAGACATACCATTCTAGAACTGTCTAGCAAGCAAATGCCCCAAGAATATTTATCCAAGTGGTTACCCTGGGATATCTGAGGGGAAACGTGAAAGCAATTTTCTTGGCTATCATCACTTTAATATGAAATTTAAACCCCAAACACAACCACAAGCACATTCCTTTAATTTGAGGAAAGTAAAATTGCGCTTAGGGAGCGTGGACAAAGCTCTTACCTGGCATGACCATAGTCTGTGGGGCTGCAGCATCATTACTTAAGCAGAGACGGCCACCTTTGGCTAATCTATCGCAAAGCAAGGTGATGTGTTTTTTCAGTCGGCTTGTGTCTTTAGGTATGTTCAGCTGGCTGTTGAGGTTCAAAGCCTGTTCCTTTGAACTCTTTGATAGGCAGGTCTTCAATAAGTGAGAAATGGCAGCATCCACCGTTTCTTCCCAACCCTGTATGCAAAAGCCAGGGAGGATGACAATGAGCCAAGTGGGCACTTTACTGTTAACCAGGTTATCCAAATGATTGAGTGTTTATTATGTTCAGGTTCTGGAAAAAAAGCTTGGTCCCTGCAATACTCCAGACCAGACACATTTTGAATTCTAGCTCTGTCAGCTGTTTGACCCTGAAAAGGTTACTAATTCCTCTTGGCCTCATCCTCCACGAGGGTTGGGGTGATTAAATGAGATGATATATGAGAAGCTCTTAGCACCGTGTCAGGCACAGAGTAATCAGTAACAATAAGATTAATCTCCAGTGCAGGTCTGTTTGATGATCTGGTGGGGGAAGCTGCCAGAAGTATCGTCTGTTTTGCTTTATACTTCTGCCAAAGGAGAGCTGGCCCAACAGGCAGGACCTAGACAGGACCTATGGATACCTTGGGAGAAACTGAAATGGAGATAAAACCCTGATGTGTCAGCTACCAGTGACACAGCCATGGGGTTGCAGGCAAAAAAACCAAAGGAGCTAATTTCAAGATGGATTTTGTGAGACACAAGGGCCCATTCTAGTCCCATTTCACTCAAGTGACAAAAAAAGTAACACAAAGCAAGAAATCATTTAGCCTGCTTTTGTTGGGAATAGTGTGACTGTGCTGTGGTGAAGACCTGGAGAAGTATAGCATCACCTTAGTACCATGAAGGCTGTGATCCTAGGAACAGCGGTGCTGTGGAAGGTCCTCAGCATTGCCACAGAGGATGCTATCACCAGCAGGACTGGCACAGGCAGGGTCACCTTCAGGTGGGTACAGATAAGATTTGCAATAAGGAGTGGGTGGTGAGGGGGTAAAGAGCAGGATGGATCAATTGATGGACTTCCATTAGGCATCCCAGGAGGCCCAGAGATTCCTGGGTAAGATCTTCATGGGGGTTTGAGGTACTGAGCAACAGGGAAGCCTGAATGAAATTTGGGTGTTGGTTTCTAGAACTCTTTCAGTTCCACAGCAACATCACAGACTTGAAGCCAGAACCTCAGAGGCCATCCGCTTGCTGACTTTCCTGCTTCCTAAACTCTCTCCTCAGCCAGCCTCTTGGGAGAGTAGTTTTCCGTCACCCCCAGCCTGTCTCTGGGAGAGTAATTATGTCATTTAAAGAACACCCTTCAGCAATGATCATGAGCAGGCAGAAGTTTCTGGATTTGCTTTTCCTGTTTGGGATAAAGTTTTGAGTACTGAAATGTGAAAAGAGTGATCAAATTATGTTTTTTCCTCCTCTGCTATTCCTTTAAGGAAATAATATTGTATACAGTACTTCCTGCAGGCATTGTTACATTCAGCTTCTTGTTTCCTTTCAAAGCCTTGCTATTAAGAATTTAAGACTTGTAATATCTTGACCTGAAGTGGATTTATTTATATATCCATTCAGCATTAAAAAAAAGTGCCATTCGTACCCACAGGCTGACAAGGCCAAGAGCACCATGGGCCATATACTCAAAGTGCTATGCAAAGAGAGACAGAAAAAGAAGTTATTCTCATACAATATTCCAGAATAGTTCAATACCCTTACAATAGAGGTGATAAATCTGAGACTTGGATGACACGTGGCTCTGGAAGCCCTCACTGTTATTGCCACTCCATCTTCAACCTTGTTTTTGAGGCACTTTTGAAATATGCAAATCAGATGATGTTATTCCCAAGCTTCAACTCCTATATGTAAATGCTAAGTTTAGTATTTAAGGCTCTTTCTGCCCCAGCTTCTGCTCCACTGTACTCTCTTCCCACCCACCTGCACCCACGCTCCCTCCTGCTCAGGCCTCTCACATGTTCAGTTCTCATGCTGCTATACCCTACTCCTACTCTTTACCTGACTGACTCCCACTTTCACCTCAGCTCAGGCACTGGCACCTAAGGATGACATTCACAGGCCCTCTTCAGGGCTCTAGCACACCTCACCCAATGCTGGGGTTGCTGTTTGCAAGTCTAGCTTCCCCAACTGGAGTGCTGGGAACGATCCACATCATTGTACTTGGTGCACTGACAGTGGTCAAGAAATATGTTTGCAGGACTGAGATGGTAGGATATAGAACCAGCATGCTAGAGTTGGGAGGGTTTTGGAGATCTTTAAGTTAAGTCTTGTGGGATTTTCCCAGGATCCTTTAGATAATACCAACCATCTGCCCAGACAGGAATATCTTCAAAATCCAAAATTATATTATTTTTTTGGGGGGTGGTACCAGGGATTGAACCCAGGGGTACTCAGCCACTGAGCCACATCCCCATCCCTTTTTATATTTTATTTTGAGACAGGGTCTCACTAAGTTGCTTAGGGCCTCACTAAGAACAATTGCTGAGACTGGCTTTGAACTCACCATCCTCTTGCTTCACGTCTCCCCAGCCTCTGGGATTACAGACATGTACCACTGTGCCTGGCCCAAGATTTATGTTACTTTTTGAGGCAGTTCACTCCTCTCAGGACATGTGCAACCAACAGAAAGCTATTTGCTTTCTAAACCGAAGTTGGCTTCAGTGGCCCTTGTTCTAACCTCCAGAACCATGCAAAATCAGTCTAAACTCTCTTATACATGACAGCCCTTTATATCTGTGAAGACAGCAATTCTGTACCCTCTCCTCCAGAATAAACATCCCAGTTCCTCCAGCTCTTCCTTATATAAACATGGTTTCAAGTTTTCTCTCCATCCAAACCACTCTTCTTTGAATGGGTTCCAATTTTAAACACTTAAAAATTTATGCAGCTAAGGAGAGAACCCCAAACTGACCCCAGGACACCAGGCTGGGCCTGGTAGTACAGGCTGGGACACTGGCCTCCCTCCTGTTTTCTGGGGATCCTACCTGCCAGCCTGGCTTCTGCTCTCTTGGCTGCTCCACCATGCTCTTGTTTCACAATGTATACACGAACACTTCAAGCCTAGGCCCTGCCACACTCGCCACTGTCTTCCCTTCTTGGCTCACACAGCAGCTTCATTAGACCAAAGTGCAGACTCTACAACTACTGCAGAACTTGACATTGATTGACATAATCCATTAATCCAGATTCTTTCATCTACTGACCCATTTCTATTGTCCCTTTATTGATGTAACTAGGAAAATTAGGAAATAATGATTTTAAAATGACTGGAAAATCCTCTCAAGAAGACCTCAAAGACTGCAAAAACAGTTTCCTAACCACTAAAGAATAATAAACCACTAGTTACTACAAAGATATCTCTCTGCTACTACTAAAATCTAAATTAGACAAATATCAAAAATTGACTCTTCATCCCAATAATAATGAAATGAGACAAGGAAAGACCAAAAAAGCAACCCAGATGTTACTGGAGAAGACAAATTTTCAAGTTGCTTTTGGTGCCTTTGACAAAGATCTCTGGAGTATAAGAAGAAAAAATCCTTTGAGTATATTTTGACATTTGTATCCTCTGTGGTCATTTCAGCACGAATACAGTTTTCACTCTCCGATAGACTCTTCATCTACGCAAACTTCTGTATTAGTAAGTAGATTACAGCAGTGTATTAGATAATTTAAGTAGGTATGGAATTTAGTTAGCATAGAAGTACCTCAATAGAATTTCTTTGCCTACTTCCAACTTGCAAATCAAGTAAAAAATCACGTCATATTTAGATATTTGGCATGGAATAGAATGAAGCATGATGCCAATACTTCAGAGAGATTGCTACTAAAATACAGAGTTATTATTTGCAAGGTCTGAATTGCTACATAAATTCAAATATGATAATCAAAGAGAATATATTTATGAGACAAGAGGAGCCTTTGAAATGGGAGTTTAGTTTACATAAAAATACAATTCATTAATCCACCATGTAACATACCTACCTAATGAAATATTAAACAAAACTGTGTGGAATATAGAAACTACATGTGAGAAGTACCTTAAAAGTAAGCTATTTTGGTGTCTGAGTCTATCATTTTTATTTACAGCCCATATCTAAACATACCTACATGCCTCACATGCACATACCTAACTTATCCTTTAAAGCTGCATGTAGGAGAGTGAAAGCAAATCTTAATACAGAGGAAATATCTCCAAAAATATCTGGAAGGGAACTAAGCATATACCCTTCAGTGAGAACTGGGTTTTGTTTTAGTTCTCAAATCTACATGTTAAACTCTAAAATCTCAGTTGACTGACCTATGTATGACTTTTAGAAAACAACAGCAGGTAGATAGAGGAAGAACTAAAGGCAGGAAGGAATTTAAACATATGTGTTATTCTACTTTAAGTATTGGAAATTAACTTAGTCATTAGGTTTGGGAAGGGTGTGTTCACATTTTCTAGTATTAATAACTGGGTTTTCCCTTCATTCCCAAGACCTTGTCTATACCCACACTTTATGGTTTGGATCTTAAATGTTCTCCCAAAACTCAAGTGCTGAAGGCTGGGTCCCCAGTTGGTGGCATGATGGGGAGGTAGTGCAAACTTTAGGGGTAGAACTAGTTGGAGGAAATAGGTCACTGAGTACATCCTCTTGAAGGGTACAGGGGACTCAGTCTCCTCTTCTCTCTCTCCCTGTTTCCTGGATTCCATGAAGTGACTAGCTTTGTTCTACCATGTGCTCACCACCATAATGTTCTGCCTTGCCAAAGGCCCCAAAGAAATAGAGTCAGCCAATCATGAACTGAAACATCAAAACCATGAGTCAAAATAAACCTTTCTTCCTTTTAAGCTGTTTATCTTGGATATTTTGTCACAATGACACAAAATGAAGCTGAATGTGGGACACATCACTGTGGGAACTTTATTTTTGTCTTAGTCCATTGCCTGAGTCCCTTTCTTGGGAGCCTACTTAAAGTGTCACTCTGACAGACTGGGCTGCCTTGATCTTTGCCAGATGCCCTCCAATGAACTGGACTCTGTCTGTGGCCTTACTGCCTGTTTCTCCAATGCCCAGTTTCTTGCTATGGGTATCCACAAAAGGCTACCCAGTTTTCAGCTTCCCTGTTTCACCTGCCTCTGCAAAGCCTCTTATACTACATGGGGATCACAGATGTCTTTGGGTACCAGGGTGATACCCAAGTGTGCCCTGTTTCCATGGGTCAGCTCTTTACATTGAAGTTCCTGGCCTTGCTTAGTCTAATCCTCCTGACAGAAGTCAAACAGGTTATTTTTTAACTACAAGACCAGAGAGCTGCAGCTGAGTTTCTGATTGCTCTGCTCTACTTATCCCGCTAGTCTCCACTGGTCACGGTGCCCAAATATCAGTACCAAGCAAGTGGCTTATCAGAAACAGTAAGAAGCAAAAAGTCTAACCCATTTTGTAAAATTAACTCCTTAGGGTAGTAATCAAATAAATCAAAGAAAAAATAAAATGAGAATATTCCCAGGATACCTGTAAATTAAAACAAGTGAGTTAAGATAGCTGCCCCTTCTGGGTTCTGACTTATCCTCATTCACCTCCTCTGTCCCATTCACTCAATCTCCTAAGGTATATCTGAGGTCTCCATAAAAACAGGAATAATATTATTCACTATGTCAATCCTTCAAAGGTGATAATGCACTCTGGAATCTTAATTAGAAGACAATATGGAACCAGTGAATATATTTAATTCTATCTTTTTCCACATTTTTATTGGTACATTATAGTCATACACAATGGTGGTCTTTGTTGTTACACATTAGTATATGCAAACAATATAACAATATAATTTGACCAATTTGGCTCCCCAGCAATTCCCCCCTCCCTCCTCACCTCTCACCCCTAGTGATGCTTTCCTCTATTCTATGGATCTTCCTTTGATTTTCATGAAATTCTCCCCACACACAACTTTTATTCTGTCTTCTATAGCTTCAATCCTGCTTTCTCTTTAAATAACAAAAAAAATAAGTATAACATTGAAAACCAATGTGCAAAACAACATCTTTAATTTTTTTTTTTACAAATTATAAACTCCTGAAAACTTGTTTATAATAGAAACACTACCACATTCTTAATTGTAGTAGTATATGGAAAACCCACCAAGTGCCATAGCACTGTTTATTACCAATGTGCAAAACTTAACTCTCAAGGAAAGAAAAAGGATAAAAAAGAAGATCAGTCTAAAGAAACAAATGGAAACTATATGGCCATGGCCCAGGTTTCAGTTGAGGAAAGAAGACTGTCATACACAATGCCTGTCTAGCATTACGTACTTCAAGGCAAAACAACCTTTACATCATATTTACTTATCTTTTAAAGACTGTATTAAAGGGAAATAAATTTTCTCTTGCATAGATGTACAGGATTCATACTAGAAAGTCTGGCTATTTATTTGACCCACAGAACATAATCAGCATTATTTTGTACTGCTTTCTAATATAATAAGCAAAACAAAGTAAAAATAATTGTATGAAGGGTCATTATAAACCCAAATAAAACTTTGTATGTTAGTTGTAAATTACATATTGTGGAAGGAATAGTATTTACCTATGTTCAGATTATTTCCAAGGAATAGACTGTATTCAGTCAATATAGGGAGCTGTCATGTAAAGAGGGTTCAAAATATTGAGCTAGTCACCCTTGAGCTGTTAGTCATCTGAAACAGCTCTTTGAATCTGAAATATAAAATAAAATTATAACGTGAAACTAAGTTGTATAGTCTATATGGTATCAATGAATTTGAAATCATACTCATTGATTTTTATAAAATAAAGCACTGAAAAAAGTCAGCTTGAAATTTTTCAAATCATTGCTAATAAAATGAAGAAAACTGTACATGTAAACCACTCACTCTCATTCCCCAATATCATTCTTTTTTATTTTAAATTGATCTTGTTGGGCTTTTGGAATTCTGAATTTCTTTTGTCATGACTCCAAAGCTGTAAAAATCTGAGGTTTCAACCAAAATTAGATGGAGGTGGAAACCTATCCACACTACTTTGTGAAAAATCAAGCACACTGCTTGTTACTGGATGAAAATCAAAACCTGTTTAACAAACAAAAGTTAAGCAACCTTCACAGAGCTGCAGTATAAGCAGAAGCACAAGACTGCTTCAAACCAACTGACCCTGATCTTCCCCCCCCCCACCCCAAAAAGCTTATACTTTGTCAAGAAATTTGCAATTAACCTGTACTCCCATCCTGACCCTATGGTTTTAGGTTGAGGAATAAAAAGCAAATTACCTACATTATTAAGAAACTTGATCCTGGATGGCCATAATCAGTTTAAAAAAATAAAACAAAGCATTAATAAAATCTGAAAGAGTTAATCTCATTGATTAAGCACTGAAATTTGCTTCAGGCAAAAGCTTCCAGTCACATGCACTATTCAGAAGCAACTTACAAAAGAATTAAAGACAGGAAAATCAAATTGATAATGAGGGAGTCCAAGGGAAAGTTGATTCTGGTGATGGTAAGTTGAATCATTTGGACCAATTTTCTAAGAATACTTAGAAAAAAAATTAAAAATTTCTTCAAAGGCACAGGAAAGCTAACAAGATAGTAAAAAAAAAAGTACTAGATAAAGATCTAGGGAATAATGGAGGAGCAGGATGGTGAACCCCAAATTTGAGGTTACTTTCCTCCTGAGATCATTAGATGTGTGCTGTCACATGCTGCACAGTACCACCATATTCACCAGCTCACACCATACTTGCTAATATATATTTATATATGCTAATATATTTTCACAAAGAGGCTATGAAAAGTACATATTGGAAATGAGAAGACATAAGCTTCTGACTTATTAAGGCTTAAACAAACATAAGCTTTCTGTATCTGAGAAACTTACTTTAATTTTCTAGGTCTCAGTTATCTCATCAGTAAGAAGCTACAACAGTATTTTTCTTCCTGGGTGCTTGTTGAGATTTAATGAGACTTCTTTTTAGTAACTGCAGGTAGTTAATTCCATGCCATGTTTCTTATTTGTGAGAGTCTTCTCTGAAGGTTTATTTCTTCTGTGCAAGTTCACTTGATTAATATCAGCAACAACAAACAGTAAAACACTTTGAATGTAAGGACCTCTTATATGATAGAAAATGTGCTAAGAATTTTATAAATAGAGGGTGGGGTTGTGGTTCAGTAGAGTGCTTGTCTAGCATGTGTGAGACCCCAGGTTTGATCCTCAGCACCACATAAAAATAAAACAAAGTTATTGTGACCATCTGTAACTAAAAAACAATCTTTTAAAAGAATTTTACAAATAGCATTTCAGTTCATCCTCTTTACTAGCCTATAAGATAGGTGTCATGATCTCCAAATGAGGCTCTAGATGTAAGGTATTTCATTACAAATGACTTAATTATTAACAATAGTAGTGATAATGAAATCCAGGGCTATAAGTCCCATTTCTTTGACCACTACACTATGGAGCACTTCTTTCCCATTTCATTATGTATATCTTTCAATCTTTTTTGAGAAGATCTGCTTAGGGTCCTTTTACTATATTGAGATTTAGAAATGACTTCTTCCACTAGAAAATTTATGGCCACAATATTAATTCTTGATTTTAATTCTTGCACTATAGAAGTCTTGTTAAGGAAGTAGGTGTCTAATCTGATATGATGGCGATTTGAGCCTACTTTTTCTTCTATTAGATGTAGGGTCTCTCGTTTAATCCCTAGGTCCTTTATCCACTTTGAGTTGAGTTTTGTACCTGGTGAGAGATAGGGGTTTAATTTCATTTTGTTGCATATGGATTTCCAGTTTTGGCAGCACCATTTGTTGAAGAGGCTACCTTTTCTCCAATGTATGTTTTTGGCGCATTTGTCTAATATAACTGTAATTATGTGGGTTATGTACCATTGGTCTACCATCTAATTTGGTGCCAATACCATGCTGTTTTTGTTACTATTGCTCTGTAGTATAGTTTAAAGTCTTGCTAAGGATTGCTTTAGCTATTCTGGGTCTCATATTTTTCCAGATAAATTTCAAGACTGCTTTTTCTATTTCTATGAGGAATGTCGTTGGGATTTTGATTGGAATTGCATTAAATATGTATAGTGCTTTTGGTAGTATGGTCATTTTGACAATATTAATTCTGCCTATCCAAGAACAAGGGAGAGCTTTTCATTTTCTAAAGTCTTCTTTAATTTCTTTCTTTAGTGTTCTGTAGTTTTCATTGTAGAGGTCTTTCACCTCTTTTATTTGGTTGATTTCCAAGTATTATACTTTTTTTGTGGCTATTGTAAATGGGGTAGTTTTCCTAATTTCCCTTTCAGAGGATTTGTCACTGATATACAGAAATGCCTTTGATTTATGGGTGTTGATTTTGTATCCTGCTACTTTGTTGAATTCATGTATTTTTACCACTTGCACATCAGATAGAACACTAACCTCTAGGGTATATAAAGAACTCTAAAAGCTAAACTCCAAAAAACCAAATAACCCAATCAATAAATGGATCAAGGAACTGAACAGACACTTCTCAGAAGATGATATACAATCAATCAACAAATATATGAAAAAATGTTCAACATCTCTAGCAATTAGAGAAATGCAAATCAAAACTACTCTAAAATTTAATCTCACTCCAGTCAGAATGGAAGCTATTAAGAATACAAACAACAATAAGTGCTGGCAAGAATGTGGGGGAAAAGGCACACTCATACATTGCTGGTGGGACTGCAAGATGGTACATCCAATATGGAAAGCAGTATGGGGATTCCTTGGGAATCTAGAAATGTAACCACCATTTGGCCCAACTATCCCACTCCTCAGTCTATATCCAAGGGTCTTAAAAACAGCATACTACAGGGACACAGCCACATCAATGTTTATTGCAGCACAATTCACAATAGCTAAACTGTGGAGCCAACCTAGATGCCTTTCAGTAGATGAATGCTTAAAGAAAATGTGTATATATGCACAATGGAATACTACTCAGCATTAAAAGAGAATAAAATCATGGTATTTGCAGGTAAATGGATGGAGTTGGAAATATTATGCTAAGTGAAGTAAACCAATCCCCAAAAAACCAAATGCCGAATGTTTTCTCTGATATAAGAATGCTGATCCATAATGGGGATGAGGGGCATGGGAGGAATGGAGGAACTTTAGATAGGGCAAAGGGGAGGGAAGGGAACAGAGGGGGAATGGGGGTAGAAAAGATGGTGGAATGCATTGGATATTATTACCCTGCGTACATATATGAAGACACAAATGGTGTGACTCTACTTTGTATACAACCAGAGACATGACAAATTGTGCTCTATATGTGTAATATCAATTGAAATACATTCTGCTATCATATATAAAAATTAGAATAAATTAAAAAAAGAAAAAGAAAAAAAGAGTAGAGTGATCTATGTCAATCTGGTTGAGTCAAACATTTAGAAGAGTTCATCAAAGCTTTTAGTACCTGCATAGACTACTGAAACTGACATCTGAGAATAACTTTGGGGGGCCATGGCTCCTGAAAACATAACAATGATCAGATTTGATTCTGATGAGTCTAAATCATACATGCTCATCATACAGGGACTCATTATTGAGACTACTTGGAGCAGCTACCGATGTTATCAAATCATAAGATTACATGGGGTAACAGACTTCCCAAGTACCAAAATATCTGAGAGAGTCCTAAGAAAATTCAAGAGACTCCCAAGCACTAAAGAACCACCATGTGAGCAAACTACAGGCATCAATCTCTCCACTGACAATGCTGCACTAAATATCTCAAAGAACAGGAATGACCAAACTCAAGGGGAAAAAATGACCAAATTCAAACTCAAAAATACATAAAACCAATGATTAAAGTGTAAAGTAATACACTTTTCCTTCTATTTTTCTCTTCTCCCTTTAATTAGTTCAGATTTTTTAGAACCACCCAGAAACTTCACTATTTTAAGATGTGGCTACCTACTTCCTGTTTAATCAGGATTTCCAATGGGTATGAAACAGCTACAGAAAGATCTACATACAATTCACATTTCTATTTTCTTCAAACAGAATTCAAGTCTGGAGAAAAAGTATGTAGGATAGTACCCAAAATGACTGTGTTGTGTATCATTCAATGTTAGTGTCATTTTTCATAGCAATCAAGCTAAAATAAAGGTAATGCAGTTGCTCAAATCTCAAAGCTGTAATTATTTATGAGGTTGCATGTTTATGCTTATATTGATTCTAATTTTAAATGTCTTTTCTCATTAAATAAAGCACTAATTTGAATACTATAGTCATTTATTTATTTTAAAATACTTAGGGGCAACTAGAACAAAACATTACACTAAATACTGTGAAGTTAAAAACATCAATAAAGTTGAATCAGATATGGAATTTACACTCCAGTACCTTATACTCAGTGATGAGAATCTTAAAAATATAACAACATATAAATAAAACGTACTCAGAAAGGTATAGGTAAAGTGCTTTAGGAATGATTAGTTTTAACCCCCATATGCCAGCCCACTTTCATCAAGAATTATTTATCAAATACAAGTTATTCAATGTTCTCTCTGATACGTGGATGCTGAAACAAAATTAGGGGGTTGAGGGTTCATTGGGTTAGACAAAGGGGAATGAAGGGAAGGGTAGGGGAATGGCAATAGGAAAGACAGTAGAATGAATCAGACATAACTTTCCTATGCTCTTATATGAATACACAACCAGTATAATGCCACATCATGTACAACTGCAAGAATGGGAAGTTATACTCCATGTATGTATAATATATCTAAAAGAAAAAAATTTTAAAATAACAAAAAAAGTTTCTCAAACCAGAAAGTCTTTATACTTCTCTAAAAAAATATAATGTATCTT
The DNA here is from genome assembly GCF_001458135.2 of Marmota marmota marmota. Classification (NCBI taxonomy): domain Eukaryota; kingdom Metazoa; phylum Chordata; class Mammalia; order Rodentia; family Sciuridae; genus Marmota; species Marmota marmota. The sequence continues at coordinate 9,692,012 of NW_026000153.1, read as the reverse complement.
CTGATCAGTTTTGGGCAAGAATTGATTACACAGTTTGAGTTCATTTTAGTATTATGGGAAGCAAACCACAAATTGATTAATTTTGTCAGCATTTTCTAGGACAGAATCCAGCTCAAGTGTATACATAAACACAAAACAATAAATCCACATTTATCCTTGTTAAAGTAGTCAAATTGGAAAAGAATAAAAACTCAACATGATCAGCTCATCCAAAGTTTCTTGATTGTATCAGATTTTCATTTTTGTGAGGTCCTTTAGTTTGAGTTCAAATCTTTCCTGTTATTTTCTTGGTATGTGACCTTGGGCATATTTCTTAATCTGCATATTGGAGCTAATAGGCCTGAGATAAGGATATGAACATAAGTAGTTTACCTGGGAAATGATCCAAGAAGTACCAACTGGGAGTGGGGAAATGAGATGGGGAAGAGGTAGAAGTCAATAAAGGGTATATTATTGAGCAGGTGCCATTATACAACTGGTTCTCAATCCTGCTGGACAACCCTGGGAGATGGTATTTAGAAGGGAGCTGGGTATTAATCTACCAAATCCCGTCAGTAACTGGTTGAGCATGGTGGCTAGGCTATATAACCTCTACCACAGAGAGGAAGTCCTCAGCCAAAAAAAAAAAAAAAAAATGCAGGTTTTCATCAAGTGGAAGCTTTCAGGAATGAGAAGTGAAGAACTTGGGTAGTGCATATACAACATCTGTCACACCTCCTTCCTCAAAGGGATATAGTGAACATGAGATAATGTATCAAAAGTTATTTGTCATTGCCTAGCATAGAAACTGCTCAAGAAGAATTAGTTTTCTTACATTCTTTTGAATTGTCTGAGGCAGGTCCATCTTGTACATGTGCATGCTTAATTCCTCTACTTTTTTCTTTACACAACAGGAAATATTCTAATTATAGAGGTTTATTGGACTTGAATCTGAGATTGCTAAAAACTACATGGACATGTTTATGACCTTGAATTCAGACCCAATGAGTTAGAAAGCAACTAACCACTGCAGTTAAAGCATAGAAATTAGATTTTATTTCCTAAGAAGCTGGAAAATTTCATCACTCCAAATGCAAAGAGTGAAGTATACTCTTGTTAACAATATTAGTGATTTCATCTGAAAATTCTTATTCACTGTGGTGGGAAAGAAGATCTGTATTTCCTGCAGTTCTCACAAACTCCATATCAGTAAGATCTAAACTTAGATTTCATAACTATGTTATACAATCTGCCAGATTAAAAATGATAGCAATAGAGACCAAATCTTCATTATTCCTCACAGTTTACTTGTGGCTTTATCTTAAAAAATCAACAATTGAAAGATTTTCCTGTGTATATGGAATGTGCTTCTGGTCAAGGATGCCTGCTCCCAGATGGAAAATCAAGACCTTGCCTTTTTCTGTAACTTCCTGCCCCAAATTTAATCTATTTGCAAGATCCCTCTTAATAAAAGAAGTCCATAATTATGATTCTTTTACTCTGTTCTTATAGTTATGTTCCATCAGTTCTGGCACATCCCCCACCCCCCACCCCCACATTTCCACATTTTAACATCCCTGAAGGATGCATCTAACACTTAGTGATATCAACAAGTGCTGGCTTCAGTCTTTGGTCATCCTGTAGTTAATACTGCCTGTGTATATGCAGCCTTTATCTCAGCTGTTCACTTTATGTTACTTCCACTAACTTATACGTCATGTTCTTACTACCCTGTCGAGCTGCCATTTAAAATTTCTTTAAAATTTACACTATGACCTGTCATTGAACAAAAAAGTTACTGTGTTCACAGAAAGGCATGAAAATAGAGCAGTTGGAAGTATTAACTTGTTATTACTGAAGTGAGCATTCATGAGTGAAGACTGACGGCAATTCCATATTTTCTTACAAAGCAAAAGCTAAGCGCTTCCCAGGATGTAAGACAAGAAGATACCCAAAGGTAGAAAAAACTATGTTATGCTTTGTTACTGGGATACATGCACATATAAGACTATCCTTTGCCAAGAAATACAACTGAAATCAGAAAGAATTGCCAAATCTCTGGCATAGATGTGATTTGATTAATTAGCATATCATGCAAAATTGTAATTGGAACAGTAACGATCAATTTGCCTAAAATGCCCTGCTGTTATTTTAAGCTGTTTAACTTTCAGTAACATGATTCAACTTATTTAAGTTAAAGAAATTTTTCAGAATGGATAGCAGAGGCTCAGAAAAAAATGTCATGGAGGCAACAGTGTCATAGTCATTAAGAAACAGTGCATCAACCACAGTCTTCCTGGCACATAGATCAGGCTGTGAGGAAAAACACAATTGGCATGACCTGTAGTGTAAAGGTGATTTAGCAGAATCAAACTTTAAAAGTTTTAGGAATACCTTAATCAGCTTATGTTACTTACACATGTCTTCCTATTAGGGCACAAGAGTACTTATACCATGAAAGATCTCTTTCAATTATTATTAAAATTTTTCAAGTTATAAAACCATTATATCATAGTTTAATTGTCAATGTTTCTGTTTTTCTTGTTGTCTTTCCTAACTAGTTCATAAAATAATGCCATAACTTAAAGTGGTTGGCATCTTATTATTGTAAAACAGTGGTAATAATAACTCCCAATTCTGAGTACCCACCAGCTACCACATTTAGCACTTTATGTACATTACCTCAATGTTCCTCACAAAACCTTAAGAGGTATATAAAGGGTGTCCTCATGAAACCTCAAACCTTTGAAAAGTTTCCAAATGGGGTTATAAGTTTTTTGTTTGTATGTTTCTTTTTTTTTTTTTCCTGGTGGTATTGAGGACTGAACCCAGGAGCACTACACATGCTAAGCACATGCTTTACCACTAAGCTACACCCTCAATACAGATCAGTTTTTAAAAATATGGTTTAGCACCTCTGGTTGATGATGATGATGATGATGATGATGATGATGATGATGACATAGATAACTAAACACCAAAACACTAAATCTAAAATGATGATAAAATACTCAAGGGAGGCTCAGTGTGTGGTCTAGTTCACTGAAGCTAAACAAGTGATATAACTCTAAGTTATGTTGTGTTAACAAAATATAATTTGGATGTTATATATATTTGGATGTCTCATTTAAGAAGAAAACCTTAGTGTGTGTGTGTGTGTGTGTATATATATATATATTTTTTTTTTCAATGTTTATTGAGTTTCAATAAATCATTTAAAGAAGGCCACAGGCAAAGCTAATGAAGTCCAGATCATGTGGTTAAAAAAAAAAAAAAGGCAGCAGCAGCCCCAAAAGGATATACCTGAAATGTAGAAAGAGAAAGAAACTCCTTGAGTAACAGCTCCGGGACTAACCATGTAAGCCTGTGGTACTGCATTCCTCTGACCTGGCTGATGCCTTATTCTGCAGACAGTGTTTTCCATCCCACTCTGGGAATAAGACACTGGAGAGTCAAGTTCACTCACATTCTTAATATCATGTTCCTCTTCTGTACCATTTGTTTACTAGTTCAGTAAGAATATAAAGTGAAAACAAGCTGAAACCAAATCTCAATGAACACTCTCCCTTCTCTTCAAAGCAGAACCAGTGCTTAGGGTGTGGACTAGTTTACCTCTGTACAGATCAGCATCCCAATGCTCAAAGTCCCACAACTTTCCTAAGGACACGGATCTATTAAGTATTTGTTCAAAAAGAAATTTGAACCCCAGTCTGGCACATATTCTATTCAACTGATATGACACAGTTTCTACTTTCCAACTATTAGCATTAAAGTTGCTTTCAGTACTTCATAATTATAAATATAAACATTATGGTACCAAATGGATTTTAGTTTACTTCTTTTAGTGCATTAACTTAGATCTGATGTAGGATTAGTTTTATGACCCATATATTCCTAAAGTACTCTCTGGAAAGACCATACCAGAAATAGATGGGTATGTCTATTTTGCTACACATCTGTTGGACCATTTTTCAACAAATTTGGTTAAAACAATGTAACTAAAGTGTATATAACAGTAGCTTTCACTTGCATATATTTATCACTGGTAATATTGAAAATTTTGTGTTTACTTTTTTGAGTTATAAGAACCTGTGTGTGTGTGTGTGTGTGTATATATATATATGTATATATATATATAGTCATGCACAGCTTAACAACTGGGATACATTCTGAAAAATGTGTCATGAAGCACTATATCATATGAGCATTAGAGTACCCTTAAACAAACTTAAGAAAGCTACCATGTCACCAATTGATATAATCTTATGGTTGTATATTCAATCCATTGTTGGCCAAAATATTGTCAAGTGTCACATGACTGTATATGTGTCATGCCTAGCTATCAATCTATCTGTATCTTTTAATATCTGTATGGGAAAGAACAAGTTTTTTCTTATACAATCCAAAATATTTAGGGGTTATATAAATGGAGATAGTATGTTTCCTTTTCAAATAATAATTTTTAGAAACTGCATAGTTGTTGGAAGAACATCTATAATTATGTAAGACATTATGAAAATAAATGGCTTATTAAACAATCCCTAGATTGCTTACATATGACTATATGCTTAAATGCTTGAATTCTGTGGGGATGTGAAAAAATACATCTTTATTTTATAAGAAATATAAGACAAGCACATATGACAATTTTAGAGTATACTATGAGAGGTAAATTGTGTCATAACCCCAGGTGAAATTCACAAGAGAATGGAAGCCAGAATAAAAGGAAGGAAATGAAAATTGATCTGCCTCTTTAAAGAGGAAGGCAGAGGGGTAAAGAGCAGATACTATTTGAAGTGGAAAAAAAAAATAGCACTACCAGCCCTGGTTTGATGGAAAGAAATTGCATATCCATGGAAACTCAGCATTCTTAGAGTGAAAGGGGAGGGGGAAGCTGGGAGACATAAAAAACGAGTTCTAGAAATAAGATATGGTAGAGCCAAATGACTGAAAGTCCCACACACCTGGCACCGAGTTCAAACTGAACACAATGACCAAGAGAGCCACAGTAAGTATGGAAGCAAACATGCCAGGGGAGAGCAGTGGGCTGTAAGTCCAACAGACACAGGCTCAACACTGCAGACATAGGGGCAGAAAAGCTGCTACAGATGCCACCACAGTCAGCCAGGTGGAAAACCAAGGACCTGAGCCAAGAGGGTTTCCCAGAAACATTTCCAAATGAACACCAGAAGGCCAGGGTGAAGGAATAAACATGGAGATGCAGAGAGAAAAGGAACTGAATGTGGCTAAAGCACAGAGGGCGAGCTGGTTTTAAAGGAAAGTCACCAATTTCCATGTGTATGTTTCTGAAAGAATGTATTATCTTAGAAATGTCATAATCATCTATCTGTAATCAACAGACTTCAACTAGGTTAGGAAAAGGTATTTTAAGGAAATTGAATGAATGTAATCACCTTTCCAACCAGGAGTCAAAATGGTAAGCATTATGAGGGAGATGGTCATCATTTTCCTCACTGCAATTGTTTCAATTTTGCTTGTTAAGTTAATTTACATTGAAATCCCGTCTTATTTCAAAAAAGATTTGAGGGCTTATCCAGGAAGATTGATGCTTTAATTCTTCATTTATTGAGTTTCCCAATTTTAAAATACACAAATAACATTAAATGCATCCATTAAAGCACAATTTCATATTTGATACACATAAAGTTTAAAAATTTTGAGTTACAATATGTGCATTGTATCCTGCCTGGCTCCTATTCTGATGTACCTCAGTTATTTAGTTTTTTAAACAGCAAGAAACTCATCTTCTTGCTAAGGTATGTTATATTCAACTTCGGTGAGGTAGAACATTATACAACTTCTTAAAACCAGACCCATCTAACTAGCAACTGTGACACATGGTAAATGACCATTATGAACATAAAACTAATTATTTCATGTTTATCTTGCTGGCTAAGATCATGGGAAATACCAAAATATTTACTTTCTGCACTATGTTCCCATAGACAGTTTTAATTGTGATGATACTTGAACAGTCATAAAGGGAGACTTAATACTGACACCAGACTTCCTCCTCTTGTTTGCCTTTTAAGAAAAGGTCATTAATAATGGCAATGATTAGCCATCTCGGTCATCACTCAATCCAGACAGCTGGCACAATGGCCCTTACATCAAATCTGACCTGTGACGTAGAAGTCTTTAAACCTTGTAAGTGAGCCTTGATAAGTCCCTCCACACAATAGGATTTCCTATTATAAACATCTGTTTTCTCACATGAACCATGTTGAACATGTTAAAAATAAGTCTCTATTTTCATATCAGTTTGTAAAAGGAATAATCAATCAAAAGTAAGGCAGGAGATCTAAATCTCCTCCTCCAACTGAAGTAAATTTCCATCCTAATTTTCCCAGGGACTTTTAAAGTTCAACACTAGGGAAGGTAACTATTAAACCCGTAAGAACACAATCAAGCTTTTCTTTTTCAAATAGTAGATAATATCTACTGAAGATATTGAATGTACTTTGAAAGAAAAGAAAAATCCAAACAAAATGCTGTGCAATGTGCCAATATTTCTTCCAACTCTTGGATTCTATGTAATCAGGTCTCAAAACCAGGGTGTAGTGCTCTTTTCTTAGAGATTCCTCCAGAGTCAAGTGAACATAAATGGACATTAGAACAGAAATCCAACACAGCCCACTTGGAAATGTTGATACTGACTGCTCCTCTTTGCTCTCTTGCCATCTGCTAGATGAACTAAGTGGATTTCGTCCACATACCAACTCCAAATGTAACCACCTAGAATGTTGTATTCAAAAGTATTCAGAGACTATGTACAAGTTAAACAGGAAATTCATGATGATTACAATGTCTGCCAAAGCCAGGAAGGGTATATTAGTCAGCTTTCCATCACTGTGACAATATAGCTGAGATAATCAACTTTATAAATCGATTACAGATAGAAAAAGTTTATAGGCAGAAAGGTTTATTTTGGCTCACAGTTTCAGAGGTTTCATTCCATAGTCAATTGGCCCTTTTGCCTTTGGGCCTCTGGTGAGGTAGTACATAATGATAGAAGCATGAGGTGGAGGAGCTGCTGACTTCATGGCAGAGACAGGAAGCCAAAGAGAGAGACAGAAAGGGGAAGGGTTCCCCTATCTCTTTCAAGAGCATGCTGCCAATGACCTAACTTCCTAATAGGCTCCACCTCCTAAAAGTTCCATTATCTCCCAACAGCACCTGAAATAGCCCACTTGGAAATACTGGTACTTCTCCTTGATGGTGGACTGATGTTTTAGTGTGGATATACGGTGTCCCCTAAAAGTTACTGTTAAGACTAAAACAGATGGCAATCAAGCCTTCAACACATGGAGCTTTGGGGGATATTTCTAAACCATAGCAAAGGGAAACTAGCAGAACTCGTGCTGACTTCTTGTCTCCCCTTTATATAGGTACACAAATCTCTCCATAGAAATCTATTCCTGGGAGAGGATTTAGGTATTGTACATATGTCCATGATGATCCTAGGATACTAGAAACAGGGACCAGTGATGCAAATATCATGGCAGAACTTAATGTCAGAGTCCTATCTTACTTTCATTTATCAAAATGTGCTGAAGCTAGTTCTCTTGATGACCAAAGAAACTTTCTGCAATGATAGAAATGTTCTATATACAGGCTGGTCAATGTGGTAAACACTCAACATATGTGGCTACTGAGCTGTTGAAACACAGTCAGTGATATTCTAATTTTATTTCACTTAATCTATTTAATATCATGTGACAAGAGGCTACTATATTAGACAACACGGGACTACAATATTTGCCCATGATGTTGAAGAAAAACCACAAAGGATGGGATCTCAGTCTGCTTTGTTTATTGAGGCATGCTGTATGCCTAGAACACTGCTTAAAACATTATTAGGCACTCAATAAATATTCATTGAGTAAATAACTAGATAAAAGATCTTTCTTATTAGGCCAATACTTATTTGGCTTCTGTATGGTATCATGGAAGGGAGATATATCTCATGTCATAATTAAACACTCTTTCAGAATCAAAACAGTAACACAGTCTGCACTGACTTTGGTAAATAAAATGTTTTCTAAAAAAATTCAAGTAGTGGATTAGTAGAGGTATTTACATTCTGCACTGAGAATTTACTCTAAACATCCTTAGTTCTTAATTTGAAAGGTATGAAAACAATTAACTTTAAAATTGTCCTATCAAGGGCTAGGGCTGTAGATCAATAGTAGTCAGCAAGTGAAAGGCCCTGGGTTTGATCCCCAGCACAAAAAAAGAAAAAATTGCCCTATCACATATTGTGATAATTATTTTTCACAAAACTTCATCAGAAGATGAAGATGGTAATGACAATTACTGACTATCAAGTCCAATAATGGAACTGAGTTTAAGAGCTCTTTTTTTGAGATACCAAGTAGAACATTTAATGTTTTTCTTAGAGTGAAAAGGGGGTATCCCAAAAAATACATCTGGCATATATAAGTTTCAGCACCTTAAAAATTATATGTAATAGTCTGCAATACCAGCATTTATTTGCTCTATTATAGTACTGAAAAGTGACAACAATGGAAAAGCATTACTAAAAACATAGATCAAAGAAAACAATGATCAATACTGTTCCAAATGCAATAGCATTTAAACAAAATATTGATTAATGTAATGCAAAGAACATTATTTTTCCATTAGCAATAGTAAATTCTAAATATTCTGTTTTCTGAACCCGATACCATTAGAAAGAAAATATTCTAGAGTTTACTATAGCATTTACCCTGCCTTTTGACACACACCATATAGACAACAACACAACACAATCATTATGCAGAGCTGTTTGAAATGTAAATAAAATATATTCTGAACATTTTCTTCTACCTCTCAATACATGTGGGGACATCTGACCTTGAGCTGAGAGTCTCTTCTGAAAATGTTGTCCACATGTCTAAAGTCCCCCCCTCCCACATGTACTCTGCCATCTACCCTCAACCAAACCATCTAAATTACATTCAGATTTTTGTGGTATCATAATAACTTCAATATGGGATATATTTTCAACATTCTGGTAAGAGACTCCATTCTTCCCACCTCACCCTCCTTCCAAGTTATTTCAGGTTTGCATATTTCATTTTCACATCTCAGTGGGATACCCATCACATAGCATTTATTTGTGAGGTCTAAAGGCATAATGTGGGGGACTGTGAATGAGTATGTCAAAACCACATGCTGTATATGTATGTCTTAAAGAATGAAAAAGGATTCCTTTTTTCTCAAGACATAGAAGCTGTCTCAACAGTAGAAGTCCAAAGTGAATACCACAACCTAATTAAAGATGAAGAGCATAACAAGCAGTATTAAAATGTCTTTTTTGATTCATTCTTCTCCAAGCTATGTTTTTATCAAATGTCTTGTCTCATTAATAACTCCAATAGACATAACGAGTATGCACACCTTCTAATCTCACCAGATTTGAAAGAGAGTTGAAAGTATTTTCCTCTACATGTTTTCTGGGAGGTATGAAAGAAAAGGTTGCAGAGGATGCAGGGTGGAAAGAGGCTCTGGGAAGAGACTAAGTCCACTTACTTGCCTACAGGGATGATCACACTTATTAATATACTTCCAGACAGAAGAGGCTGCTTTTAATCATCACTAGAGTAAGAAACACCACAGTCTCTCTTAGGAATCAGTTCCTACATTTAGAACCTTGATATCCAGGAAGTTCTTCCATGTTTCAGGGGTAGCTTCCTAATAAACAATGGAGCTGCTTGGTCACTCAGGCCCTTGTGTGTAGAAGGGACTCCTGCCCAGTTTAATGGTTTGTTTGGTTTTTTTTTTTTTTTTTTTTTTTTTTTTT
>NW_026000153.1:9658865-9681727 GCF_001458135.2 Marmota marmota marmota | reverse complement strand
GGAAGGAGGGAGGGAGGGAGGGATGGAGGGAGGGAGGGAGGCAGAGAGAGAGGGAGGGGGGAAGGAAGGAAGGAAGCAAGCAACCTACCTTGCTTTGTTTTTAGTACAATGATCCCTCTCTTACCTACAGGGTAAGTAGGTAAGAGAGGGATTCCAAAAACCCAGTGAGTGCCTAAAACCTTGCACAGGATAAGCCCTAGGTATATTGTTTTTTCCTATGCACATACCTATGAAAAAGTTTAATTTATAAATTAGGCATAGTAAGAGATTGACAATAAAAACCAATAATAAAATAGAACATTTATAACCATATGCTGTAATAAAAGTTATGTGAATACACATGTTCTCTCTTTCTCTCTCAAGAATCAAGACAAATATTAATATTTTTGGACCATGGTTGACCACAGGTTAAAAAAAAACACAAAAAGTGAAAACCAAGGATAAGGGAGACTACCACATCTGTTTTAACAACACTTCAGCACTTTTCCATACTTCATGAACAAGGGGACTGCAATATCCTTTGCACTGAGCTCTACAAGTTCTGTAGCTGGTTCTGCCCTGCTTCCTCCAGTGGTAGACTGCATCCTCTGTATCTGTTCCGCAAGGCCACCTTGGTAACTGTCACCATTTTCTCCGTTCACCCACCCAACAAATACTGACTGCGCTATGCTCAGGCCTTGTGCCAGGTACTACAGATATAAAAAGCAATAGGGTACTCTTGCTCTGAAGTATATGGGGACAGGAACAAATAACCATGGAAAGGTAGAAATATTCACCTTGCATGAATTTAGTGAGGACTATAAATAATACACATAAAATGTATAAACCAGTTTCAACAACAATTGCTAATAAAAATTGTCATCTGACAATTTTTTTGACCCAATTGGTGAAAAATCTGATTCAACTGACAAAAATTGTGATTTTCAAAATTATATTTAGGACTCTTTTCATTAAAATATGGTGTGCTAGTTAAAAATATGTGCTTTGTTTTTTGTTTTTTTTTTTAACAAAAATTGATTTTTATTTTTATTTTTTTATTTTTTTACAAATTGATTTTTCAACAAGGTAATTAAGTGGTGAAAGGACCATCTTTTCAAGAATGGCAGTGAAATGATTGCGTCTCCATATGGGAAATAGGAGCTTCTGTCGCCAACTCATCATATATAAAATCAACTTGTAATGACTCATTGATGTAAACATGAGATCTAAATCCATAACACTTTTAGAGGCAATCATAATGACATTGCATCAGGCAAGATTTCTTAGCTAGGACAGAAAACACAAATCATAACAGAAAAAAAAATGGTAGATTGAACATGGTTTAAATTAAAACCTTTTTCTCTTCAAAGACACTCAAGGAACCAAAAAGGCTAACCAAAGACAATGAAAAAATATTAACAAAATACCTGTCAGGTACAGAACTTGCATCCAGGATATATAAATTGTTCTTACAACTCCGTAATAAGACAAAAAAAATCCATTTTTTAAAAATAGACAGAAAAGCCAGGCATGGTACATGTCTAAAATTAAAGTTTTTTAGGAGGCTGAGGCAGGAGGAGCCCAGGTTAAAGGCCAGTCTCAGCAACTCAGTGAACCCTTTCTCAAAATAAAAAATAAAAAAGGCTGGGATATATCTCAGTGGTAGAACACTTGCATTGCATGTGTGAGGCCCTGGGTTCAATCTCCAGTACTGGGGGGGAAAAAAAAGAATAAATGGACAAAAAAGGAGACATAAATTGAGAATAAGCACATGAAAGGATGCTCAATAGAATAAGTCAAATGCCAATGAAACTCCCATGAGGTACTACTGCACACTCAAAAGTCTAAAGTTTTTGTTTTAAAATTGACAATATCAAATGTTGGCAACAATGAACACTAGAATTCTCATATCTTGCAGATGGAAATGCAAATTAGTGTAAATAGTATAGCCACTTTGGAAAACTAACAGATTAAAAAAAAAAGTAAAGTTAAACATACATTAACATATGACCCAGCAATATCACTCTAGGGAATTCTTTTTCCAAGAAAAAACATATATGCACAAAAAAATTGAATATGGAATTTCATAGCANGCTTTCCAAGAAATGTCCATACTGCTTTCCAAATTGGCTGCACCAATTTGCAGTCCCACCAGCAATGTACAAGTGTACCCTTTTAAAATATGTGCTTTGGAAGCAAGCAGACCTGGATCCATACTGGTTCTGTTGCCCTCTAGTTTCAGAAAGGAACTTCACTGTCACACCATAATTTTCCCATATATGAAATGGGGATGAAGACAGTACCTTAACTATCTCTGTGACATAATTAAAATAGCACCTGACAAGCACTTAAAAATATATTTTCAGAACTATTATTTTTAGTACCATGTCCTCACATTTAGGTTTAAAATGAATTTGAGGGCTGGGTTGTGGCTCAGTAGTACAGTGCTTGTCTCACACACGTGGGACACTTCAATCCTCAGCACCACATAAATAAATAAAATAAAGGTATAAAAAAGTGAATTTTAAACAAGTTTTCCTTTGAAAGCGTTTACTCTAGTACAAAACACTAAGTTCAAGGGTCCCTAATTTCTAAAATATATATTATTTTTTATAAATCAAAGCATAGAAGAAGTCACTTAGAGAAATTGATCAAATTCTGCTATGTACGTGTATGACTCTGTGACAACAAAGTCCACCTTTATGTACAATTATGTCAGTAAAAATAAAGGATGTTAAGAAAAAGTCACCCAGAATGGCATCTGGTGGTTATATATATCTCTATGTTTCAAAGGATTTAAGATGTTTTTATTTAAATAATCCTTCACTGAAAAATTCAATTATCACCTTCATTTTTCCCCCTTTTAATTCTAAACTGCCCATTCTAGGGTGAGGGCAAAAAAGTTTATAAACTATTATAAAGAACTCTATAAATGAAAAGAACTACTCCTGTCATAGCAAGGCCATCTCAGCTCTCTCTAACCTTTGAAGTGACACTTAAATTTAAGAACACTGAACAGGTTAAAATGGCTGTACTGTTTTCTCTGGAGGAAAAGGAAAGGATTAGCTAAACTGAAGGTTTACTGCCATCATTTAGGCTGTCAAATGACTGTTTCCCTGGCTTCTAAGTGATTGAAGAGCACATAAAAAATAGACTGAATATCACATAAAAATGGACTATATACCTATTTTTAAAATAGCTCTAGAAAAAAATAAAGGTCCTTTTGACACTTTATTATGGCTTAAAGAAAAAAAAGAAGAATTTTGTAAAAAAAAAAAAAAAAAAAAAATCTCAAGGCTCTATTTGATAACTTAGAAAACATGGATAGCCATGTGACATCTTTCCAAAACCAAAATCTTTTCAACAACACTGGCTGTTCCCACTGCAGGCATGTGGTTCCTTACCAATTCTTGCATGTCTTCCTGTAGTGGCAGAAATGCTGCTTCCAGAATAGCAATCTGGTCAGCACTAAGCTTCTGCCACAGCCCGATCAGCAGAATCATCAAATGGGTAGCACTTTTCAGCTTGGTGAATGCCTGGAACAGATTGCCTTGGTTTTCCTCAACAGCATCTGCTAGAGCTATTACCTGTAGAAATTACAAACTTTGGTTAGGGATAATTTCACAATTCTTGAGCCCTCAACAAATTACATTTGGCACAGTTTTGTTTTTCTTTAAAACAACTTGATGAACTTTGTCTTTCACAAGCATAAGCTATGTTGAGTAATAAAAGAGTTATCATTCATCTACTCATTTCCTTCTTTAAAAAAATGTCCAAAGTAATTCCAAATCCATATGGCCAGAAGATGAAAATATCCACAACATCAGCTTAATGCAGACATTGTTCAGTGTCTGCTTCACCATTGATTGACCTTCAATATTTGGTAATACAAGCAACCTCTAAGAAGGTTTATTATAGCCTTTATTACCAGCCATGGATACCAATCAATTAAAATATTCTTTCAAAATAATTGTATTTTCCTTAAAGTTCAAAATAATTTCATTATACCTTTCTTCAGAAAGTAACGATCTTCCCTGATCGTCTTTATATGTTACATAGTGTTAGAATAGCAAATATTTCCCACAATAAAAAAAAAAAAAGAATAGCAAATATTTATTGACTATATCTAAAAGGCAGATAATTTCAAACATTAGGCCGGTTGAATAATGTAGTTTTTAACCCAAATGTCAGGAACAGCCCACAGGGACATGAAAGAAAAAAAAAGTTTAGGGTGTGTTAGCTTTACAATGCCAAATCTACTTAGGATAAAAATTGGCAAGAGTGACTAGAATTTGCTTTTTTTAAAAAATCCTTTTGAATAATTCTGTGGAAAAAAGAACTAAAGCAACAATTGGATGGAACATCCAAGGCTGCCCAATGGTGTTTTATTTTATTTTAATATCGTGGTGAATTCTGTGCTCATTAAAAGTAATGAACTGACTGCCCCAGAGGCTGACAGTCCCCAGAACACAAATAGCAAAGGCCAGTGCAATGAGTACCTTCTATAAGTCCCTGTCAGCTTGAGGGACTAGAGTTCTGATGAGATTCAGAAGTCTGGTGCAGATGAGCCATTTGGTGATATTTCATGGCTTACTGACTCTGGCCCAAAGGGCTTGTTAAAAAGTCATCATTCAAACAAGCAGAGTCTACAGCTGTGTGGTCTCTCAATTCACTGTGGGGAGAGGGGCTATAAAGGGAAAGTCCTCAGAGTGTCTAGGAGACCCTGGAAAAGAGATACAAGATAGGGAGAGAGGGTGCAACTGTAGGCCCTTGCCTGAAAATGCTGGACAGACCAGGATTCTTTGCCACTTAGCGGAGGGCTTACAGGAGTTATAAAAGGTAATCACAGTTCACATTCAGCTCTCCAAGGAGCTATGGAAGTTTGAACCAAGACCAATGCTACAGAAAGTGAATTTCTTATTATGTGCCTAGTATTGTGCTTGCCATTGGCATTCAAAAGAAGTACATGATATCTCAAAGCCCACAAGGATTTTTAATTTTTTAGAAAGAAAACATACATATACAACCAATTAGTGGGAAGAAACATTACTATAATAATGTCCTAATTGTGCAGAACAGAAAGTAAGTGTGAAAGAAGTTAGCAAAGGGATGGATTACTGTGGGCCAGAGTTAATATCCCTGGGGCCTCTTTTACTCAAATGGGCCTTGGAACTCATCCCTTCCTATTACTTCAAGAAGTCCCCTTGAAGAGACGGAGAGAAGCCACTTTCCTTAAACCAAAACACCTGGATTTATATACTTCCCCACCCTCACCATGATTACAACTGACTCCTGTTAAAAATCTAAGTTTATACCTTTTTCTCCCTGTGAATGTTAACAATTAAGCCTCATTGTGGAGCCATAGATGCTGATTGTCAGAACATCCAAATCACTCAAAGATCAAGGTCATAAACACCTACTGACTATCAGGTATATGCAAGAATTTGAGGGAAGCCCTGTAGGGAATTCAATGGTGACAGACCTAATCTGTACCTTCAGAGAGTCCATAGTAAAGAAAGGAAAAGAGGTCAAGGAAGCAAAAATTGACCATATAAGGAAGACACGATAGACTCTAAAGGAGGGTTCCATTAATGTTATGATTATTATTTTAATGATAATCCCTCTAATTAACTGAGCATAGACTGGTGCCTCAAATTTTGCTCTGTGCTATCCAGGTATCAGTGGCTTCAATCCTCATGCTGTCAATGCAACTTAGTTGATACCATGTCTCTTTCACAAATGAGAACTTTGAGATTCAACTAATGTCTGGCATTTGCCTGGTACTGTACACAGGGTATGCAATCTGTGTGCATACTCAGAAGAGGCCCACACTTAGTTTAAGGCTCTACTGTGTGTCTGTCCTGAGATTCTTAAGAATTTTACTTTTGAACCTGTGTTTTATAATTGAAGTCAATGGAACAATGAAGCCCGCACATGAGCAGAAGATAAGTGCATTCCCACGGGAGTAAAATGCTTTTACATTTGCCTTTAAAACTGGCATTAACATATAAAGATTAATGGTAAAGGCCATGCTTATAGTTTAAATTTTTACATTTTTCCTTACATGGAAATATGTTAAATATAAAATTAAAACAAAACAAAACACCACTGGAAGCTGTGAAAGCAAGACCACTAAAGAAAAAAAAGTCTTCTTATTTTAATAGCTGTTTTAATATCTGCCTTTTTAACAAGAACCCTCATTTTCATTTTGCATTGGGATCTGCAAATTAAGTAGTCAGTCTGATAGTACACCTAGTAGATGAAAGAACAGAATTCAAACTTCACAGTTGTCTCGCTCCACAGCCTGCTTGAGATTACTGCTAGCTGAGTATTGAAGATTTAGGAAGGAGAAGGTGAAGGGGGAACCAGTGGCATGCTGAAGCTGGCTCAATCAGCCCTTCCCAGGTCCTGAGAAAAAATCAATTGTTTAATTGGCAGGGATTTTGCAAACCAGTTGTTTAACATAGCCATTGCTAAAAATTAGATTACATAAACTTAAAACTAAATAAATTACATTAAAAACTAAGGTAATAAATAATCAAAACTCATTTCTTACTACTTGATGTAGGCTCCAAGGTTATTTCTGCCTATTATATCTGTACATTGGAAACACTTTGCAATGGTGGGCTACTGCCCATTTCTTTCCAACTCTGCATTCAGAGACCTTACATTGGCAGCTGAAATCAGCCACCCTGTAGGTATTTACAACATGGAAACCAACAAATGTTAAGGAGTCAGGCTTCTTATACTCCCTCTCCTTGCCACAGAGCCTGTTGTTAAATATTTACCAGCACACCACTGAAAAGAGTTACCTGAAATGCATCCTAAAGCACACACATTAGGTAAAAGAGCTTTAAAAAAGAAGGAAACAACTTGAACAAAGCAGAAAAGTGGAGGCTGGTTGCTTGGGGAAGAGTAATCTTTTATGCTGGGAAGGATATTTCACAAAACTAAAAATGTAAGCTGGGTAAGTACCGCAGAGGAACCAGAATGTCAGAGAAAAGAGCAGGCACTGGGGCGGCCACTGAGTACTTTGAGTGTGGGTGCTGCCTGATGGAGTAGCTATCAAATCATAAGAAATATTTGGGGCATTTTGGGGACTTAGGTGAAGCTTTCATGCACGTTCCTGGCTATCGAGAGGAAATTCTCACTAAGTATAACTGCATGTCAGATCATGGACCCACCCAACTTACTAAACACAGCTGCGGTGGAAGAATGACTTCTCAGTGAGACAGCAGCCCAGGCCACAGGATCTTTCCTGAGCAAGACCCAAAATACATCAATCCGGGAGAAGCATCGTCTCTCTCTAAGTTTCCGTCTCATTGGATATATTTCTGTGCCGTTGTGGAAACAGTCCACTATCCCCAAATGGTCACAGAAATTGGAAAGAAATGGGATAAACAATTCCTTATGTAAATTACCCCCAAGGAAAATCTTCCTGACCTACTGGCCAGCATGAAATACTAAACAGATCTCCATGTTCTCAATTTAGTTTTACACGTAACAGCCAAGTTTACTTTGTTCTTCTTGAAAGCCAAATGAATTTAGCAGAATTAACATAGTAAAAAGAGCTGGAAAAACTAGAACCATCAAGATTCAGATCTGGGTGACCAAGGCCTAGAAGATCTCCAGCTCACCTGGAACTGAGAAATGAGGCCAACCAGCTGCTAGGACTTAAATTTGGGGAAGAGTGATTTTTCAAGGCTCATCGCTGGCTAAGCAAGCTGTGTGTTCCCTGGTGTTCAACAGAACTACAGAAAGAAAAGGCTGTAGGAAACAATAAATGCTAACAATTTCAAGCACAATGTGTTGATGGCCTTTGTTTTGCTTTTTCAAATTGAAAGTTTCCAAATAAAATGGAGACCCCAAAGGACATCTCTGTCCAACTGCCATATCAGTTGATGCCAAAGTAATGAGGCAGAGGCCCAGGGAGCTGCTTGCAGGAAAACGCTCAACTCATAAAGTAAGTGTGAAATTAATCCCAAATACTTCCAGCTGCCAAGATAGGCTCTAAAATTGGTTACAGGAAAGCAGCAGCAGCAGCAGCAGCAACAGTGGAGTAGACATGAATCATACTATGTGAACACGACAAGTCCAATTTCTTCACCTAAACTTATTGTCCAATCTGCCTCCAAATCTCATGTGTGTGGCATGCAGAATCCCACTACTTGCTGTGTAGGTATCATTTAATGAAGGCTGACTGTGAGCCAGGCAATGCACTCCGTGAGATCATCATTAGGTCAGATAGCAATTGTTGATCCCCTCTGTCCTCACTTCCAGATGAAGAAAAGGAGCTTAGAGACATCTGAGCACATTGGTCATGGTGATGAACAGGGGCAGAAAAGTGTCAGGATTCCAATCTTGTCTTCTGATTTCCAATTGAGTGGTCCTGCCCCTTCTATACAGATACACAAATGTATACAGGTGGCCCCACAAAATAATGTTATGGATTTTTATATTGATAATCAAACAAAAACACTAAGGAAAAACACTACTCATATTACATTCATCACAGACATAATTTTTCTACCATAGGGCTTTTAACATGGGGTCAATTTGAGCTGGTTGGTTTCTGCCCAAAGTTGCAAAGTCACTATAAAGGAAATGAATTCATAATTTGTAAGGAGGAAAGTTAACATAGTAAGTTTTCTCCTCTTAACAAGAGAAATATTATTATGTTCAATATAGCTCAAAAAAGGGGCTGGGCTCAGTGGTAGAATGCATACCTAGCATGCATGAGGCACTGGGTTCAATACTCAGCATCACATAAAAATAAAAAATAAAGATATTGTGTCCACCTAAAAGTAAAAAATAAATATTAAAAAATAAATATATATATATAACTCAAAAATATGAAGATTTCAGACAAAGCATTTATTTTCTAGATCTGCTTATTTAATGAAGCCACTTTTTAAATGGATGGTTCATTTGTTTTTTTTTTCTAAATTTCACATTATAATGTTTCAAATGGTCTGAGAAAATTGACATTCTATAATTGTCAACATCATTTGAGGATCTCAAAGGACCAGTCACTGTGCAAAAACTTTTTTACCAAGATTATCCCATTTAAATCTCAAAAAAGGCTGAGTACTGTAATGCACACCTATAATCCCAGCTATTGAGGTGGCTGAGGCAGGCAGATGGCAAGCCAGCCTGGGCAACTCAGGGAGACACTGTACCAAAACAACAAATTTTAAAAAGCCTGGAGATGTAGTTCAGTGATAAAATGTCCCTGGGCTCAATCCCTAGTACTGCAAAAACTAAAAAAATAAAAATTTTAAAATCTAATGAGGTAAATACTATTATTGCTCCCATTTTAAAAATAAGAGAATTACTGAAAGGGTAAAATGTTAAGTGGCAGGGCCAGAACTCATAGTCAAGCAATCTGACCCAAGAAATGTCACCATATAACACTGCCTACATTAATTATCTGCCCACACATTGGGCTCACCCTAGGCAATATGTGGAACAAATTCTATCAGGAGCTTCCCAATGGGAGGTTTCAGTTTTGCTGACCTTCCAATACCCCAGATGAATTAATATAGATTTATTATAATAAAAGGCCAGCTTGGATAAATAAGTTAAGAAAATGGATGAGTTTATACAACCCCTAGGGAAGAATGCAATAGACTGTGCTGGAACAGACAATGGTCTGGGAGCCAAGAAGATGGGACTTTGCTACTAAGCAGCTCTACATCAGTTTTCAGTTTACTTCCCTTTCTTGGGCTTTAGTTTCATCATCTTGAAAATGTGGGAAATTTATCTCTAATATTCAACATGATATAAATATCTAATGNTAACATGAATAAAGGTTAAGAGCAACATTATTTATAATGCCAAAAGGTAGAAACAAATGTCCACCAACTGATGAATGGATAAACAGAATGTGGCATGTCCACATGACATAATGGAATATTATTCAGTCATAGAAAGAAATGAATTATTTACACATTCTCTTATATGGATGAATCTTGAAAACACTGTACTAAGTAAGAGAAACTTATCACAAAGTACCAGACACTATATAATTCCATTTGTTACCAAAAAATAGAGATAATATCTTGCATCCTATCAGGTCATAATGGAATGAAACTAGAAATCAATGATAAAATAAAAACCAGAAAGAACTCCTTAACACCTGGAGGCTAAATAATATGCAACTGAATGGCAAATGGATAGCAGAAGAAATCAGGAATTATATACAAAAAAAAAAAAAAATACTTAGAGGGCTGGGATGTAGCTCAATGGCAAAATGTCTGCCTTGTATTTGCAAAGCCCTGGGTTCAACCCCCCTCCCCCAGTTCCAAAAAATATTAAAAAAATCCCACCCCAAAAAATTGAGAATAGTGATAAAACATCAAAATCTCTGGGACACTCTGAAGGCACTGCTAAGAAGAAAGTTCATTGCATTGAGCTTATTCATTAAAAGAATAGAAAGTCAACAAATAAATAAGCTAACATTACATCTCAAAGACCTAGAAAAAGAAGAACAAATCAACACCAAAAGCAGTAGAAGATATGAAATAATTAAAATCAGAGCTGAAATCAATGAAATTGAAACAAAAGAAACAATCCAAAAAAATTAACAAAAGTTGGTTCTTTGAAAAAAATCAATAAAATTGATAAACCCTTAGCTAACAAAGAGAAAGAGAGAAAACTCAAATTACTAAAATTCATGATGAAAAAAGGAAATATCACAATTGACACTACTGAAATACAGATGATAATCAGAATGTATTTTGAAAATCTCTAATAAAATAGAAAATCTTGAAGACATTGACAAATTTCTAGAAATATATGACTTATCCAAACTAAATCAGGAGGACATACACAATTGCAACAGATCAACTTCAAGCTATGAAGTTGAAGATGCCATCAGAATCCTACCAACAAAGAAAAGCCCAGGACCAGATGGATTCTCAGCTAAGTTTTACCAAACCTTCAAAGAAGAAGTAACACCAAACATCCTCAAATTGTTCCATGAAATAGAAAAGGAGAGAACCTTTCCAAACTCATTCTATGAAGCTAGTCAAAACCAGACAAAGACACATCAAGGAAAGAAAACTTCAGACCAATATCCCCGATGAACATAGATGTAAAAATTCTTAATAAAATACTGGAAATTGCATACAAAAACATATTTAAAAGATAGTGCACAATGATGCACTATGCACATGAAGTAGAGTTCATCCCAGGATGCAAGGCTGGTTTACAAATCAATAAACATAATTCATCACATCAACAGACTTAAAGAAACACAGGATTATCTCAATAGATGCAGAAAAAGTATTTGACAAAATACAGCATCCATTCATGTTCAAAACACTAGAAAAACCAGGGATAGTAGGAACATATCTCAACATTATAAAAGCTATATATGTTAAACCCAAGGCCAACATCATTCTAAACAGAAAAATTGAAAGCATTCCCTCTAAAAACTAGAATAAGACAGGGGTGCCCTCTTTTATCATTTCTATTTAACACAGTCCTTGAAACTCTAGCCAGATCAATTAGACAGGAGAAAGAAATTAAAGGGATATAAATAGGAAAAGAAGAACTCAAATTATCCCTATTTGCTGATGACATGATTCTATGTTTAGAAGACCCAAAAAACTCCACCAGAACTCATAAAGAATTCAGCAAAGTAGCAGGATATAAAATTAACACCCATAAATCAAATGCATTCCTATACATCAGTGATGAATCAACTGAAAGAGAAATTAGGAAAACTATCCCATTCACAATAGCCTCAAAAAAATAAAATATTTGGGAATCAATCTAAAAAAAGAGGTAAAAGACCTCTACAGTGAAAACTACAGAACACTAAAGAAAGAAATTGAAGAAGACCTTAGAAGATGAAAAGATCTCCAATGTTCTTGATAGGCAAAATTAATATTGTCAAAATGGCCATATTACCAAAAGTGCTATACAGATTTAACACAATTCCTATTAATGTTCCAATTATGTTCTTCATAAAAATTAAAAAAAACATTCATGAAATTCATTTGGAATAATAAGAAGCCCAGAATAGCCAAAGCAATCCTCAGCAAGAAAGGTGAAGCAAAGGCAACAATACCAGACCTTAAATCATACTACAGAGACATTCTAACAAAAACAACATGGTATTGGCACCAAAACAGATAAATAGACTAACTGTCCAGAATAGAAGACACAGACACAAACCCACATAAATACAGTTATCTCATATTACACAAAGACACCATAAACATACATTGGAGAAAAGATAACCTCTTCAACAAATGGTTCTGGGACAAGTGGAAATCCATATATAATAAAGTGAAATTAGACCCCTATCTCTCACTGTGCACAAAACTCAACTCAAAGTGGATCAAGGACCTGGGCATTTGACCAGAGGCCCTGCACTACTAGAAGAAAAAGTAGACCCAAATGTCCATCATGTTGGCTTAGGAACTGAATTCCTCAGACTCCTAAAGCACAAGAAGTAAAATCAAGAATCAAGAAATGGGATGGTATCAAGCTAAAAAGCTTCTTCACAGCAAACAATGAAGAACATGAAGAGAAAACCTACAGAATGGGAGAAAATCTTTGCCACCTACACCTCAGCTAGAGCATTAATCTCCAGTATATGTTAAAAACTCAAACAACAAAAACAAAATAATCCAAACAATAAATGGGCAAAGGAACTCAACAGATACTTCACAGAAGAATAAATACGAATGGTCAACAAGTATATGAAAAAACGTTCAACAACACTAGCAATTAGAGAAATGCAAATTAAAACTACACTGAGATTTCATCTCACTCCAGTCAGAATGGCAATTATCAAAGAATACAAGTAACAATAAATGTTGGGAAGGATGTGGGGGAAAAGTACACTCATGTATTGCTAGTAAGACTGCAAATTGGTGAAACCCCTCTGGAAAACAGGAAGGAGATTCCTCAGAAAACTTGGAATGGAACCATCATTTGACCCAGTTATCCCACTCCTCAGTTTATACCCAAAGGACTTAAAATCAGCATACTGTGCTCACCTAGCATGCGTGAGGCACTGGGTTCTATTCTCAGCACCACATTAAAAAATAAAGATATTGTGTCTACCTAAAACTAAAAAATAAATTTAAAAAAATCAGCATACCATAGTTACACAGCCACATCAATGTTCACAGTAGCTCAATTCACAGTAGCTAAATTATGTATCCAACCTAGGTGCCCTTCAATAGATGAATGAATGAAGAAAATGTGGTACATATACACAATGGAATGTTACTCAGCCATAAAGAAGAATGAAATTATGCCATTTGCCAGTAAATGGATGGAACTAGAGACTATCATGATTAGTGAAATAAGACAATTCCAAAAAAACCAAAGGTCAAATGTTCTCTCTAACATGAAGATGTTGGCTCATAATAGGTGGGGTGGAGGGGCAGATTCACTGGATTGAACAGGGAGGAATGGGGGGAAGGGGGGTTGGAAATGGGAAAGACAGTAGAATGAATCAGACATAACTTCCCTATGTTTATATATGAATACATAACCAGTCTAACTCCACGTCATGCACAACCACAAGAATGGGAAGTTATACTCCATGTATGTATGATATGTTAAAATACATTCTACTGTCATGTGTAACTAAAAAGAACAAATAAAATATAAATTTATAAAAAATTCCATTTTTACAAAATGCTGTAAACACAGAAAATAGATTAGTAGCTGCTTAGGGTTGAGGTAGGGATGGATAGAAGGGAGCAGGTAGGAACAGCTAATGGGCATGGGGTCTTTTTTAGGGAGTATGAGGTGCTCCAAAATTAAACTGTGGTAATGATGGCATGACTCTCTGGCTACAACAAAAATTCTTGAATATACTTTATGTGTGTGGCACTGGTGATTGAAAGCACCATCTAGGAAAGTGCTCTACTGTTCACCTATATTCCCAACTCTTTTGTTTGTTTGTTTTGTTTTGTTTTGAGACCAGGTCTCACTAAGTTGCTATGACTGGCCTCAAACTTGTTATCCTTCTACCTCAGTCTCCTGAGTAGCTGAAATTAGAGACATGCATCATTACATATGAAGAATTATACACTTTAAACGGATGGATTGCACCCAATATAAATTGTATCTTAATAAAGCTATTAAAATGAGAGAAATAAAAAATAATTTTAAGGGCTGGTGTTTAGCTCAGTGGTAGACAGCCTGCCTAGCATGCATGAGGTACCACATTTGATCACCAGGTTTGAGAATCTAAAAAAAAAAAAAAAAAAAAAGGAAAAAGGAAAAAGTACTTTGAAAGCACTATTGACATAAGACAGATAAATTAATACAAATAAGGCACCTTTACTTATGCAACAATTTTGATGTGTTAACAGCTTTACCATACTGCATCTAGAGCTTAATGGCATTCTGGATGACTGAATAATCATATGACTTTGGAATCAATCAGGTTTAAGTCTGAATACTGGCAATGCTACTTACTAGCTATTGGACCTTTGGCTAGTTAGTTTACCTCCCTCAGATCTAGTTTTCTCACCTATAAAATAATAATTAATAAAAGATTGTTAACATCCCTTTTATTCATTTATAACTTGTTTGGCTCCTGATTATTTCTTAGTACTCCCCCTAATAGTTTACAACTCATTTCAAATTAGTTATACCAGATAAATACTGCTGTTTATTAAATTAATAATGGCATCCAAAAAGGAGGACCTTTTATTGGTACTTGAGGCACACTGCCAAGTACTCTCTCAAAGTGAGGCAGAACAGCAATCACCCCCTTGTTTCATTACCCTCCCTCTATGATGGCTCAACGGGATACTGCTCATTTTGTAGATAATTCAAAGCAAAAAATCATGAGACTCCATATCAAATATATTACTGAAAGCCCTGTGAGTTACACATTTGAATTCCCTTATTGTCCTCCTTTAGCATTTCTTTTCAAACATGCACACACAGACACACAACTTTGCCTGGTATGACTTGTTCTCTAAAAGTCCTCTGATGCTTGTTATTCAGGGAGGTATGCATTGTTTGATTTTCTTTTATATCTTATTGAAAATGCTTAAAAAATTGGCACACCATGAAAACTAAAGGGAAAATAAAACTCACATTCAAAAATCTCAGAAAATTCCAGTGTAAAAAGAACAACTGATAAGCTCCTAACATGCTCACAATTTTCCAGTATCAGGAATACAGTGGGTGTCCCATAAGTGCTGGATGAACTGATAAACTTCAATGACACCCCCCACCAAAAAAAAAAAATCCAGCACAATTAGAAACCATAATACCAAAATGCCTCTTAAATCCTATACTCCCTGTCAGGCTACCAGTTTGAATGGAACTCAAGTAATGTCACCTAGAAACAATGGACCTACCTCAATACAGCTGTCATCTACTTAAAAAAGAAAAGAAAAAAAGAAACTGCTCCATTTCACCCTTAGCCATAGCTGCCTAACACCAAGGTACAGACAGCTCTAATGACTGTTGAAAAGAATTTATTCTTCAGATGGCAGCTCTCTTGTTAGCAAGATACATTTTCAGTCTAGGAGAAATTTGGAAGCTGGCAGAAAATAGGACATACTTCCCTCTCAACAGTGCTATTTGCAATGGCATTTGCTACAGACTCCAACCAAAGAGCTTGTAATAAGGAACAAGAAAAAGTTTACCAGGTCTAAACTTTTACTTTGGCTGAAAAGATCCAATTTGTATACAAAAGAATTGTTCTTTTCCAAAAGAAAAATGAAATGCAAGTTAAAAAGGAAAAGAGAAAAGGCATGGAGATGGTTTAAATGCCAGACTAGCACATTGGAAGTGTTGGGTAGCAAGTGTATAACTAATTTACTAACCATGTGTACTCATTACCTGCAGGTGAATTTTCAGCTAAATAAAAGAGAACAATGGAGTTTTTATTTTGAAGGCATAGCAAGAATCTAATTCTTAGCTATTTTTGCTACTATGTTAATTTATCAAAACAGGATTTGAGGACTGAATTATATTCTACTGCACCTAAAATGAAGAGAAAACCTAAAAATCCCCTTTACCATGTGTTTTGCTTAAAATTTTAAATGAAAACTTAGATTAGAATACATTTTTAACCATGGTACTTGTCTGAGTATCTAATAAAATAACAGGAAAAATGTATACATTCAGGAAAAAGTTCAGTCACACAAATTATGTCTTCATAGAAAGAGACATACTCATTGGTTAAACCACCTGATGCTTCAGAATACCAAGGTATGATCACTGTGACTCTTAGAAGTCATGATGGTTTTCCTGATCCAGGAGTAGAATTTTCCCTGACATCAATCTACACTTGCCAAATGCCTTCAGTAGTCACATAAAACTGGTCTTAGAAAAACAAATTATTCCTGAGAAATTTCCTTATACTGTGTACTATAGAACACTTTTTTCTTTTTCAATATTCTGCCCAGAAGAGTATAAAAGGTAGGCAGTGCTAGGATATAGACTTTGGCTGAGGCTTTTAAAATTTATACCATTGATACATAAAAATGTTAAATGAGAGAGACAATAAATCATTTACAAGTGACATAGAGACAAATTTTGCTATTTCTGCAAAGCTTATTCACCAAATAGACACGTAACTTAATCAGCTGAAAGGAAACTAACTCCAATGCTTGGCTAATATAAAGCTAAAAATACAACTGATCTCAAGTCTGATTACTATTTTTACCTTTTTTCCCCTCTGGCTGACCAAATTTTTACCCCTTTCCATAAAATTATCTACCTATAGCCAAGTGAGACCCAAATTTTAAAAATAATAATTAATGGAATCAAGTTGTAAAAAGAAGAATGAATGTTCTCTGGACCATGGTTACTCATTGAGCAGATTGCTATTAAAGTTGGAATCCATGGTTGGCAATGTCAGAGCTCATTTTACAAGCTCTGGAGAATGCCACAGTTATCACTCTCCAAAAACAACATCCACAGGTCTGATCTGAATAGTTTCTAAGTTTAGAATGTTTCAGGCCACATTCTTACATGCAGACATGTTGGTAATTATGTAGCCACCCACACAGCCTTGAGTGCCATCTCCAATGAAGGCAAATGATAGGCAGTTGGCTGGGTATCCTTAGTGTATTCTTTTACCTAAGGTCACAGATCAATTAGGGCATGATCAATTAGGGCATACTGATGATGATACACCAAAGTGGCAAAAAAAGGGAGCCTAGAGACCCCAACAATATTGGTGATATTATGCATTATTTCCTCAATTTCAGTTTCACAGGTGAAAGTGACATTTTCAAAAAGTGAAACTGCTGTTTTTTTTTTCTATGAATCTTCTTTTAAGACATCCATTTTTCTGGAGGGTCTATTTCTCTTGAAAACTTGTGGTTTTATGTTTCTGCTTTTTTTAGGTAGAAGATACAGCTGTATCCCTACTACCTGTTAGTACTTTGGCTAGACATGCTACAGTAGGCCTACATGGCTAGAACACATGGAAATAATATAAAAGGCAACCAGTGGAGCTGCCTGGTTTCACATGGAGTGAAACTAGGGCAAACTGTGGTACTTCTATGATCACTGACTATTGGGAAGAGGCTTTGCTGAACATACATGGTGCCTGATTTCTACAGTACTTTAAACTCCTCCAGGTCTTTTATTTGCTGAACCCATCCACAGCCTGTGCTTCACAGCAGGCATTCAATGCATATTTGTTAAAAATTAAATTAAAAATTCTGATGACTCAGTAGCACCAGAGTATCCATTAAGATGGTCATTTACAGGATACTGCTTGGTAAAGGGAAGTCCATCCCTACATTCCAGATGAACAGGACCAGGACCTACTATCTTTGAGAAGTTTTTATAGACAATGTTTTCTATTAGGCTTACCATAGATTGTAAATAACCGGGCTCTACATTCATACCTTTGACATTTACATTGCATTACAATAGATTCCTAAATTCATTCGGTTAAGTCTGTAATTTAACTTTAAAATTCATCACCATAGACAGAGTCCCATGATATGAGCATGTAAGTCAGTTTAAGCTACATTTAAGGGCAGGGTTTCTTGGTTTGCTCATTAATGACATTTAGGGCCAGATGATTCCTTGTTGTGGGGGCTGACAGGTACTATAGAAAGTTTAACAGCATACTAGACTCCTATATTAATGCATCCCACACCATTAGTTAGCATTATTGTTGTTAATTATTCTTTGTCTAAACACCCAACCAACACATGACCACAAATGTTTCCAGACATGGTCAAACATCCCCCTGGAGGAAAAAATCACCCTGTTGAGATCCACTGGTCTGAAGTCAGTGAATTCATGCTCAAAACAGCTATCCTTCTCATCACAAACAAAGCCCACAAACCAGAAGGGGCTATCACAAGCACTTGCATTTAGGCTATGGGTATCCCAAGCAACACTGGAGAATTTTAATTACCATAATAAATGTCAGAAATTAGTTTTGATTGGTGAAATCAGAAGTTTGATGACTGGCATTATAGATATTAGAAACAAGTTAAATATCAAAATCAGTGTTATTCAAGACATGTAGATAGACTCAGTCTTTTTATACTCCTGCTCTCCTTTGCATGAACAGGATATATGAATCCAGCAAGACATTGATGAGCTAGGTCCGAGGCTTTAGCCTGTGTCCTGCCTTTAGAGAAGCAGATTTCTAGGTATTTGATGCCCAATATGAGGAAAAAGAATCTTGCCCTGGATTACTATACAATCTGCCTCAAGTGAACCTTTCCAGAAAGGTGGTGGTAGTCTAGTATGCAAAAGACAGCACTCAGTCTTTCATATAGGCTGTACAGATTATTCTGTGTTCATAAAAGTTTATTTAGTAAAAATCTTGATGTATGACAAAATTTGACATGAAACTTCCCTTCATTATAACCAAGGAGAGAGGCAGTGGAGAAACAGCTTATTCTCATCCATCTCAAGTTTTGGGATAGCTATCTTTACTTACAGAAAAGAATTTAAGAGTTGTGCATAACCAAATTGGAAAAGGTAGTGTACAACATCGGGTCTGTGCTAAGTGATGGGGAGACATGTGATTTAGGAACTGCCTGTGAAGAACCAACAGCCTGAACAAGAAAAACACATGTATTAAAAAGAAAAAAACAGCTGCTACTTACTGCATGTCTGCTATGTGCCAGGGAGTCTTGTGAGTGTTGTGTATATTATTCTTAAATAATTTAATAACCCTCTAGGTAATTATTATTTTTGAATGATGAAGAAACCAAGATTCAGAGAAGTTAAGCAACTTGGTCAAAATCATATAGCAGGATCAAGATTCAAACCAGGTCTATCTAAAACCCACAAAGCAGAAACATTTCCCACCATACTATGCTGCATCCTTAGACACATACACAAACACACACACACACACACACACACACACAGAGAGAGAGAGAGAGAGAGAGAAACACCCCTACCTACCTACTTATATACATAAACTGGATGAAAAATGCTATACAAATGACTGGTAGATTGAGTTGATATGAGAAAATCTTAAAATGTTTTTCCCACCAACTGACCTCTTGAGGATGACGGGATCTGATTCCTTTGTTTGTCAATCTTTTTTTTTTTAATAATTTTTTTAAAGAGAGAGTGAGAGAGGGAGAGAGAGAGAGAGAAAGAATTTTAATATTTATTTTTTAGTTATCGGTGGACACAACATCTTTGTATGTGGTGCTGAGGATCGAACCCGGGCCGCATTCATGCCAGGCAAGCACGCTACCGCTTGAGCCACATCCTAGCCCTGTTTGTCAATCTTAAATAAACATATATTTGAAGGCTTTAATGACTATGGTTAAGAAAGGCATGAGTTCTGACCATTACTCTTTGCTTTCCATCTACATCTATATTATCTGCAAGGTCCTGTAGTCATTTGAGCTTGTAATCCCTGAAGTAATCATAAATTTCAAACATAAAAAACTATACAGGTATGGAAAAGCAGAGATCTACCTCATCACCAGTGATTAAAACAAATATAGACTCTGTGGGATTGACCCTAACAGAGAGACCCTTAACTTCTTTCAGCATCAGTTTTATCCTCTGTAAAAGAGGTGTTTGACATGAAGATTAAATGAGATACAACATAAAATAAGATTATCACAGTGCTTAGCACACAATAAGCTTCAATGAAAGTTGGCATTATTGTTATTAATTATTTCCTGTCTAAACACCCAACCAACACATTATTTAATAAAACAAAGCAGAAATAGCATACACCTGAAGATGATAATATCCCCTTTTGCCTTTACATCTCTAGTTTACCAAATTCCAATAATTTTAGTATCTCTTCATGAGACTGATTTTCACAAAGGTATATACATTGCTTACCAAAGAATATGGCATAATCTCCACACCTCACTCTCTCAAAGCACCTTGTATGTTTCCTTTTATTATATCCATCACATTTAGAATTACTTAATACTTTCAAACTCTGTAAGGACAATATTGTGAAAGATTATGCAGGTCACTGGGGACTGCTCACCACAAAACATCCAAGATGTCAGAAATCCATTGTGAAGGAATTTGAGAATGATAAACTGAACACAGTCACATCTCAGTTTACCAGTTTACAAGGTATTTAGATATTTCTCCCCTTTTATAACAGCTACTGTCAGAACAGAGAATGGGAAGGTCTTGGTCATCAATACTACTTTGATAAGTTATTAAACATCCAAAGTTCCCTTCTACTTACTGGAGAAAACTTAGCCAATTTTAGCAACAAAAAACTTAGCATCAGATTCACTTAAAAAGTTTAAAAAGCCAAAATTCTAGACTGGTCTTCTATGGGTTGAACCTTCTCTAATTAAATTTCTTTCAAGAAGAAAACTCTTACTTATATTCACCAAAAAAGTTTTTCATAAAATTTTAGCCCAGGTTTTCTCAAAAGCTGTCATTATAGAAATTCCAAGTGGTAATTTTGATCTTAAGAAGTTCATACTGAATGTTATTGGGTGTTTCAGACACATACCTGTTATCAATCACTGCTAATGTTCTACTAAAATACAAGCAAACCATTCCTTAATAGAAACTATTTCTAGCAATTTGTTGAATTCTTCTACTCTAGAGAAAAATAAACTCTAAAATTAATGAGACTAGGGGAAATGAGTTTGGCAATCATAGAATCAAACTTCTAGGGCTAGATCATAAGATATCTACATCACACATTGTCTCCATTCCCTGGATTATACATTCTTCGAAATAAGGACAGTTCCTTATTTATAGCAAATAACACTATTCAATACATTCATCTGAATTCAACTGACTAAATTTGAAAATACCTTCAGAATCACCTCATCCAAGTCCCATTTTTAATGTAAAACACAAAAAGTTCTAAGATACAGAAAGATTTGATCACAGGAGTTTAGTGCTGAATCCATGTCTAATCCCTCATAACCATGTCCTCCTCTAAGGATTTTACCTATGCAGACTTATTTCGTATTTACAACAATTTTATGAATCATGTAGCTAAAGAATCTAAAGCCCCCAATTTTTGAGGAAAGAATGCAAAATGCCAAGGTCCAAGAGAAGGTTAAAAGGGAAAACTTCAGGCCTAAACTTTTGTTCTTGTGGCACAAAGAATTTAAAATATGCTACGCATTACCACAAGGCATGAGCTAGGAAGGCAGAAGTGAGCCCACTCCAAGTATGCAGAGCAGATGGCCCAGAAGAAAAGGGAAACATAGATGTGGCCTAAAAAGAGATTGCTATGAGGTGGCACAGTGTAGGTGTCTGGAGACAGGAGAGGAACTTGCAACTGGTAGTGGCAGGTGTCTCCACAAAATTGGATCCTGGTCTGGCTTTGATTTTCCATTTTCTCCAAAACTTATTAATTAACTATCTTCACTATCAGTTTTATAATTTGCCAAACTGATTTCATATATTGTTTCAAATCATCTCTGACACCGCGATTATTTTTCCCATGATCACTAGGCTGTGATATTGAGATATCATGTTGAAATGTTATCTGTTGGGAAAAGTATAAACGGCAGCCATACCCCAGAGAAAAAACCCCAACATGGCGCCTAAGCACCTCTTCTTCCTACCTTCTTCTTTTCTGCAGTGGCATGAAAAGTTCCCGCCCGTGTGAACTCTCCCACCAGCGCCAATTTCAAATCTCGCTGGCGGGGAACCTTAACCCCAATGAGAACTAATTCCTGGGCTCCGGAGCTGATATCTGAAAGAACTTGCCAATAAATGGGTTGCCTGCCATTTATCTAAGCCCTACCATCTCCCCCTTAGTTCTATATAAGCACACAGCTTTTTGCAATAAACTTGGAATTCTCCCGGCGAAGTGTCTTTGCGTGGGGAATTCTTTCATTCTGGTGCCCCGTGTGAGGATACGGGTGAGCTCTTTCCAACAAGAGCCCCGTCCCCCGCTCCGCCGAGACACTCCGCCCTGGTCCGCTCTTTTCAGACGCTGGCTTCCTGCACTCACCACTGATCAGACCTAGGTAAGCCTCCCCTGACCCCGGCTCGCCAACTCCCTTCGGGCTACCGCTGGGTTTGTGACCATGATCGTCCGGCACACTCCAGACGCCCGGTAGGGGGGTGGAATTCCTCCCACTAAGACCTTTACTGGTCGCAGTGGACCCTCTGGTGATCCATTTCCCTTTGGGGCGTGAGGCTTCTGAGTTTACACGAGAGGCTCTGTGGTTTTTCCTCCTCCGCTGCTGCTGCCGCTGCCAGCTAGAGTTGCTGTTTCCTGCGGGGCTGCTGTGTCTGGCTGAAGCTGCCTTTCTGCTCGCGGAAAACTGAACTCCCAGCCTGGAACTGCGTTCTGCCGGAGCCGGAGTTCTGTTTTCATTACTGACTTCTTCCGCTGCGGTCGAAAACTTTCCTGACGTCAGGTTGCCCGTGGCTCCGACCCCATTGGGTCTCACAGATCGCACTTCACTGGTGACGACCAGGTAGTGCCCTCT
>NW_026000153.1:9646384-9654236 GCF_001458135.2 Marmota marmota marmota | reverse complement strand
GACAACTTGTGGCTTCAGGGAACTTTCACAGACTTCACCCCTACGGAAGTAGCTGTCTATAGCCACTGGGTTTTATTTCTGGCTGCCATGATATCCCCAGACCTGCCCCCCGAGCATTCCTCCACTTCCCTTTCTAGGCCCCACAGTGCCCCCACACAGCAGGAAGCAGCCGGATCTGACCAACGACGCCCCACTTCCTAAGAAAACAAAAAGGGAGGAATGTTGGGAAAAGTATAAACGGCAGCCATACCCCAGAGAAAAAACCCCAACATGGCGCCTAAGCACCTCTTCTTCCTACCTTCTTCTTTTCTGCAGTGGCGCGAAAAGTTCCCGCCCGTGTGAACTCTCCCGCCGGCGCCAATTTCAAATCTCACTGGCGGGGAACCTTAGCCCCAATGAGAACTAATTCCTGGGCTCCGGAGCTGATATCTGAAAGAACTTGCCAATAAACGGGTTGCCTGCCATTTATCTAAGCCCTACCATCTCCCCCTTAGTTCTATATAAGCACACAGTTTTTTGCAATAAAATTGGAATTCTCCCGGCGAAGTGTCTTTGCGTGGGGAATTCTTTCATTATCCTTATTTTAAAGGAGTCTGAAAGGGCCCAAGCCTTACTATTTCCCAGGCTGGACATACGGTGTTCACTGATGGCCAGGAATGACACAGTGAAGGACAGAGTCCTAGACACATCTGGCCATTCTCACCAGAGATCCTGGGATGAGGGGGCTCAAAAAGTGAAACAAGATGGAAGGAGAAAGAAATGGCCCTGATCTCTTCTCTAGCAGCAAAAACTTGCCTAAAAGTTGCTCCATGGAGTACAAAGAGCATTGGTGCTGGGGTCAACATTTGAGTCCAAGTTCTGACATTTGACCTCAGACAAATCATTCTATTTTTCTACACAATTCTCCTATTTTTCTAATGTGAAAAGAAGCAAAATAACACTAACTTGCCTCACAGAGTTATTGTGAGGGTCAATTAAAATAATGTATGGAATAAATTTTATTAAACTATGAGACAATTTAAATGTTAGCTATCATCATACTGGAAGAGTAAGTAATTTAACATCTCCACATAGTCTTCATTAATATTTTACAAACCAAGGCCTACTCCTCAACTAATGTAATTACAAGGAAGACATATAAAATCAGTAGCTATTCTGGGGATGGGGGAAAACAGCATCTGGAACAAATTACAGTTTAAGAAATGGGAAAACCAATGAATTACAATGAATCCTAGGCTATGTCTTTAAACAAAGACTACTATTTATGAGTAAAGATTCGCCAGATTATACAGTACAGAGGGGACATTCAATAGTCACAAGGTAAGGATCAAAAGATTTTCAATATTGAAAAGCTTTATAATAAAGAAAGAAGTTTTGCTTTCGGTAACACTGGTATTGAATTTCAACTTATAAAATAAAACATAGTCACTGACTCAGGACATTCACGTGATGAAGATGTGAGGTAAGATACTACCTATCACAAACTCAACTCGTGTGAAATCAATGAAGCATATTTTTTTCACTGGTGATAGCACCTGTGAGTATCAGTGCTCTCCTCTTAAGCAGCTGGAAGGAATTGGGGGTGGGGGAGGAAAAATCCCCTTTAAACCTAATGGCTAGCAGGGCTACCTGTGAACAGGCAACTGGTTTGCTGCTTGAAGAATCCTGGGACTTTTCAGCATCTATCAAAACAACAATAACAGGAGCAAGAAGTTGGCCTCTAATTTGACTCAAGGTTCTTGACTTTGTCCCCTAAACCCCACATTGCTGATATTAACCTCTGCCTTAAAATCCACATATCCAAGTTAGGCAAAGTTCTTAATATGCAAAAATATGAAATGACACTCTATTGGGAGGATTTCCTCACTTTTAAAGAGTGATTCTTAACAGGATCCCTCTTAAGTTTAGCAACTCCCTAAGGGCAATGATAACAGAATTAGATTTTAAACAAATCTCATTTCCCTTCGGTTTTTTCCTCCAAAGTAGATTGTCTGACTGCTGGCTTCCTTGCTTCCAGCACTTTCACGCCCTGGGGCTTTCTCTGGGGCTGCTCCTGACCCACACATCCATGAGGAGGCCATTTACAACCCACTTGAATATTATGAATTTGAGGAGCTGTGACAGCACCATTATTCTAAGACTGCTCCTGATTGTAACCTGAAAAACAAATTTAGCCTACATAGTTTAGACTGAGGAAAAAACTTAACTTTGGCAAGGAATCTTGAACAATAAGGCTAAATTATGTCTCTGAATTTTGGAGAAGACAGAGGCTGCTTTGGTTGATCCCTCCAACTCCTACTCCCCAAAAGAACATAAAAAAGATTAATTTCCAAAGTTAGGAAATCGGGCTTCAACCCACCATTGTGTGGTCGTAAGAATTACACCCAACCACTCATGAGTCACCAAGCACTGGATTCAATCAGTGAATGAATTCATCTTTTTTCCTTTTTGATGGAGGTGGCTGGCTATCTACACTGTAGCAAACTGGCAAAAATGAATAATCTGGGTAAAGTAAGCCAATGCCCTTCTTAAGAGTCACACCTAATCAACTAAATTTTTGATTCAAATGTATCAACTAATTTGACCCTATCTTCCCACCCTTGTCAAGGTTGTGGTTCACTACATTACACAAGGTCCACCTTATAGAGACCCAGCTGAAAAGTTCCACTGAGACCTCAGAATTAGGAAAAGTAAATTTACTACTGAAAAAGCAAACAATAACAAAAAATTAAAAAAGAAAACAAAAACTACATGTGTCCTCTCATTCTTTATAATGTTAATGGTTTTTTAATTGGTTGTGACTTGAATGAAAAGAAGCCCTATCCATGCATGGCCCAATGTAGAAATACTATATATTATATACAATATATATTTTTTTCTTTTTATCCAGACTGAATAAGGCTTACTGAAAAGTTAAACTTTTTGGTAGATTTTCCTGGGTCCTACTGGGCTGACTCTAACAATCAACAAATATAACTTCTTGCTAAATTAAGTGACTCATACCAGGTTAATCACAATAAGGGTCTTAATTTATCCAAATTAATATTAGCAAGTATTTAAGTCTTAGCTCATTAAGTCACATTTCAGAACTTTTTCTCCATATCACCTTAACACTAATGACAGATTCTTGTTGATCATTTACATCTTCCTGACACTTTGCCTCAAAATGATTTTCTTCAAATTTTTAAAAGTAATAGTAAGTAAAAGTTTTGAGATTAAACTGGCATCTATTAAACCAAGGCAAATGTCACACAGTAATAAACTGAGTGTTAAACTTCAAACTATTTCCTATAAATAAAACTGATGGGATTAAAAAATGAAGAGTGGAGTTGTTAGGAAAAAACCTCACTGGATTTTGGAGAGCCTGAATTTGTTCTATCAAAGGAACATGGTGAATCTAGAAAAGGTGTATATGCCAGTGGAGGCCCCAAGGTAAGATTGACACCATGTTTTCATAGGCCAATGAAAAGAGCCATGTCTGAGAAGCAGAACTTAAGGGAATAGTAAATTCTGGAAAATTTACTTAAGGCAGGACTTAGTGAATGACACAAAGACTTGAGTTTAATGATTCCAAAGTCTAAGAAGGATGCCTTTTCTTCCCATCCTAGGTCAATTACTTCTTTATAGAATATGAGGATATTCTGTTCAGTTCAAGGACCAAATGACTATGACACAGGCTACCAATTGTCGAATATGTCAGTCTATTTTTAAGCTATTTCCTAGAAGAAAATATATTCTTTTTTAACCTTTATTTTGTTTATTTATTTTTTTAATGTGGTGCTGAGGATCGAACCCAGTGCCTCACACGTTTGAGGCAAGCGCTCCACTGCTGAGCCACAACTCCAGCCCCAATATATTTATTCTTTATTTAGAATTCATGATTTATTCAAGAAACAAGATTAAAATGTAAAACTGCTCTCCTTTTTTATTTCTCTCCAGGATCTGGTTTACTAAACCTCTTAAAATAGGGATAACTAACATACTTCTATTCAAATTAATTAAATAAATACCATTTCCATTCTAGAATACTTCAAAAATAGAAGTAGTGGTGAGGTGTATATGGCCTAAACAACAGAAAGTCCTTAATCTCTGAAAATCACTGAAACACAAATGCTTTAAATCCCACTTGATTAAAAAGTAAATTTAAGAAGTAAATATACACGTTTCATACTATATAATTTCAACTGAGCTGGAAATATGCAGTTTCTAACATAGTTTCAACAGACAAATTTCAGGCTAACTCTTAAATTGAAAGAAATGTTGTCTAAAATTAGTAATTAGGGAAAGGAAAAGACCAGCAAATTAGAAGTTCTAAAACTTACTACTAAACATAATATTATTTCTAGAATATACCTTTATGTCTCAATTATACAACTGTATTTCCTATTTTGAGCAATCTTCATGGCATCTCAACTGTTATTGTTAAACTAAAAAAAAATAGGCCACCACAGCTTTTAAAAACAGAGCCCCTTTTAGCAGGATTAAAAAAGAGGGGCTACAAACAAAGAACCTATCACAATGAGGTACATTGGCATCACTTATGGACAGTTTCTCCCACCTAAGGCATCATAGTTGTCAAAAAACAGGGAGACCCTCCTTCTATCATTCAGAAACCTGAACTAGATTTTACCCATTTTCCTAGCTCTTGCTTTCTCAGTCTCTCAAATGAGAACAGATCATATGTGCCCATTCTCCTCAAGAAATATGTTCAGAATTGAACAGATATTTCATTTTTCAAGATTGTTGAATTCTATAATAGAAAATTCAAAATATAGTATCTGCTTCAGCTTACTCTAATTTTTGTTTTACTTTATCTCATTCACTTTTTATTAAAAATTATTCTAATTGGTTATACATGATAGTAGAATGCATTTTGACACACTGTATACAAATGGAGCACAACTTCTCCTTCCTCTGGCTGAACATGGTGCAAAGTCACACTGGTAGTGTAATCATACATGTATATTGGGTAATAATGTCCATCTCATTCCACCAACCATCCCTACAACCCCTCCCCTCCCTTCATTCCCCTCTGCACAATCCAAAGTTCCTTCACTCTCCCCCGACCCCATTATGGATTATCATTGTCTTATCAGAGAAAACATTTGGCCTTTGTTTTTTGGGGATTGGATTATTTCACTTAGCATGACATTCTCCAGCTCCATACAGTTACCTGCAAATGCCATAATTTCATTCTTTTTAAGGCTGAGTAATATTCCGTTGTATATATGGACCACATTTTCTTTATCCATTCATCAGTTGAAGAGCATCTAGGTTGACTCTAGTTTAGCTATTGTGAATTGAATTACTATAAGCACTGATGTTGCTACATTACTGTAGTATGCTGATTTTAAGTCAAAATCAAGAATCAATAAATGAGATAGACTCAAACTAAAAAGCTGCTTCTCAGCAAAGGAAATAATCAATAAGGTGAAGAGACAACCTACAGAATGGGAGAAAATTTTTACCACACACCTTCAAAGAGAGCACTAATCTCCAGGATATATAAAGAACTCAGAAAACTTAATACCAAATAACAAACAACCCAATCAATAAACAGGCTAAGGAACTGAATAGACACTTCACAGAAGATGAAATACAATCAATAAATAAATATATGAAAAAATGTTCATACCTCTAGGAATTAGAGAAATGTAAATCAAAATTACTGTAAGATTTCATCTGACTTTAGTCATAAATGGCAATTATCAAGAATACGAGCAACAATAAGTGTTTTCGAGGATGTGGGGAAAAAAGTATCCTCATACATTGCTGGTGAACTGCAAATTGGTGCAACCACTATGGAAATTTCTCAGAAAACTTGGCATGGAACCACCATTTGACCCAGTTATCCCACTCTTCGGTTTATACCCAATGGACTTAAAATCATTCACTCTTAAGAACTAGTTCAGTTACTGCTTCATATTTTTCAAAATAGTTGAAGAAATTGCCATTAATAAGCCAATTTTTCCATGAAAAATGTCCCAAGCAAGAGGGTACACATCTCTCCAAGCTATTGATTGTGCCAAGTGGCTCAAAACTCTTAATATCATATTTAACTCACAATTCCATTTGTGTCCCCTTCATCAAAACCCCAAATCCCTTCAATTCTGCCTTCAAAATATTTCTCCATATTTACTTTTTCCTCTCCACTCCAACCAACACTATTCTCTACAAATCACCCCTAAGTTACTAAAGAGACTGACAAAATTGAAAAGGTGGGGGATCAAATTATATACCATCTAGAGAGAGCCATGGTTAATATTTTGGGAAATATTTTTTCAAACAATGTTCTCTGAGACTATTTTCATATTTTAGATACTTCACAGACTGCTTCTTTTATATAGTAAATACCATCTTGTTTAATTTACTTCTAAATTATATATCTGTATTTACCAAATGATCTGTTCCTGCCCCTATTTTATAGAGAAATACATGAGGAAATCATGTCCTACTCATGCTATGGAGCAATTTAATAACAATATACAAGTCTTCCCAATCTTGTGTTTATCTTATCCAATCTCAACTTATACTACTTTCCTGTATCAGTTTCTTCATCTAAACTAATTTGTTCCATAATACACCATTCCAGACACAAGTATTCCCACTCCACATATTAACTTGTATTCTTCCTTCTGCCCTCAAATCCTTCCTATGTCCCCTAAAGTGTAGTCCTTGCTTCTAGACAAAATAGAATTTCTGCCTCTTTATTTATGCATTAATTATTTATTCTTGTTACATGTATTTCCTAGTATATTTCATAGTGTGTGTGTATGTATGTGTGTGTATGTGTGTGTGATGTATTTCCTAGTATATTTCATAGTGTGTATGTATGTGTGTGTATGTGTGTGTGTGTGTATACACACACACACACTATGCATCAGTGATAAAGATTCAAAGTAAAACAATGTATATACACCAGACCTTCCCCTAAGCAACATCCCAAATAATGGCCAAGAATGACAATTAAATAAGTCATAACACAAAAATATGATCAACATTAGATCAAAGTATATGGCCCCTTCCAAAGAACTTTCTCAATGAAGCTTTGACAAGACACCCTGGCCCATAATATTGAATCCCAAATCAGAATCCCTCTTCCATTTATTTATTACCTATGTATATTCATTCCAAAACTTGACCTATGTTCTCCTACACTGTAATTTTTTGGGGGGTACATTTCCTTCCTCCTCACTGAAATTGTTATGTTAAATAATTCTGTGTTCCTAGAAATCAGTAGGGGCTTGCACAAAATAAGTAATAGTTATTGTTATTGCTGCTGCTGCTAACACTAGAAAATAAGAATTTGACTATCTAGCAATTGCATGCTTCAAATAAGAATTTAGAAGCTTTTTTTAAAAAAATCATTTACATGCTTAGTATACATGAAGCCCTGAATTCAAACTGCAGCACCACACACAAAAAAATTATTTACAGATATTCTTCACATCTCTAAGTTATTTCCGCTTACCTAAAGTTTCTACTGAGGCTCTGATCTCTACTGAGAATTTTGATATAAAAACAACGTTGTGATTCCTCTTGCTGAATTAAGCAGTGTAGAGCTAAAAGTCAACAAGTTTGACACTCAATGGTCTGAATCCCTCAAAAAGGACAGAACTGAGCTGGGCATGCACTGTACCTTCATCACCTCTAGCAATTAGAGAAATGCAAATCAAAACTACTTTGGAAGCTAAAGTATGAAGACTGCAAGTTCACGGCCAGTCTGGGCAACTTAGTGAATCCCTGTCTCAAAATAAAATTTAAAAGAACTGGAGGTGTAGCTCACCGGTGAACACCTAACCTAGCATGTATGAGATCTTGGGTTCATCTCTCAGTGCTGCAAGAGAAAAAA
>NW_026000153.1:9616411-9646278 GCF_001458135.2 Marmota marmota marmota | reverse complement strand
AAAAAAAAAAAAAAAAAAAAAAAAAAATATATATATATATATATATATATATATATATATATATATAACACAATCCTACCTACTGCCTTCTATAGCCACACTCTGAACCAATCTGATTGGTTTGCTTACTAATATTGATTTCAGGAATGTCAGTTATTAGTAAATATATAGAAAAATACATTTTCAGCCACATATAAATTATGTTTGAGGAAAACAAGAACATTTGTTTTAAAATGTTTTTAAAACCACATATTTAAATTGCTCCCCAAAACAACTTTGCTTTATTCAACTTTGCTTCTCTTGTCTATTTGGAAGAGCAAATTATATTGACTGTTTTACAGAAATATCAAGATACATAAGTGAAGATTCACAAACAATCAAAATAAAATATCCAGCTCTAATGATTCAAGTTGCAATTTATACAGATTGAAAAGTGAAGACCTGAAATCATCTTTCCAAATAAATAAATAAATAAATAAAATTACAAGTATTCCTGATTGTTTTGCTAGGCTAAATTCTCTGATAAGAACACCTTACACTCTGAAATAAAATTACATCAACTGTGCTTTTTGTATTTTCCTTGATGAATATTTTGAATTCTTACTTTTTTTTTCCAGTTAGTTTTAACTGTATTGCACCTTGCAGCAGCTACTAAAAGAGGTAGTCTGTAAGAAATATAAGTATTACCAGGATCATGCCAATCCTGCAATCAGAAATTATAGTGGTTCCCAATTACTTCCCAAGTGAATAATAAAATTACAAATATTGGCATGATCCTAAAAACCCTAACCTTTCCTTTAGCCCAGAGCTTTGTAACCTGGACCCCAAATGGGCCTCAGGGGTCAGTAAACCCCCTGAAACTGAAACTAACATTTTGCATGTTTTTATGCATTTTTCTAGAGGAAAGACCCCAAAGTTTTCAGAGTCCCACTGGAGTCTCTGACCTCAAAAAAGGTTCACAACTATAATTTTAATATTCTCCTTTCATCACCTCCGTCATATTTAATGGCCCACATCCATTATTATTTCACAGATCTGGAATTTCTAGCAGAGTCAAGCAAACCTACCTGCTGACTTGAAAAGAGAGATATATGATTTCCGACACTTAAAATATCCTAACAACCCTTACAAAGGTCTCTTTGAAATTCCCTTCCCCAACATTCCACTCCACCAGGCCTCACTGACCCAGTTCACCCTGGTGTATCAGGATTACTCATCCCCAAACGGTGACAGAATAGGACAGCTGACAAACAAGATAAGGACCCGGGGCCAGTCTACTGAATGAATTTGGGCAAATGTGTTCACAGGGGTTTTTCTGTGATACACTCCCTAGGTAATGATGTTACAAGGACTTTCCAAGACAAGTCTTAATAAATTTAAAGATAAAATTTGTAAGCAACTGGAGCCGGAGTGATAGTATATTTTAAGGCAGGTCAGGTCTCACACCATCCTTTATGTCACACCAGATCAGCATCCATCTCTTATGGAATCACCTTTAGCTATAAATGGGTTTCAATAATAATCTGTCTCTTCAAATTCACTCCATAGTAATTAATGTTAAAATTCATAAGTGATAAGTACAATCTTAAAAAAATAAGTAAATGTTGCTTTTCCCCTTCTGTTATTATTTCAATTTAATTTGACAAATTTAACAGGAAACTAAAAGCATTTGGGGGGAACTTTTTAATTTCCTTTTCTGTTTTAAGACTGGCATTAATAGCTACCAAAAGTATATGTTAGTATATAAGCTATTATAGATATACACAGTATCTACTTTATTTTTATGTCACTTAAAAAACAACAAAATCTTACGAGAAATATGTCCTAGTAGTCTGTATCCAAGACAGTTGGGGTTGAGCTTTGAATCAGTAGGAGTTTAATCAACAAAACAGAAACCACTTTGAGTGCTCAAAACTCAGGAATTTTGATGTAGGATTTAATAGGTTAAAAAGGAACTGGGAAGCTAGATGGGGTGGGTTGCAGAAAGCCATCTGTGAAATGCAGGAGGACCTTTTCAGCATTGTAGCCAGTGAGGAGTAAATCTGGTATTTGGGAACTTATAGTGGCACTTCCACTATCAAGACAGCATGATGCAAGTGAACCCCCCTCTTCTGCCAAAAGGTCCTGGGAAGCACCAGAGATGGGTGTGACCCCTTAGGAACTGAGCAACCTACCTGTCCCACCCTTATCCTGTTTTGGTGAAGAACTTTCTATAGAAAGCCTTTGATGTATTCCAATATAAATAAAGCTCCCTTCTTTGATAGAAGCTGGACCCATCTGGTCATCTTTGCCCATCACTGCCCCAGCTCTGAAACTACTTTTCTGTGTTCTGTGGTTATTTAATAGTATACTTTTCTTTATTTCTCAGCCAGCCCATTCCTCCGGAGAGAAACCCACTCCCTCCCTCGCCCACGCAGGAAGTGGGCGATAGTGGGTGGTGGGGTAACCTAGAGATTGTCAACAGCAGGAAATCACCATGATCCCTCAGGCTAGAGGAACAATAGGAGGAGTCTGGGATATCACAGCCCAGCATCCAGACAGAACAACAGCAGGTTCCTTCAAAGGGACCTGGAACTGAGCAGGAGAGGCAGCTATGGAAGAGATGCTGCCAAAAGCAGACAGGGAGTCAGGAGAAACATGGACTTCTAATTTTTCCTGCCACCTTCAGGTGTCCTGTCAATGCCTTCTTGTTGGCATGGATCCTGAAATGCAGTCGGCATCACTCTATTATACAGAGCAGAGCCAGAGAAGAGTGAAGAATAATGGCACAGAGTAACCACACATTTCCACCATGGCTTTGTTACCTACATAAATATTCAAAGTCAAGTCCAAATAGTATCTAATATGTAAAAAATTCCTAAACAAATAACAACAAAACCATAAACAGAGTTTATATAAAATAGAAAACCAACTGCATTTTATTAGTGTTACTTTTAAAAGGCTAACAAAATTTTATAAATTAAACTATTATTAAAATCTTTGCATGAAAACTAATTCTACCAGAACCAACTACAGATGTCATCTTTAACTGAGGCTTTTTACTTAATGGGATATTTTACTCCTTAATTGTCTACCTCTTTGCATTTATTGTCAGAATCTATAAAGTTCCTTCAATTTTGCCATTAAATTCTTAGCCAAAGAAAATCTTAGAAAATAGGTATTATGTTTCTACTTTCTGGAACTTTCTGTCCAATGAAGTATTTCTCAGGAGTTATGATGTGATTGGCAGAGACACTGCTGGTTGTATCTCCATCAATCATCTTTCTCCATTATTTTCTCACAGCATAGAGATTG
The DNA here is from genome assembly GCF_001458135.2 of Marmota marmota marmota. NCBI lineage: Eukaryota > Metazoa > Chordata > Mammalia > Rodentia > Sciuridae > Marmota > Marmota marmota. The sequence goes on along the minus strand of NW_026000153.1, from coordinate 9,642,984 downwards.
GGTATATACTCCTACTCTAAACGTGACAATGAAAGGTGAACCTGTTTCCATATCCAGGAGAGAGATCTGAAAAGTCAAAGTCTAAGGGGGAGGTAAAGGGTCCAGAGGTAGAAATTTGCTCCATAGAGAACATTCATCAATGTTTCAAATATTTTTTGGTCATCATACTGGAGGAGAGGCGGAAGTATGGGGGTGGGGCTACTATAATGTAGCGAGCAATGGCTAGAGATGCTGTTAAACATCCTAAAATGCACAGGACAGCAATCCCCCCCCACCACCCCTTCACTGCCCACTAAGAGATAAACAGAAGCCCTGGTCTAAGTCATTGGTTCTAAAACTGAGGTTTCTGAACCATCAGCCTCAGCACCTAACAAGAGGAGCTTGTTAGAAGTATAAATTCTCTGGCTCTTCTCTAAATCTTCAGAATCTAAAACTCTGAGGATGGGACCTTCTACTTTAACAAGTCCCCTGTTAATTCTGATAAATGCTAATATTTCAGAATCACTGAACTAAGGCTTCAAGGGTTGCCACCTGTGTAAATTATACATATTATTGAAACAGACACACCAGTTCATTAACTTACAGTCTATTGTTGCTACAACAGCAAAATACAAAAGATGGATGGCAAGGCCAAAACATTTGCTATCTAAGCCTTTAGGAAAAAGTGTGCCAACTCTTCATGGAATCACCATAAGTCCCAGCTATACCATTCCTTGGTATTTATCCTAAAGAATTAAAGCATCATACTATACATATCCATGTTTATAGCAGCTCAATTCACAGTAGTCAAACTATGAACCAGTCTAGGAGTTCATTGATAAATAAATGAATAAAGAAAATGTGGTAAATACACACATGGAGTTTCATTCAGTCATAAAGAAAAATGAAATTATGTCATTTGCATGAAAATAAATGGAACTCAAGAACATTATATTAAGCACAATAAGCCAAACTCAGAAGGTCAAGGGTCATATGTTTTCTCTCATATGTGGAGAGGAAAAGGAAAACGAAAGAGGAGATTATGAAAATCAAAGGGGGATCAGTAGAAGGAAAGAGACCAGAGAATGGGAGGAAGGGAGGGAATGGGGAAGTTTTGGGGAGTGACACTCATCTGCCACATTATATTGTTATGTTGCGTGCATGTTTGAATATGTAACAACAAATCATTATATACAACTATAATGCATCAATAAAAAATGTGTAAAGAAAAAGTTTGCCAAATCTTAAAACCAATTATGATAATTTTATTATTCTCACCAGTAACTGGTTTAGGAATGGCTTACTTAGGAATAAGACTAACTTGACTATTGTGATCTATAGGATGGAAGAGGAATATTGCTGGACCTAAAGATGGGAAATTAGGCAAAATATTCCTTATTTCCAAGGAGAACAGACACACAAAAAGATATGCTCTATTCTCCTCTGGATATTATGTTATCTGGATGTGATACTAAAACTGCAACAGCCATCTTGCAACCACAAAGAAAGCCAGACTAAGAGCAAAAACAACACTTCAAGGATAAGAGAAATAAAATATGAAACAGCTTGGCATCCAGGTTAGTTTTTTTCCACAATGAGGTTGTATTAATTGAATAATAAGAAAAAAAATAAGGGCAAAAATGGGATAAAAAAAACCAAGGGGTGGGGGAAAGAACAAATTCAAATAACCACAAGAGTTTTTAATTACCTTCAGTCTATGTTTAGTGCATGTGTGTTTGTATCCACAATCCATACAAATACTGAAGTAAAACAATTTTGGTTTGAAGCAAATTAAATTTTTCCTCAAACCATAGTGAGGAATAACTATTTCCTTTTCCACTGCAACCAAAGCAACTTAAACTAACAGGCCACATTTGCATAAATATAATCAAAGTTTTACCACAAGACACACACAGTACAAGCTACTATACTTGCAATGCTTTCTCCAAGAAATAAACAGCTGTTGAAGACACCACCACTTGTATTTTCATTGACTTGAATCTGTGATATACCAAAATATAAATGAATATTTTGAATCTACCTCAGGTAAACTACCTCATTTCCCGTAGAATATAATGTAGATTGTCATATGTTTACATAATATATAATACACCTGGCATCGTACAATATTCTAGAAAAAAATACAAATGGGCCATGAGCTCCTGCTTTCAAGTAGCTTCTGTCTGATGAAGAAAATGATAAATACACACAGAGAATTACAAGAAAAGAAATTAGAGTACAGAAGTTTGCAGAGTGTTATGAAAACAAAGATTCAGGGCAGATAATCTAATTAGAATCAAAGTTGTGAGTAAGAAAATATTATGAAAACTGTAATTTACAGTTACACTTTGAAAAACTGGTATTTAAAAATGTTGCATACAGAGGAACACAGAGTTTGTTTAGCAAACTAATCTGGATAAAAATATTTAAAATAGATTAATCTGTAGGCAACATATTTTACTTAAAAAATATTATACTTCCTAAAAGTTCACTGCACTTGGAGATTTATCTTCATTAAATTCTCATCATTCACCTGGTAAGAACACATAATCTTTAAAGATTAGCATTCCAGGGATGGTCCCAATTTCATGAATGATAGTCTTCCTAAGTATAAAGAAGTATCCAATCCAGAGTGGGAGCTCAGCAATACAATCCTGGGTCTACATGACCAACTTAGGGCCTTGAGGCAAGATAGAATCCAAAACTTTGTAGAACCATGAACTAGATCAATACTCAACAAAATCACCATGACTGGGATGAGTCATTTCATTACATGTGTGACCAAGTGGAAAAATTATTTGTTGTGTGGTTATGGTCACTGACACTATTGACAATGTTTATTATGTGATGAATTACACAAACAATAAACTTTATATGTCCACTACAAGAGAAAATAAGGGTGGTTTAGAAGATGGAGCTAATGCTACTATATTCTAGGACCCAAGAACCACAGGTAAGAAGAAGCTATTTGGCCCAAGTAGCTCACATAATTAAACATGCCATTAACTTCAACTATAAATTGCGCTTGTCAATGTGTTCTGCAATTACCTTGCTACTAAGGAATCTCTCAAGCAGTTAACCAAACCCAGACCTGCCAGGGAAAGTGTATTTATTCATCAATACTACCTAACCTTCACATTATTTAACATCATGCCCTGATCTGATTTTATCTGAGAGGTCACCCAGCTTCAAGCTTACTTATTATATTTGGCCCATTTACTAGAATTAGATCCAAAATCTTCTCTAAGAGATATTTTTTTCAAGTATTGCATAAGAAATCAGTGCTACTTTTTTTCCTGGAAAATGATCCTCCATATGAATTTTGTCTTGTTATTATCCACCATAATATCAAAAAATAAACAAAATCCTCCATGATCAAAGTGTAGGCCTTTATCCAAAATTCTCATCTGCTCTCCATCTATTTCTTTTCCTTAAAAACTTCATAAACTCACCTGAACATGTTTACAGTGCTTTAGATAATGCCTATTGCCTCTGAGGGAATAAAAATATCATTTCTCTGCACTCATTATTTATCATTGAGCAACCACTTCTAACACTCTTGCCAACTTCACTAGTTCTCAGCTGGACAGAGAGATGAGATTAATAAATGTCCTTTTAGAAGATGCTCTGTGAGTCAAAAAGCCCTGGAGAGAAATGGGGGTTCACCCTAAGAAATGACTAGGCAAGCAATCCCTAGTGAATGATTTTAGGTACTTGTGGTCAGAGGCAATCTGGCCTGGCGGAAGTCCTCAGGCTGAGCCACCATTACCAGTCTGCTCTACCATCTGTGCAAAAGCCTGGCTTCCCATAAAATCAACTTCACTGAACTGGTGGCAGTTCATGGTTTTGAAAATTCCACTTTAACTGGAAATTTTCTAAAATGGCTTTGTAACTCTGGTTTGCTGACAACCAACATTTACAAATTTGGCAAGAATCCCCTGTTGCCCAGCTGCCTCCGATTTACTGTCCCTGGGCACAGTCTCCAGCTTGGCTGCTGGGCTCTACACACTTAGCACTGCCATCGCCTCTGGGCAATGTGTTATGGTGGAAAGCAATGGAAGGAAGGTAAGCAGACCTGGGGCCGGCCCTGCTTCTGTCACTAATGAGAATGCCCTTAAACTTCCTAGATTTTGGTTTCTGCACCTCTAAGCTTTCTTTCTAGCTCTAGAAAGACAATTAAATTCACTAGCAGTTACTAAGCACAGTTTAATGGTTCTCTGACTCAGGCAACTTGCCATCTTTTATGCTAAAAAAAAGAAACAATGCTGATATAACCCAAATTAAGTCCAATATCTCATTTTGTCAACTCTTTTAAAACTTCACCAACTTCTGGATAAGCAAACAAGTAACAATTTAGAATAAATGGAAGACCATCACCTCTGGCTTTCTTCCTTGTCCTACTAGGATTGTCCATTCAAAAATCAACTAAAGGTTGGATGAAACAGGACAAACAAGAAGCCTGGAGAAGTGAACACAACATAATTAGCCAATGGAACAGCAGACAGTTGCCAGAATTTATGTTGATGAAAAATGCAGCAATACCAGCTAAAAACTACCAGACTATCCACATGAAAGTTGTCACATTGAAAACTGGTTAATCAATAATCCACAGGATAATGACAAGCTATACCATTATGTGGCACAATGGCATTATGGAATCTTCTAAGAATCACAATGATCTATTTCTCAGCTGATATATGTTTGTCCCCTCTTGAAAAGCCTACTCAAAATTTACCTTCCGTAACCACAGGACACCATCTCTGATTGGTGTCCTTTTCTATGTTCATCTATGTGCCTAGATCTCCATAGAAGAGAAAGGATTCAAGGACTCTCTTGCATGGTTCATGCACTGCTTTATGAGCTTGTGTTGACCTTTCTTCTGCAGCTTTAAACACTTCAGAGACAGTATCTTATGGCACACAGTGAGAATGCTATTTTCTGCCTACGTTGGCTTCACATCTTCCAAGGTCTGTTATGCTAAGACAAAATCTAGTACCATCTAAAAAAAAGGGAATTCATCATTGAGCACTGACATCACACACATCAGAAAAGTGCTTGTTATATTCATGGAAAATGAAAAGGATAAAAGATAATTTATTTGAGAATAATAAATAGTTGTACAAAAGCAGATGAAAATTATATAATTTACATTAGGAGTTTAGGGAGAAAGTCTGATCATCAAAGCAATAGAAATATCTTAGAAAGTCTGGAAGTGATTTTTATAAACCTAGGTTCTAAGTTTCTACAATAGAAACAACTAGTTGAACAACCTGTGTAAAATCATTAATCTGAAAAAGAGGATACTGGTATTCACTATTTGCAAAAAACTAGAAAGCTAATACTCAAGTAAATGTGAAATTCTAGGGGGAAAATCATGGTACCACAGTTGGGTTTAACACAAGGAACATTTCATGAGGGCCCGCCATGGGCCAGGAGTTGGGCTAGGTCTCCATTCCAAGGATGAACAAGACTCAGTCTTTTCTCTCACAGAGTTTACATTCCAGTTCCAAGCTCAACAAAGGCTTTCTCAGAACAAATCCAACCTAACACACCAAATGTCTGCTAGTTATGGTAATTAAAATAACGGGGACTTAAACATGCTCACAAGTGTATACTCTTGAGAAAAAGAAGATATTTTTGTAAGAAAATCAAGACAATAGAGCCTGTAGGTTTGAGTTACAAACCTGGGTTACATGCTTTGCCGAACCACAAAGAACTTGTTTTATTATTATTTTTTTCTTTTTAAACAGCTGGGAAAGTTGTGGGGTGGTATGTCTGGTCCAAAAATGTTATTATTTTGGCTTTGCTTAGTTTTGCAAAAATAAAAGGGATTTCAAATAGACTTCATATCTTTGGAGTTCATTAAACCCTCCAGATATTTTCCCACTTTGTCAACCATTTAATTTGTATCTTATTTGAAAACATCTCCCTCTTCTATCAATTTCTCTATCATTTTTCATTAAATTTGGTATATTCCTTCTGTCTGTAAAGAAACAGAACTTTGTGATATAAAACATTTCAAAGATATTTAGCCAAATAAAAATTGATGTTGATTGGAAAAGTGACTATAAGATAAAGTGCAGATCTTGTCCAAAATTATTCAGGGTTATTTGTTTATGTACTACATCTAACATATACACTAGTAGACCTCTCTATAGGATTCTTCTTTTTTTTTAACCCTATTTTTATGGGTACATTATAGTTGTACAAAATAGTGGAATTTGTTGTTGAATATTTGTACACACAATGTAACCATAGAATTGGCCAATATAACTCCTCAGTATTTCCCCTTTCCCTCCCCTCCTCTATGGGCCTCTCTTTCTAGGTAAAAGAGAAGAAACTATCAAAATTTACAATTTATGGCATCCCAGACAGGGATGATCTTTTTTCTTATTCAGTTTAGTTCAGATGTACTATTCGTTCATTCTGAGCTAAGGTAGTTTGAAAACAATGCCTGTTTCAGTCATCTAAACTGCATACAAGGCCATCAGTGAATCACTGGACAGGGCAATGGCCATGCTGACACTATTTACCCATGCACAGTCAATCTACTCCACTGTGACAGTGACTGTTAACATAACTACCACAAAAACAGATGGCTTCTCAGAAGAGTGGTTTCTCCACTCTTATCACTGTGTAATGGGGTCAGCCTTCATTGTACATTATGAAACAGATCCATTGGAATAGCTTTCAAAAAGTACTGAAAAGTATTTGGGCTTGAGACAACTTGACCCACAATGTCCACACTACCTCCATTAATGTTAATTAAGAGAGTCTCTTTTCCCATTCTACCTAGCTATTTTATCCATTCCCTGGCCTTCTTTTTATCCTTTTTCTTCTGCTATTCTCTATTACATTGGAGTGAAAGAACACATGTATCTTCCTGTAAAAATGAATAATAGTTGAACATTTAGCTCACAGAGCATATGACTAAAGTTTGAACAATTATCAGAACTGATGGATGAGATTTTTTTTTTCAAGGTAATCACATAGTCTTCAGCCAGGGGTTAGACCAGCTCAGATTTCAGCCTCAGGATTGGAATGATTTTTCTTATCACTTGCATTCTTCCTCATTGACAGAGCTGTCACATTTCCAATTCACCACTGTTTCACGTAGGTACCCCGACTATCCAGAGTATGTTAAAGTTTCTGTACATTAAAAGATTCACTTCACTTATTATCTTTCAGTAAAAAAGCTTCTATTTATTCATAGGAACATGAATAAATATTCATGGCTGATACTGGTTCTCAATCTTCTACCATCTAAGGATGATACAATGTGATGGGTGATATGTGTTTGTTGCTTATTTGTATATATATGCAAGAACCCCTCCCCCAAAGTAATGTCTAGCTTAATATTAGACCAATTAAATTCAACATCTCCTGGATTTTATTCTATTGACTGAATTACCCTTCATGACTGACACACCAGAAAATAGTGTAGGATTCTCAGCAGTTGCGGCCCAAGTTATGTAAGAGATTAATAGATTTGGGCAAGAAGACATTTTGGGGGTTAGAGAGAGTGAGTTCCAGTCTAGGGCATGATTAATATTCAATGTAATTAAAAGATATAAAGAATTATGGGCCAATCGTGCACATTTTTATAATCCCAGCAACTTGGGAGGCTAAGGCAGGATTACAAGTTCAAGGCCAGCCTCAGCAACTTAGCAAGATCCTCTCTCAAAATAAAAAATAAAAATGATTACGGAAAAAGCTCAGTGTTAAAGCATACCAGGTTCAGTCCCCAATAGCAAAATAAAGAATCATAACAAAGGTCTGGAAATGGAGAAATAGTCATGGTATCATAAAGTCAGAGCTATTGCTCTGTGTCAACACAAGTCAAAAATCTCCAACTGCTTTAAGCTTACATGAAATTCCTGTGAGCATAAAAATGATATAATTTGATGCAAATTAGATAGCTAAAGGCTGTTAATGGATTCTCTCACCTATGTTACCTGTAATAAGTCAAAAAGAAACCCATAACATGCCTTCAGCCAGTATAATAAAGGGTCAATATTTTAACAAAAACGCAGACAGACAAGACAGTCATTCTTTAAAAAGAGGAGGAAGGAAGGAAGATAATAAATTCTGCATGAAGAATTTGATATTCTAAGATACTATTCCAGAAAGATCTTTTCATTACATAGGAAAATTCTATTAAGAACTCTAAATACATAAGATTAACACATTAGATAGTTCAATGGAGTAATTATAAGGCAATGACAAGAGTGTAGATGGAGTGGAGAGGGGTTGTTTCACAGCACAACTGGATTCTTGATAAAGGACGGCATTAGGAAAACATTTTTATAAAGACAAGACACACAATTGGGTCAAAATCAAAGAAATACACAAATTAAATAATAGACTTTTTGTTTAAACTAGGAAGAGGAAAGCACAAATGAGCTGAAGTTAATGATCTTGTCCAGCCACAGAGAAATTACAAAGGAAACATAATACAAGGTCTGGAATCCCTAATGATTTTTAAAGACAGCTGAAAGGTGATATAAACAAAGGAGACAGCATACTATTCTGGGTCTAGTAAACAAATTAAAATGAAAGGAGGTGTTTTGCTGATAAACATAATTGATCAAGCAGACAAGCTTGAGATACTGCACAGAATACTTCCTGGAAGACCATTTTGTCAAAATCAAAGCCCCTGTCTCTAAGGAGGCATGCAGCAAATGTGCTTAGGCCATCTTCAATCACCACCCGCTCTTCTAGTAAAAAAGTGATGCACATTCTCTTAACAGTCACTAGTCCCTGGATAGTTGTTAATCAATGGTTGCCATAATGAGGAGTGTGGCTGTCATAATAAGTCACCGCCCACCTCTTTCCTTGGCATGCTCAAGCACACGCACACACACATACATACACACACACACGCACACACACACAAACACTTTCATTGATCAAGTACTAGAGAGGACATACACAAAGAAGACATACATATTTGTGTGTGTGAGTGTGAGTGTGTGTGTGTGTGTGTGTATGTGTGTTATGGAGGTTGATGGTCCTGATACCTGGAAAGCCATCCCAGAGGAAGGCTTACCCTGAATTTCTGCTAATATCCCCCACCTCAATAGTACTACATTGACAGGCTCAAGTCCATTATATATTCCCTGGGTCAAATTTGTGCCTACTGGGCTTCTCTGTGTATGTCCTCTCTAATTGTATTTGATCAACATATGGCATTGTCCCATTTCTTCATGTTTATGAAACTCCTCTTTTGAGAAAGAGAGAGAGATGAGCATGTGCACGTGTAGGGGTATTCAGGACTGAACCCGAGGGCACTCTACCACTGAAATACATCTCTATTCCTTTTCATTTTCTGAGAAAGGGTCTCGCTAATTTGTCCAAACTGGCTTTGGACTTGTTATCCTTCTGTATCAGCCTTCTGAGTAGCTGAAATTATAAGCATGTGCTACCATACCCAGCTGAAATAACACTTTAATTATCATATATCCTTCTTTTTTAGCATTTTTCTGACTTTTAAGGATATAAAATGTGATATCATGATTCTTACACTCCCCACTCAGTAATCAATTATTGTATTTCAAGACTACATTATTCCAGACAAACTATGGAAACAACCTAGCATCTGTCAACAGGGCTAGGGGTGTAGCTCAGTGGTAGAGTCTAGTATATGCAAGGCCCTGAGTTCAATCCCTGATACTGCAAACAAAACAAAACAAAAAAACTCACTAAGTGTCTGTCAACAGATGAATAAATAAACAAAATGTGAATTTATAAACATATATATGTACAGAAACATACACACAGACATACTGGAATATTATTCATCTAAAGAACCAAAAAAAGAAAGTCCTGCCATTTGAAACAAAATTGACAAACCTTATGAGGTTTATCATTATGGAGGACATTATGCAAAAGAATAAGCCAGACACTGAAAAACAAATACTGCATGATCTCACTTATATAGGGAATCGAAAAAGAGCAAATTCATAAAAAACTAAGAGTTGAATAGTAAATGCCAAAAACTAGAAGGTGGGAGAAATGGGAAAATGTTGGTCAAAGGGCAAAAAAGGTCATTTATGTGGGATGAATAAGTTTAGAAGCATATACAACATAGTGACTATAATTAATACTGTTTTGTGTACTTGAAATTTTCTAAGAAAGTCGATCTTGATTGTTCTCATAGCATACAAAAATCATTACTATGAGGTAATAGATATGTTACTTAGCTTGATTATGGCAATAATTTCACAAAGTATACATGTATCAAACATCATGTTTAAACCTTAAATACATACAATTTTTTTATTTGTCAAGTATACCTCAAAAAAGCTAGGAGAAAAAAAGACTGCCATTATTCCTAACTAAATGATCTTTCTTGATTTATATCAATTTGATCTAATTTCATAGCTCATCTGATACAGTGAAAAATGAAATCATTATTTTCATTGCTAGAAAGGGCATTCTTTAAAGTTATTAGTCCAGTTAACTGTGAGCAACAAGGCAAGAATAGACTAACAGTGATAATAGCTAATGTGTATTAAGCACTTAGAATGTCCCATGCACTAAGTTCTTTATGTGTGTCAACTCAATTAATCCTCAGAACCACCTATAAGATGGGTTATTATTAACCCCATTTTAGAGATGAGAAAACTGAAATACAGACAGTAAGTGAAAGACAGGATTCAAATCCAGACAATTCCCCCAAAGGGATCTATAATTCAAAAGTGTCACTTTGGATGGAATGAGTGTCATAAAATTAAAATTTATAGAGGGATCATTTTACCTCTATAAAAGGTATAAAGGTATATACCCACTATACAGGAAACAGCAAAAGAAGGAAGACGCTCACCTTATTTACTGATGTTCTCTTGAGCACAGTAACATTCCTGTCCCTGCTGCTGGGGCTTCTCTATGTACACCTTTCAGTGCCAGCCACCCCACCCCCCACCCCACAGCTCTACCTCAGGAAGGGGATCTCATTAGGGATGAATTTTATAAGGATCATAAAAGTAATATGCTTCCTAGAAGCATTACTGGGGGAAGACTGAAGAAAAAAGAAATAACTTATTTTTTTCCCCACCAGACTTTGGCTTTGGGGCATTAAATGTTATCTTTAAGTCAAAATCACAAGAATAATCACAGATTCCCCTCTATCTGGAGTTGCCACCAAGTAACTTAAAGATGTACAGGAGCTCTGGTTTTTATGAAAAAAATTGACAAAACTGTAAGAGAGCATAATCAACAAAAGTCTGGCACATATCATTGGTGGCACTAGGGTTGTAGATAAAGCAATAAGTACCCAAAGAATGAGTTTCAAAGAGTTGGTCTCCTCACCTGTAAAATACAGATAATAACAGCTAAATAAGGGACTTATTACAAGTTGATAAAATTATGCAATACTTAGTTCCATGAAACATTTGACAATTCTAATATATTATGGAATGCAATTTTAATTTAACAATTTGATGAATGTACTTTCTAATATTAAACATTAAACATTTAATATAAATTGGAGAACAAAATTACCAATACCCCATATTTATGAACTATCTGAAGACTCTAAAAAATCAATGTAATTTCTGTTTTAAGGTGGGAAAAAAACTATCAAACAGATGTCATCATATTTTCAACTGGATTCAGCTAAATGAGGGTCTTTAAAAATTCTGGGGAAAAACTAAAATTTGAAGAAAACTATTCCTCACCACCCTCTAAAATAAGTCTCTATGTAACTGTAAGGAAGTTTTTCAGTTTCATGTACATTTCACATTTATTATTCTCAATTCTATGAAGGAAATTGAAATTAGCATTCCTATTTTATAAGAGAAGGAAACCTAATCAAGGAGTAAATGGAAAAATAGGAAATGAATCCCAAAACTTCTTGTTCACATCCCTTACATTTTTACATTACCCCAGGTCAGTAAGAAATAATGCCTTTATTTTCACAAGGCTATTATCGTTTTATTTTGACCTAACTTTTCTGATAATGGAATGGAATTTTCCCCCAGTTAAACAAAGTCAAAGTCTTTTCAAATATGTTAACCTTTTAAATAATCTGATTAGCCAAAGAAGATAGCAAAACTTATGAGTTCCATGAAACATTTGACAATTCTAATATATTATGGAATGCAACTTTAATTTAACAAAATAATAAAAATTGTCATTTAGATGTATGAAATACTTAAATATGAGCATATCTAAAACACTTAAAGCCATTATACTATAGGATTTGTCAACCTCATTGGACAAAAAGCAACCAATACCTAGAAAAATCTTGCATTATTTAAATTTTCATACACCCAAATATAACACAAACTTCAATTCACATAATTTTGGAGAGCACTAAGTTTATAGGTGATCAAATCTTAAATTTTAGATTAATCTTTCCATAAATGAATTTAGCATCTTCATATTGGTATAATATTTCCTACAAATTAGGCTCTTCTGCTTTGGTAATCAGAGAGCATAAAAGCTTAAAACACTTGTAAAACATTATTTTAAGTTTGTTGATATTTGGCTACAATAGCTCCATTGTACTAACTGAAGCTTGTTAAATGTAGAAGAATTTGATTAACTTTATTTCAAACAAAATAAAATGTTAAGGGCAGTGGTAAAAGCACATCATGACTCACAGAGATGCTGAATAAACTCACAGTCTAGAAACACAGAATTTTTAGAATCGGAAAGGATCATTGAAACATGGAAATATTTTGGAACCCATTTCTCCCATTGATCCAAGCAATACAGCTTTTTTTTTTCTTCCACAAGGTTCCTAACTGAAACTGAATCTACAGAGCAAGGTACAAGCATCACCATGTCAGAAAGTTAATGTAGAAGCTCTCTTTCCTATTTATGAATGCATAATGTTAGCAGAACTGTTTGCAAAAAGGAAAATACAAGCATCTGAGAGTCTGTGTCTTGGTATACACAATGCCAAGCAACCTTTGGTAAGGTCTTGTCAATTAACTGATCACCATGCAGTTGAATGGCATAGCCTCAATCCTCTGGCCAGCGACAACTAACCACAAGGAAAGCCTGGGCACACTACTCCCTTCATGATATCTTGGGAAATCCAAACAAATGATGTATTCATTATATTTTACACAGACCATCCAGGCTCCCCATCAAGGCTCCCCAGGTGTCCTTTCTTTACTCATCATACACACACCCACATCCTTCAACATCCATTTTCTTCTGGCTTGCCTCTACAGTCAGTACTAAGTCCTAAAAGTTTCAACGTGATTGTGTTTTTAATCTACTTTTCAGACTTTAAATATTTCCTAATTAAAAAACATTTTTTGAAAAGGTGGACAGAGTGCAGGCTTCCAGAGTCTGTAGTGAGGCAAACCCAGAAGAGCAATGCTATTGTTATGAGAAGAACTGCCCATCAAACATGCCCTTTAACCCTCCCTGGGTTACTTCATTCTGGCATTTTTAAGTAATATCCTTCATTTATGTGGCCTATGTTCTAAAGAACCCATGGATAATCTTTACAAGTTTTTCCATAAGTATGTGCCTAAGCACAGAGTTTTTAAAAAGTTCATTTAGAGGCTAGCAGAGTCACCACCACATTTTTGTCACTGCCAGATATCATGTGAACTACATTCATGTTAGCTTACACAGTTTCAAACTGAGCTACTGCAATTTTCCAAGTCAATCTACTATGATAATTTTCCTATGCACAGTGTTTTCAGATAAGTATAGCCATCAATGGGAGAATTTCTTACCTAATAGTTGTGGCAACCCAGAGCTAAATTTACTATGTGCCATCTTCCAATACCAAACCCCAACTATATGATTTCCCTTCTACACTAACATTATGCTTCTTGTCAAAATTTTTTGACAACTATTTCGTTAATTAAGGAAAGGATTACAAGAAATTCCTGGCTTTAAATGTAACTGTAAACATAACTAGGATATAAAAGACAATCACAACTAAAGATCCAAATTTGGAATTTTTACATATTGATATGATGGGAACATTTTATATTTCACAACAGGAGAAGCTAACACATAACCAAGTATTATCCCAATAAAAAGTTCTTATGTGATCTAACTAGAGTTGAGGGTTCTTTTCTTTTCTTTTCTTTTCAGTACTGTGATCAAATCTAGGGCCTTATGCACACTGAGCAAATGCCTTACCACTGATAGCATTGAGCTACATCCCTAGCCCCCCCCACTTTTTTTAAATTTTGAGATAGGCCATGCCTGGGCTGGACTTGAATTTGCCATTCTTCTGCCTCAGCCTCCCATGTAACTGCGATTGTAGGCATACACCACTGAGCTGACCAAGTTTTACAATTTTATTTATTTTGTTATTTAACAATTAACCTAGGACACAGACCCCATGGGAAAACTACACAGCTTCATGTTTGAATTCATAAAGACACCAAACAGAGAAATAAAACCAAAATGATCTTTGAATTGGGAAATAGTAGCTTCACCAGCCCTTGGAAAACATTCATGTTGTACATTAGAGTTCATCATTCATTCATTCAATAAATATTTATTATGTGGAAGAGACAGTGTCAGGTGCTAGGGACATTCTTGTGAACCAGACAGATTTGCTTCCTGCACTTATGAAGTTTCCTGTCTGTCTGGAAAATTAACTACCAATTCAGTTCAATGAGTATTTATCAAACATCTGTAATAAACCAGCTCTGTGTTGACTCATTTGAGGATATGAAAAGCTAACACAGGATCCTTGTCTCCCATTCTATGTCTTTGGAAATTAAAAGTTTACATAAATGAAGTGCTTAGAAAACAATACAAACTGGCTGTTGGTTGCTTTAAAAAAAACACAATTCATAACAGAATTTCTGAATCTACTTGGAAATGAGATACACTGTGAGTAAAGTGACAAGAGAGCATCCTAAGACTATTTTTTTTTTTTTTAGGCAAACCTTGAAAACTCCAGCAAAAAGGCAAAGAAGAAAAAAACTTTCTTTCTATTCTATGGGTATATCTTCAAATGTAGATCTCTTCTTTTCCTTTTCAGAATAAATAAAATATTTATTATCTCCTCAAATATATAAAGGGCTATTGAGCACCCAACATAATTTTTGGTTTTGTTTTGGTTTTGCTTTATATCAAGTCATATGGAAAGTAGATACTGTATTGAAAGTTCAAATTGGTTTCAGTGAAGCTCAGGGGAGAGCTAGGTAATTGTTTTAGAGCAGAAGACTAGAAATTAAAGGCCTGGAATCTTTCTGAGAGTCTCACAAACTCTTCCTAAGAGGAACATGGGAATTATGCAAAGTTTTTTTTTTTTAAGTATCTTTGGTTAAAGTGGTGGATATGTTAAAGAATAATCTATTTTTTGAATTAAAAATTGAAGTATTGAGAAAAGTATGTTTCCAAATTAAGTATTTTGATTTAAAAAACAGACATAAAATTAAATTTTTTAAAAAATCACTACACTGCTATGGAAAGCAGTTTGGTTACTCCTCAGAAAGGTAAACATAGATCTATCATGACTTACAATGCCACTCCAAGATATACAAACAACTGAAAACAGGCACTCAAATACATGTACACACATGTACATGTATTTGAGTAGTAGCAATATTTATTGTGGCCAAAGGTAAAAACAACCCAAATACCCCAAAATGGATGAATACATAAGCAAAGTGTGGTAATATTAATACAATGGAAAATTATTCAGCCTTAATAAGGAACAAAGTACTGATAGATGCTATAAAGTGGATGAATGTCCAACACACTGTGCTAAGTGAAAAAAGGCAGACAAAGATCACATAAAGCATAATTCACTTATATGAAATATATAGAATAGACAAATCCACAAAGATAGTATGCAGACCAGTAGTTGCTAGGGGCTGAGAGAAGAGAGCAATAAGAGAAACTACTTACTGGGTAAGGAGTTTTACTTTGGAGTGATGAAATATTTGGGAACCAGAGAGAGGTGGTGATAACACAACCATTTCACAAAATGTCAATGAGTTATTCACTTTAAAATGGCAATGGTTACGTTACATGATTCACCTTGATAAATTACTTTTTAAAATACTAAATGACCCAAACTTCAGATAACATAGAGGGTAGTAATGTTTGAAAAAATATAGATCCTGACAATTCTGTTTAAATGTGATCCAAAAGAGATCCTGAATGTAAAAAAGTTTTAGGAATACCTTAAATAATTTTGTTTATATTTCTTTACATGTATTCTTAAGTGTGATAAACTATAAAATTTCTATATAAATAAATCTCAAAGAGTTCTTTTAATACATAAATATTTAAGTAACAAGAAAAGACTTGCTTTGTTTTAAAACTAAATTATTTTCACTTGTTCCTGAAATGTTTTTAAAAAATTGCTGATGCTGAATAAAGAGAAAACCCTGACAGGTTAAATAGAACAATCCTGGACCTAGAAGATAGTTTCTGAAATAAGAAAAAACAGCTATGGGCAAAGCTTTAAAATTCTAGAATCACAAAGAAGAATTAAAACCTCTATTGGGATATAAATATTGACTAGTGAAAGACTATCTAATAAACTTGATTGCAATAAAACTCTTCTATCAATGCTCATCACCATGCATATTTTTACCCACTTCAGAACAAATTATCTGTATGTAGGCAGGATTAAGTGCCTTGCAGCACCTGTAGGAAGCTGTGAAATAAAACATGTGGTAAAAGCCATTAATAACAAAATTGTCTGAAAGCACCAGTAGTCTCCAATACCATCAGCATGTTATAAAAGAATATATCTGACAAATCATTATTACAGGTTCTATTTAGCTTACAAAGATGTAATTTCAAATTTCAATGCTATTAGCATGCTATGAATATCCACATAGGCTCAAACACTATAAAAGTATTTTAAAGTAAATGAATATGAAAAAGACCATGTCTTAAAAATTGATCTTATTAACACATTAAGTTTCAATTGTCGAGTTTTAAAAAACCAGTACCAACCAGCACACCTAATGCCCAAATCTTGATTTCTAATACTACCTATCCTTCAATGAAAGAACTAGGACTCCTTGGAGAAAATGGCTGATTTTAGGATAAGGGCAAGAGATATACAAGTTGAGGCTGGTGCATCTTATAGTTCCAGAAAATACAAAAGTGCTCAAAACAAAAACACTGCAGTGCTTTCACCTTCAAGAGTGGAAGATCTTGAATATTTGCTTGCACAAGCCAGCTGTGAATTTGCAGATAGGAAGCCTTTTAATTTCTTCATCAAGAGCAGTTTCTCAATCTCAGCACTTGAAATATTTTGAGACAGTATTGTTTTGTCATGGGAGGCTGTTTGGCGCATTGTAGGAAGTTATGCAGTATCACTGGCATCTAGCCACTAGATGCCAATAGCATCCTCACCCTCTTCCCCAGTTGTAACAATCAAAAATGTCCCAGAAAATGCCTTATGTCTTAAAAGTGGAGGGCCAAAAATGGCCCACTCCCAATTAAGAACCATTTCTCCAGAGAAACTTCAAAAATGCTCAACTAAATAAAATCTGATAGTTGAAACAGAGAACAATGCTGTGAGATTCTGACCAGTATAAAGAACTAATCTGGCAAAGGGAATAGGGGTTCTTAAGGGAAAGGAGCTGGTTTTGTCTTCTTGATCATTTCTCTTCCCCTTTCCCCTTCAGCAATCAGCAAAGGGCCCTCTTCAAGACTCTTAGTACTGTATTCCTGATCCCCTAACTTCATTCCCCCTGCTGCTAAGGAGCAGAGAAAAGCTGCAGTATTTGACACACTTCACCAAAGCTGTCCTTCAAGGACACTCAGTAGAGAAGCAATTTAATTAAAGACAGGGACAATAGCTTGCCAGTTAAACTCAGAAACACCAAATAAGGAGGGTGCTACATTTTCTGGAATCCCATCTCTTCCGCTGCTAGTAAAAAAGTTCACTGAATCCAAAGTACAAAAAGAACTGCCATAATGTATGCAGGGTGTGAAATTGAGAAACACCTATTCCAGTGAATCACTCTTCCGTAACATTTGAGAAGAAGTACAAGTATACTCCCCTTGGGCAAACACCTGTTTACGAACAGGAACATGTGATTAACAGAGACCAGTTTCTTTTACACCCTGTGCCAAATTCACTGTAACTCATTTGGCTTCTGCCAGAATTGGATTCTAATCCTGTATTCTAGACAATTAGCTGCAATCTTTAGCTTCTTGTTCTTCATTTTAGCCAAAAGCAGAGAAGGATTTTCCACAAAGAGAAACAGGCACAGAATTATAAACATAAACACTCTCCAAAATGTAAGGTAATTCCACAAATTCTTTAACTGAACTACAACTTTAAGTGCAAGTCAAATTATATATGCTGATATCTCACAACAAAGAAACTTACAGATCAAACAAGCAAACAGCTACACTGACCCATGTTCTGAAGGCTGTTTTGAAAATAGTAAAAGCAGCTTATTTTATCTCTACTTTTTTCTTTCATTCAGAAAATCATCTTTACATGTGTTCCATTCACCCTTTCTTCAGCTAAATTTTACAATCCTTCCCTGATAAAGAGTAATATAAACCATTCAGACAAATCCAGAGATTCCTATAATGAGCACTACTCCCCAAAACAAAAACACCCCACAGATTTATCCCAGACAAATGGCTCTTTTACAAGAACACCTGAAGGCTCCATTTAAATTGGCTAGTGCTGGTCTCAGGGCAGAACTAGCTAATTGTTTTAGAGCAAAAGACCAAAAATCAAAAGCCTTGAATCTTTTTCTAATTCTGCCACTTACTGTATTATTTTGACAAGTCATTTAACCTCTTTGGACTTTTATTGATCTATAAATGACAACTATTTGGCAAATGACAGGGTAATTTATGGAACAGAAAACTTAAAAGCATTGGCTAAAAGTCATAGAATAAAAGTTAAATTGTATTTTTAAACTCTAAATAGATATACTGGGGGTCTTTAACACACTGAAGACACAATTTCACTGAAATTTTTCCACAGATAAATATTTCAGATTTCCATAAAAATTAATCTGTGGAAAAATTTTGCATGCCAGAAGCCGTTTACCCTATAATACATGCTTTCTGTATATTCTGTTAAACATTTTTAAGCACAAAAAATTTATTTCTTTATTACATCAACAAGTAAGTCTCTTAATGTACAGAAATAAGTACAGCGACATTTTTCATTGAGTAACTACAGTGGAACTATTTATTAAAACAATAATGTTAGCCAAGACTCAAAAGTCCTTTCTCTCTGGCTCAGAGAAAGCCTTAAAATCTTGCCCTCAGGGCAGGCAGAAGAGAAGCCCTGACATCTGCCCTACCCTGTTTCTCTGTGTGTATCAATATTAAGAGACTAGCATTGTGGAGGCAAAAACTCCCCTGCACAAGCAGGAACTAATTTATTTGATTCTTGATGTTCCTCTTGTACCTGAGGAACATATGTGGTCTCTTACCACTAACACCCAGTATGTTAAGGATAATTACTTCTGTGACTCATTAATCAGAGTGTCCTGTGCATTTTCCAGAGAGATGAACCCCTGTGTAAACAAGGTCTGACTAGGCCCACAGAAGACACAGAAGAGGGCAAAAGGATAAATCCTAATCTCTCTCCCAAAGTGCTGGCTTTTCAATAGTCTGGAGTGCACCTAGGGCTCCCTGGTATGGGCTGCAACCACATTCTCTGCCCTGCACCATGGAGACCAAGTCTCAGCTCTACTTACTACTCATCCCACTTAATTAACAGTGTGACTTGTTTATTTTACAGACTTACTTGTCTTAGGAAAATTACCTTGCAATCAGAATCAATTATAAAAAGTTAACCAGTAATCATTTCTATCTGTTCTATTTTTAAATTGGTACTTTTTAGATGATGTTACTTCTTCCCACTTTTTAATAAAAGCTCCATCTGACACCCTGGAGGAGATACAGGGATGTTATTTAGGAGGATCCAAGATTCACCATTTTGTTATCCATGACAGCAATCTTAAACTTTCCATTTTATCTGGAAGAGACATTTATTTACCCATATCCAGGATACAGAAAACAAATACTTTAGGGGAGAGAAAGGAAAAACAAGGGAAGTCCTGGGTTTAATTCAGGTTTTGCTTTTTTAACCCAAACAACTATAAAACCTACCTAGAGCAAAGCAAAAGGAAGCCTTCTAATTATCATTTATAAGTGACTCTTTATTAGATTAATATTAGTACAGGTATGAGTTTAAGACTCTAAAGACATCATGTTATTACATACCTCTCCTTATATTTATTATTACCTCGACACAGAGCTGCCATTTGAACATAATGCTGTCTTAATTAAATGCTTATTTTTCCTTTGATATTGAATAAATTTCAATATTTATGTTCAAATTCAAAGCCTGTGGGAAATTTATCTAGCAGTTGAAAGGATTTCAAATTAGACTAAATTCTTAAAGACTTACTATCCCCAAATCAGTTCCAAGATACTTAGTCCCCATCTGAGTATTACCACTAAAAATATTTGCTATTTCTATGATTAAAAAAATATTTACTAAAGAAAACTAATATTACATAAACTTTCATATCTTGGATTAATGCACTGTGTGTGAGTGAGAGAGAAAGAGAATGAAAACACATTTGATCCCATGTTTCTAATGTGATGGTTAATTTTTCCCCAGCATAATAATAATTTCATTATCTCTATATATTCCAAATATTTTTGAAATTGTTATTAAATACAAAAGACAGACATATTGACCTACACAACAGTAGTAATTAAATAATAATTTCCTCTTTTTTTAATATTGTAACAAAATAGATTAAGCCAAATAAGCACCCATTTATCACTAACAGTGTTGTTAAAATAGTACACAATGAAACTAACCCAGATTTTTCCTATAAGTCCTGAGGTTCTGATCTTGAATTAGGTGGAGCCCCAATTCAGACTCTGCCTTACAAAAATCAATAACCTAATTACCACACCACATGGGGGGTGCTTTCACCACTGATGGTTTTCTACAGTCTCTATTACCAAGGCAACCTCTCAATTACTGCTGAGAGGCTTGGCTTCTCAGAGTGCTTGGCTTGCCTAGCATGTGTAAGGACCTGGGTTCAAACTTCATATTATTACTGTGGGGATAATTTTTGTGAAATAAAGCCTAGAGAAAACAGGACTAATTATGTCAAACTGCCTTGAGTGTGACATGAAAGCAATACTTTGAGGTGAGAACAACAAAAAAGGAAAGGAATAATTTATCAAGAATTTCTTTCTGGTTTAGTAAACTAATTTCTTCTGGAAATTTTTACCTAAAAATTTATGGAGGGCAACAGTGGCCAGAATCTCTATCTAATCTCATCAGAAACATGGAGACTTCCTGACAGTTGAGTAGGGGTTATGCTGTGTGTTATCTATGACCCCCCGCCAAGTATAACCAACAACAGCTCTTCAATAGGAGTTACCATCTATAGTTTACACATGAGGAACTGGTGTCTGAGGAAGTCAAGTGACTTGCCAAAGTCCTCCCCATTGGGAATTTTCACAACTGGGGAATACCTATGTATTTAAAGACTATAAAAGTAGCTAATATTCAGTGAATGCTTACACACAACTTCTAAAAAAAACTCTCACAACTTGATAAACTAGTTAGCAATTCTATTACCTCCCTTTTTCAGAAGAAAAATGTGTCACAGGAGAATTGTCACTTGCTGCTGATTTTATAGCTGAAGACCAGAACTACTCTTAAAACAGGAAGAAGAGCCTTTGCCTTACTCTTTAAGCTTCGAAAGGCCAGAGTTGCACCCTCCTCTAGCCAAACCCTCCCATGGGAAAAGCAGCCCATAAAGCCAAGGAAATGTACCAACCCAGAGACTGGGCTTTCCCCTTCTAGACATGTTCTGACTGGCTTAGAATTCCCTACCCAAACTGCCACAAGCCCATTTCCAAGGTATCTTCCACAAATCCTTCTTCAGGGCTGGTGGTACACAGGTGTGCACATACCCACATCCATCTGCCTATAGTACAGCAGCCATTGAGACTGAAGTAGTTTGACCCAGCTCAAGAGATGAGTTATGATTTGAATTGAGTCAGCTATGATGACTCCATCCTTCTTGACAATGACTGGTTCAATAACCTGCCCCAAACCACTCATTATGTGATATTCTTCCAGTATCAAAGATTGTTTCCAAAATGGACAGGTGACCTAACACACAGGCCAGAGAAAAATAAGGAACAATCTGCTTGGGGCTTCTTGGAATTTATTTTCTCCAAGAGTAAGTGTCTGGATGTTGTGCGTAGCTGTGGGGTCTAGCATAGCTGGAGACATCTCAGTACTACCCACTCCAGGATGAAGCCAAAACCCAGAGGAAGGCAAAAACAAGCAAATCATAGGACAAGAGAATGGAAGCCACTGGATTAAAAACAGTTCTGAGCCGGTGCGATGGCGGGTGCCTATAATCCCAGCTGCTTGGGAGGCTGAGACAAAAGGAGTTCAAAGCCAGCCTCAGCAACTTAGCAAGGCATTTAGCAACTCAGCAAGGCACTTGGCAACTCAGCAAGACCCTGTCTCTACATAAAATATTAAATTAAGGGCTGGGGATATGGCTCAATGGCTAAATATCCCTGGGTTCAATCCCTATTATCAAAAAATAAATAAAATTCTAAATCCTCTGGACATTCAGTTAGATGAACCCACACATTTCTTTATTTCTTAAGCCAAACTGAGCCAGGTTTCATTTACATACAGACCAAAGCATCCCAAACTGAGCCAGGTTAGTTACCTAAAGGCTCTGGATCATTACAAAGTACTGTCTACGATGAAGGGTGAGGGTTCGGGAGGAGCAGCACTGACCCCAAAGGATCCCAAAGTCCTCTATTTGGATGCAGCTTGGCAATTCCTTTAACTTAGCTGTTTGGTGAATCTGAATTCTCCAGAACATACCATCTCTGAAAAGCATAGAGTTCACTTTATCTAATGGCATTACCATTCTTAGCCAATAACTGTGGTTGAAACCTTTAGACCTGATTTCCAGTACTTTAAAATCTTAGTCCTATGGAACATTTGGAAATTCTGGAAAAGCCAAGGGTTTAAAACCAGTGGCAAAACATACATTATTCTGAAGGAAAACCTTTTAAAACTACATCTCCAATTCCATCACCTTCTTAAAATGAGTGCACTTCATGTAATTTAAACTTTTCTTGATGACTCGAGAAGTCACCACTATGAACGTCAACTGCTACATTTCGTTGTAAATTTATCCAGCTAAAAGAAATTGCAGGGAGCTCTTTGGATCCTAAAAGACTTGGTACAACTATTGTACTATTATTGATCTCATGTTTAATTTTATAACTTTTTTTTCTTCTTTCTTTTTAGTACTATCAGTTTTTCTCAATGTTACTAGAATGTCTAGAGTAACCCTTGTAATTTATTATATCTGCTCTACAGTGGTGTAAGAAATTTCAAAATACATAAGAATGCATTTTAAAAAATATTTAATAATAGATACTTCTGAACACTTAGCATGTTTCATGAATTATGTTCAGGGTTTTGTCTCCATTATCTCAATTAATACTCAATTAACCTCATAAGGTACACACTATCTTCTCCACTAGCAAAATGAGAGCATCGAGGCTGGACAATTACTTAAAGCAAAACTCTAAATGAAGATGTATAGCGCTCTCCTCCCAGGATAATGCAAAGGTTTTGTGAACATTATTTTGCGTATTCAAAAGACTATGGTTCTTGGAAAAATTGGCCAAATCTTCACCATGTTGGCCTAGGATCTGACTCCCTTAACAAGACTCCTAAAGCACAAGAAGTAAAATTAGGAATCAAAAAATGGGATGGATTCAAATTAAAAAGCTTCTTCTCAGCAAAGGAAACAATCAATAACATGAGGAGAGAGCCTACAGATTGGGAGGAAATCTTTACCACATGCACCTCTGATAGGGCATTAATCTCTAGGATATATAAAGAACTCAAAAATTTAACAACAACAAAATAACCCAATCAATAAATGGGCTAAGGAACTGAACAGACACTTCACAGAAGAAGTAATAAAATTGATCAATAAATATATGACAAAGTGTTCAAAATCTCTAGCAATTAGAGAAATGCAAATCAAACTACACTTAGATTTCATCTCACTCCTGTCAGAATGCATTCATCAAGAATAGAGGTAACAATAAATGTTGGCAAGGATGTGGGGGGAAAGGTAAACTCATACATTGCTAGTGGGACTGCAAACTGGTGCAACCACTATGGAAAGCAATATGAAGATTCCTAGGGAACTTGAAATGGAACCACCATTTAACCCAGCTATCCCACTCCTTGGTTTATATCCAAAGGACTTAAAATGAGCATATTACAGTAATGCAGCCATGTCGATGTTTATAGCAGCTCAATTCACAATAGCTAAACTATAGAACTAACCTAGATGTCCTTCAATAGATGAATGGATAAAGAAAATGTGGTATATATATATTCAATGGAATATTACTCAGCTTTAAAGAAGAATGAAATTACAGCATTTGCCAGTAAACGGATGGAGTTGGAGAATATCATGCTAAGCGAAGAAAGCCACTCCCCCCAAAAAACAAAGGCCAAATGCTTTCTCTAATATGCAGATGCTAATTCACAATACAATACGATGGGGAGCACTAGAGAAGATTAGCGTTACCTTAGATTAGGTAGAAGGAAGTGATGGGAGGGAAATGGAGGGGATGTGGGGATAGGAAAGATAGTAGAATGAAACAGACATTATTATTTTATGTATATATGTGACTGCATGACCAATATGATTCTACAACATTAACACTCAGAAAAATGAGAAATTATATCCCATCTAAGTATGATATATCAAAGTGCATAAATGCATTATATTGTCACATGTAACTAATTAAAGCAAATTAAAAAGGTAAAAAGAAAATACTATGGTTCTTGGTAATGGAAAGAAAGCTGAACTTCAGAAAGATAGAGTGTTAATACGTAAATTAAAAAATTGGAAATCAACTCAATTCCATAAACTTGTGTTAAAGAAATAATTCTCAAAATAAAACTCTTTAAGAATAAATTAATGAGGTGAAAGACTTGTACACTGAGAACTATAAAATATTGCTAAAGAAATTAAAGAAGATACAAATAAACCAAAGATATCCTTGTTCAAGAACTGAAACATTTAATGTTGTTAACATGTCCATACTATACAAAATAATACCAGATTCAGTGCAATCTCTATCAAAATCCGAATGGTATTTTATGTGAAAATAGAAAAAAATCCTAAAATTCATATAAAACCTCAAAGGACCCAAAAGAGAAAATAATCCTGAAAAGGAAGAACGAAGCTAAAGAATTCAAATTTCTTGATTTCCAAATATTAGAAGGATACATAGGGAGAATGGATATATATGATCAGAGTACATTATATGCAAGGGAAAAAAGTCATAAGAAACCCATTATTTTGTGCAGTTAATATGTGCTAATAATGATATACAAATTACAAAGCTATAGTAATCAAAATAGTGTGGTACTGGCACTAAGACAGACATATAGAGCATTGGAACAGAATACACAACTCAGAAATAAACCCCTATGTGTGTGGTCAAATAATGTTTAGCCAGGGTGTCAAAACAACACAAGGGGGAAGGAGAGTCTTTTCAACAAATAGTATTGGGAAAACTGAATATCCACATGCAAAAGAAAGAAACTGGACCCTTATCTTACCCCATTCACAAAAGCAACTCAAAATGGATTGAAGACTTAGTATAAAACTCTTAGAAAAAAATATGTGGTAAAGGCTTTTTAACTGGTTTTGGCAATGACTTCCGGAATGATACCAAAGGCATAAAAAAAAATATGTGGTAAAGGCTTTTTAACTGGTTTTGGCAATGACTTCCGGAATGATACACCCAGGACTATATCAAACTAAAAGCATTCTGCATAGCAAAGAAAACAACCAAGAGAGTTAAAAGGTAGCAATGGGAGAAAATGTTTGCAAACCATATATCTGATAAAAGTACATAAGTACATAAGCAATTCCTACGATTCAAAAACAATAATCACCCAATTTAAAAATGGGGCAAGAACTTGAATAAAAATTTCTCAAAAAAAAATGTAAATGGCGAAGAAGCATATGAAGAGATGCTTGACATCACTAATTATCAGTGAATGCAAATCAAATCCACAAAGGGAAATCATCTCAAACCTATTATGTTAGCCACTATTAACAAACAAAATGGAAAACAGAAAGTAGTAAGTGTTGACCAGGATTTAGAGAAACGGGAACCCTTGTGTACTCTTTTTAAGAACGTAAAATGGTGGACTGGGGTTGTGGCTCAGCGATAGAGTGTGCACCTAGCGCATGTGAAGCCCTGGGTTCAATCCTCAGAACCACATAAAAATAAATAAAATAAAGGTATTGTGTTCAACTACAACTAAAAAATAAATATTAAAAAAAAGAATGTAAAATGGTACACTACTATGGAAAACAGTATATGAATGTTCCTCAAGAAACTAAAAATAGAACTACAATGATATTTACAGCTTAAGAAACGAGGCACAGGAGATTAAGTAACTCCCAATTCAAATCCAGGCCTGTCTGACTCTAGAGCCCCTGTTTTGAACCACTACCCCATGTTGCCTCTATTTTTTTTAATGCTGAGAATGCAACCCAGGGATGCTCTGCCACTGAGCTATATCCCCTGCACTTTTT
>NW_026000153.1:9569018-9616278 GCF_001458135.2 Marmota marmota marmota | reverse complement strand
GGGGGGATTGGGGGTTACTGAGGAATCTAACTCAGGACCTCACATATGGTAGGCTAGTCCTCTACCACTGAGCTGTATCCCCAGCTCCCTCCCTAGCACTTTTTAGTTTTTAATTTTGAAAGAGGGTCCAAGTTGCCTAGGCGGGTCTTGAACTTGTGATCCTCCTGCATCAGCCTCCTGACAGTTATGTGCCACCACAACTTTCTCCATACTGCCTTCTCAACAGCAAATGAGATCACACATGAGAGCCCCTGAAGTAGAAAACTGCCAAGGCAAAGAAAATGTACTAGGAAAATAGAAAACCTCAAAGACACTGACAAACTTCTAGAGGCATATGATCTACCCAAACTGAACCAGAGGACATACACAATTTAAACAGATCAATTTCAAGCAAGGAAGTAGAAGACAACATCAGAAGCCTACCAATCAAGAAAATCCCAGGACCACATGGATTCTTAGCTGAGTTCTTCAAGACCTACAAAAAAAAAGAATTAATACCAATACTCCTCAAATTATTCCATGAAATAGAAAAGGAGGGAACCCTTCCAAACTCATTCTATGAGGCTAGTATCATCGTGATATCAAAACCAGACAGAAACACATCAAGGAAAGAAAATTTCAGACCAATACCCCTGATAAACATTGTGCAAAAATTCTCAATAAAATTCTGGCAAATTGCACACAAAAACATATTTTAAAAAATAGTGCACCATGATCAAGTGGGATTCATTCCAGGAAAGCAAGGTCAGTTCAACGTATGAAAAATAATAAATCACATCAACACACTTAGAGTTAAGAATCATATGATTATATCAATTGATGCATAAAAAGCATTTGACAAAATACAGAACCCTTTCATGTTCAAAACACTTAAAAAACTAGGGAATAGTAGGAACATACCTCAACATTGTGAAAGCTACCTATGCTAAACCAAGGCCAACATCTTTCTAAATAAAGAAAAATTGGAAGCATTCCCTCTAAAAACTGGAACAATACAGGGATGCCCTATTTCACCATTTCTATTCAACATAGTTCTTGAAACTCTAGTCAGAGCAATTAGATGAAAGAAATTAAAGGAATACGAATAGGAAAAGAAGAACTCAAACTATAATCATTTGCTGATGACATGATTCTATACTTAGAGGATCCAAAACATTCCACCAGAAAACTTCTAGAATTAATAATGAATTCAGAAAATTAGCAGGATATATAATATCAACATCCATAAATCAAATGCATTTCTATACATAAGTGATGAACCCTCAGAAAGAGAAATTAGGAAAACTACCTCATTCACAATAGCCTTAAAACAACAACAACAACAACAACTTAGGAGTCAATTTAACAAAAGAGTTGAAAGACCTCAACAATGAAAACTACAGAACACTAAATAAAGAAATTGAAGAAGACCTTAGAAAATGAAAAGATCTCCCAAGCTCCCAGATTGAATTAATTTTGTCAAAACTACCCAAAGTGCTATACAGATTCAATGCAATTCCAAATAAAATCCCAATGTCATTTCTTATAGAAATAGAAAAAGTAATCATGAAATTCACTTGGAAAATTAAGAGACCCAGAATAGCCAAAGCAATCTTAGGAAGAAAAGTGAAGCAAGAGGCATCACAATTCCAGACCTTAAACTATACTATAAAGTTATAGTAATAAAAATGGCATGGTATTGGCACCAAAATAGACATGTAAACCAATGGTAAAGAATAGAAGAAACAGAGACCAACCCACATAAATACAGTTATATCATACTAGACAAAGGTGCCCAAAACCACACATTGGAGAAAAGATAGTCTCTTCAACAAATGGTGCTGGGAAAACTGGAAATCCATATTTGCAAAATGAACTAAACCCCTATCTCTCACCATGCACAAAACTCAACTCAAAGTGGATCAAAGACCTAAGAATTAGACTAGAGACCCTATGCCTAATAAAAGAAAAAGTAGGTCCAAATCTTCATCATGTTGGATTAGACTCTGACTTCCCTAACAAGACTCCTAAAGTGTAAGAAATAAAATCAAGAATCAATAAGTGGGATGAATTCAAACCAAAAAGCTTCTTCTCAGCAAAAGTAACAATCAAAGAGGTAAACAGAAAGCCTACATTTTGGGAGCAAATTTTTGCCACACGCATGTCAGAGCACTAATCTCCAGGATATATAAAAAACTCAAAAAACTTAATACTAGGTAGGGGCTGGGGTGGTGGCTCAGTGGTAGAGCACTTGCTTAGCATGTGTGAGACACTGGGTTCAATTCTCAGCACTGCATATACGTAAATAAAATAAAGATCAATTGACAACTTTAAAAAATAGATATTAAAAAAAACTTAACACCAGAAAAACAAACAACCCAATCAATAAATGGGCTAAGGAGATGAACAAACACTTCTCAGAAGAAAATATACAATTGATCAACAAATACATGAAAAAAAATGTTCAACATCTCTAGTAATTAGAGAAATGCATATCAAAACTACTCTAAGATTTCATCTCATGCCAGTCAGAATGGCAGTTATGAAGAATGCAAGCAACAATAAGTGTTGGGGAGCATGTAGGGGAAAAGGCACACTCACACATTGCTGGAAGGACTGCAAATTGGTGCAACCACTATGAAAAGAAGTATGGAGATTCCTTTAAAACTTGGAATGGAATCACAATTTGACCCAGCTATTCCACTACTCAGTCTATATCCAAAGGATTTAAAATCAGCATACTATAGTGACACAGCCATATCAATGTTCATAGCAGCACAATTCACAATAGCCAAACTGTGGAACCAACTAATAGATGAATGGATAAAGAAACTGTGGTATATATACACAATGGAATATTATTCAGCAATAAAAGATGTCGCGACCCCTCGCCGGCAAGGGAAAACATGACACAGGATTCTTCTTTCAGCAGTTTATTCAGGCCTTGATTCATGTATCATCTTCTAGTGACCCGTCGCTGAGCGCCCAAGCACAGCCTAATAAAGCCTCCAGCATACCAATCTTAAGCTGCCACGTGGACCTTTCTCATAGGGTGGTAAGGGATTGCGTGCCAATTCTCCATATTAGGAGTTGTTTATCACAGGCCACAGTGGAAGCCGGCGCCATCTTCTAATGGCGGCCACGGTCTAATTAGAATGGCTCACCACAAAAAGAGAATAAAATTATGGCATTTGCAGACGAATGGATGGAGTTAGAGAATATCCTGCTAAGCAAAGTAAGCCAATCCCCCAAAACTAAAGGCTAATGTTTTCTCTGATAAGTGGATGCTAAATCCATAATGTGGGGGAGGGTGGATGAGTGGAGGAACTTTGGATGGGGCAAAGGGGAGGTGGGGAGGGAACATGGGGGTAGGAAAGATGGTGGAATGAAATGGTCATCATTACCCTAGGCATATGTTTGATTGCACAAATGGTGTGACCTTAATTTGGGTACAACCACAGAAGTCAAAAATTATGATTAATTTGTATATAATGAATTGAAGAGCATTCTGCTGTCATGTATAACTGATTAAAATAAATGAATAATAAATAGAAAATTTATTGAGGACTGTATAATAGTCAGTAAAAAACATGAACTGAAAAACCAACACCAGCCTATGGGAACACACATCAGAAAGGCTAGGAAATGAGGGAGGGACAGAAGCCTGAACTGGGGAATTATCTGGAGAGCTGAGCAGAGATGAAATCAGAACAAGTCCTCAGTTTTCCACATAGCAGCAATGTTTCAGTTATCAGAACAGGCAGAGGCCAGAAACCCGACAGCCAGGAATCACAGTGAAGGAACATCAAAGAAGGCAGGAGGCCTCTAATTTAACTTCCATTTCTCTGGCCAGAACTAACTGTGGAACATATCTGCTCTGAGCTTTTTTTTTTTTTTTTTTAAAAACTAAAAATTTGAGATTTTCTTTTCTTTTTAACTAGGTGCCAATAAAACTTGTGCCATCTAATCCCTTCTGCACCTCCCAGATATAACGGGAGTTCTGCTAGTAAGTAAAATAGATACCATGTAGGCAGAACTGGAACCATACATATCCATACTTCCTTCTTTGTTAAAATTTGTTCTGATTATTTACCTTTTGGAAACTCCCCAAATTACATGCCTATGGTACCTAAGGCATATATATGCTACCAAAAGTTGGCCTCTATGTGAATAAAAATGACAGAAATTCTGTAATAAACACATGACCTATAGCAGCCTTCTCAGATCACTAACTTAATTATTCCACAGACATCAAATAAATATGTAACAGTCCCTTATTAAATATCTCTAGAGCAACACTAAATATTTCTAGGAGAAAATTATGAAGATATTTATGGAGGAAGTCTTTTTTAAAAAACACATAACTAACCTAACAAGCATTCAAATCAAATCTAAAATTTCTGTATGTAAAATTTTTTAAATGTTAGGGCAATATTCAAAATTAATTCAAGTCATGACTACTGAAAATGTAGATTATTTGTTGTTAGTATTTAACTCATGAGGTACTAAGTGCTTATTATAATAAAGTTTGTCCTCAAATACAGGGTCTGACCAGACTGTCTTCCTCTAAAGTCTGTTTCTTTGTGGAGCGCCCATTCTGATTGCTCCTCTGTAGTTTCAATAATTAATGTAGGTCTCATTATCAGTCTGTGGCCATCTGGCCTAGAAGTGAGGAGAAAGAACTGCCAACCAGAAATAAAGTGGAATATTCTGGTTTGTCTCTTCTTGCACATCTTTAGCAATCTTTGTTTTTCTGTATCCTCCTCCCTGATAATGTGTAAGAAACACAGCCCTAAAAATATCCACATGGTCTTTGAAAGGACAATTTTAAGCCTTGCTCACACACTGCTGGCAGGACTGCAAACTGGTGCAACCAGTTTGATCTTTGATTTTGCTTATCCCATAAATTCATTGGTTTCTTTCTTGCCTATGGTTGGCTCTGCCTGTCCCCTCCAGACTATTAAACCTCTTGGTAGCAAGGCTTGCCACCTTCTGCCAATCTATGGTGAAATGTGCCTAGCAGTCGGACTGAATCTGTTCTCCACATGTTCAGGATCTGTCCAGATGCTAGTTGGAAGGCCTCTGAGGGGCTCCACACCAGATACAATCTGGGGTTGGTGTGCTTCAGACCAAGGGAAAGGAAATGCAAACAACCCAAGTCTTCCTGATATTGCTGCCCAACTTCACCCCAGTAGCCTGAGAGAGGAATTCTGGAGAATGTGGTATCATCTTCTGACAAACAGGAGAAATACACACAAGACAATGAAGAAGGCCGGAATTAAGCTACTTTCCCATTTAATGACTTTCTACCTCTTCTGGGCCAAATACCAAGTTCCAACTTTAAGTAAAGCTTAAATGAAGGCCTTAATATTATTTTAGATAAGCTGATTGTCAACTTTGACCATAATACTGAACAGGTATTCAATCAATACCTCAAGTTTACCTGATATAGTAGGATGATACTTATGAAACTTCACATTGTAAGGGAATGTCAAGCTCTTTAAAGAAAACAGACTTAATATTTAATTTTATTATTAATCATTGATACTAATTAATTATATATTCATTTATATTTATTTCACAATGCTAACCAAATGGCAATACTATGGACAAAGAATTGTATCCTAATATTAGTCACAGAAGCACAGCAACTTTTGGCTCATGTATGCTTATTCTCTTTCCTTTCATTTTCAGGCTTCCTTTATTTACTTCCAAAGTATTGTGGCTATGGCTCTACAATTGTAGGATTTTGTTGTTGTTGCTGTAGTTGCTGTTTTAATCTCAAGCAACCCCATTTTAGAAGTCTCACTCTCAAATCAAATTTAAATTTTGGGGTTTTCATTCTTAATATATTACTTGAAAGAATGATAAAACAAATAGCATCTACCTCAAAAATATATTAATGTCATTTAATTGTATTACAATGGTTTCAATAAAGTGCAATGTCATTTAATTGGATTACAATGGTCTCAAAATGATGAGCAACTTGATAAAAGAGAACATTTTAACCATATGAGAACAAAACAAATTTTTTTGCCTCAGTTACTCACTGAAGTCTTGTTGCCAAATTTAATTTTATACATCAACATATATGTAGTTTACTAAGTAGATACTCACCAGGGTAGATTATCATTTCTGATATAAATGTAATACATGCATTCCTAAAAAACTTCACATTCTGCAAATATGTATACTAAAACTAACAGAATTAGGGACAAACCACTCAAAACGTATGCAAGTCCTTAATCAGAGCACTAATTAAAACATTAAGTTTTGACAGGAATATCAGGACGGCTCAATCAGGACCTGAAAACCCAGGCTCACACTTCCTCCTACAGGATGTAAGTCCTTATGTGGATTCATTCCCAGTAGAGAACAGTTTCATAAAAAATCCAACCTAGAGATCTGATGTATCATATAGCAACTCAATCTCAAGCATCCATGATTGATGGGCAACCTTTGAATTAAGATAACCTATAAAAGGAATTCTTTTAACATATTTAAAATAGAACTTTCTGTTAAGATTTCCCACTTTTCCCTTAAGGTCTTCATGTATCGATAAGGCTTTGTTTAGCTGTGAGTCAGCTTGAAGCATGACACAGGGGAAAACCTGGACAGTGCTTCTACTCTCCATTGCTAAAGTTACAGACTCCAAAGCATGGCCTAGAGCTCCCATCATGTGATGTTCTGGGCTCTTATTAAGATCACTAAAGCCTTCACCCTGGCAAAAATCCGAGTCCGCACTCATTTAATACATGTGCTCTTGGAGCCAAGACATCTGTGTGTGGTAATAATGACATGCAAGTTACAAAGGAGTGTTTATATCTCACTTTAGTGTAATGTGAACATTTAACTGTTACAAATCAGCTTTCTATAATGACTAATTCTTAAAGGATTTACTGTATTTCCAATCAAAGTTCTTAAAGTATACAACAAATTTATATGAACTGATTAAGCTATCCATTATAGCGATTTCAGAAGTGCTCTTAAGACAGTAGCCAGACACGTTGAAAAATAGAGAAATTTAAAATAATCTCTATCATCCAAAATAACTATTATATTTCACTACTTTCAAATAATTTATTTCATTTTCATCTCCCTGAATAATAAAATTATTATTCTCCAAAACTGACAATGAAGAAAACAAGTTTAGATGGAGGCTATATGGATTTGGGGAAGCACTCTTCCAAGTTCCCATCCAAAGACAGCAATGGAGGCAGCCATCTCTATTTGGTGGTCCTAGTGAAATACAGATGTGCAAGGTCATATTCTGACCCCATGCACTGCACCACAGGTATCACTCTTCAAAAGGAAAAGTTGAAATTCTTGCCAGGGTTGCCTTAGGGGGAAAGGAGAGGAGGGCAATTATCTTTCAGACCTGAAGAAGTAATGTCAAAGGTCACTCTGGAGGTCAGAAGACCAATTCAAACAGTTCATCAATTCAAACACCTTCTCTGGATTTTTAAGCTACTCAGCTTGTGGTGAGCACAGTTGGAGCTCTTTGTTTCCACAACTCATAAACCTCTACTGATGACTTCTTTTCTCAGGCATTCACTTTATTTCCTTAAACTTGTCTCAAGTGAAGTCACTCAGCAGTTACAATCTATGGTCACGCAGAAGGGGTCTGGTGCCGTATGTAACCCATTTTTGGCTGGCTTGCTAACAGGACTATAAGAGAATACCAGCATGGACTCTTTGCAGGTAACAATTATGAATCAATGAGTTATTTTCAACGTTTTTTTTAAATGAGAGAAAATACATGTTTATATATAATGACTTCCAAGTGAAGTAAAATGTCAAGTCACTTTGTAGCAATATAGATTGCTTCAAGTGAACATAAAATCTCATATGTAGTTCCATATAGTATTAATAAAATTACATAAAATTGCTATATTATCCTTGAGAGACAATTTTTTAAATATTTTTTTTGAGAGAGAGAGAGAATTTTTTAATATTTATTTTTTAGTTTTCGGCGGACACATCTTTGTTTGTATGTGGTACTGAGGATCGAACCCGGGCCGCACTCATGCCAGGTAAGCATGCTACCGCTTGAGCCACATCCCCAGCCCAAGAGAGACAGACAATTTTTAAAGCAGGAGTCCATAAGAAAGAATAATGTTGGGGTTTCCAGGGTGAGAATATGGGGCATGGAAGATAGGATGTCTGAACTGAAGAGACTCCCAGTGACACAGCTAGTTTTCCATTAGCCAAGCCTCAGAATATGCAAGAAAGACATTTTCCATATTTCTCTTTGTAAAACCAACAGACATAGTGACAAGCAAGTAACCTTTCCCATCTTTCTTTCTATCAAGACCAAATCAAGTAATTCTGGTGAACTGTTACAAATTAAAGGTTTGATTCAATTATTTGGCTTAGAACAAGTTCCATTTTTACCAAAATGAATCTCCAATTCATAAATTCCTGATAATCCTGCCAGTTCTACCACAAAGTAGTCATGATTTTTCACAGAAATGAGTCCATGATCTACCCATTTATTCATATACAAGGTGTGACAGCAGAATGAGACCAATTCCATAAGCCAGTCATAAAACCCAATTCCATTAACTTTTCATACATGACACAGAAGATGCCAAATATGCTTTATGTTTCCAAGAGACTTCCTTTGCTTTCAAAGCTATTTCTTAGAAGGGTTTTTTTTTTTTTCTGCCTATATTTATACAGTGTGAAAACTGGACAAGGGCCATTCCAGGTAAAAGTGACTTAATAACTCTAACTAGACTTGCATTAACTAAAGGAATCTGATAAACATCTTGTTAAAAAGACAAACATAAGGAATTACATTATCCTTAATGCATACCTTCTTTGAGGGACAATAATCCTCAAACTTGGTGTGTTTACAGTGGAGCTTCCGATCATCATCGTTGATTTGTGAGGTGCTAATTAACTTTTATTTCCCCACCAGAAGAAAGTAATAATTTATCAGGTCTAAATGGACTCACCATTTTAATCATTATAATATTTTGTTTGCTAAAACTTACTCTGATGTAAGTTTAATTTGATGAAATGTTTCCAACGTCCTTCAAATATATGACACTGATACTTTCTTAAGAACATTTGTTTTTAAAAGTTCATTCTTGTATTCTGCATATAGCTTACATACCACAAACCACAATGCTCTTTTTTATGCTTCATATTACAGTTTGAATTATGCAAACTATTGTTATCTTAATCTCTTTCCTGTTCTTTGAGGAACTTAATACAATAATTAGTATCAAGGGTTTTCAGACTAAGTTCACGGATTCAACTGTCAAATTGACTGAATGTGGAAATTTCTTAGAAGTATACACTAGGGATGGCTGAAAACATTTCTATGATTGATGGGCAACCTTTGAATTGAGATGGCCTATAAAAGGAATTTTTAAACACATCTTAAGCTTTCTGAATTCCACAAGAAATGAGTGCAACTCCTCATAATGGATACTTAGAAAACAAATCAAAAATGTAATAAAACAAAAGTCATCAAAGCAAACATTATTTCAAATAAGTGGGCTAATGATCCTGTGAATACTAATTTCCTGAGAAATAGAGATATTAGAGGTATAAATACAAATGTGGATCTTCATGTTTCTTGCTGTACTAAATAGAATATTCAATTCTCAAAAAGAACATTCTAAAGAAATACATTATGTAGTAATAATCCAAAATATAATTAAATGATTAATTTTTCATAGGCTATTATTACAATTATTTTATTAACAGACCAATTAAAGCATTGTTTCTCCATCTTTAATTTTTTAAAAATTAATCTGAGTCCTCTCTCAGTTTGCACCCTTTGAGCCCTTGTGCATATAGTCTCCAGAATTTAATGGGCCTTTCCCTTCTTTTGCCAATGAACAGATGAATCTTGCCTCAAAACCTAACTCAAGCATTTCTGGGTTAACTCCACTGCAGCTATTTTAAAGATTCCTTCACCCTGTTTCCCACCACAATTAGAAGTTCTACTTGTAAGATAATCTGTAGCTGCTTGACAGTTTCATACCTAGTAATTTTTTCCACTAAACATTTCTGCCTTTATTATGTTGTTTAACTATGCAGGAAATGCATAGATTTTAAGTGTATAGTTCAATGAGTTCTGAAAAATGCACCCACCTGTATAACTAATATCCCACTCAAGAAATGGAATATTTCTATCTGCCTAGAAAGTTTGCTCATTTCATTTTCCAGTTAATCTCCCTCTCTCTCCAAAAGCAACTATTTTTCTGACCTTGATTCCTCAATTATGTCTATTTAGTAAATCATAAATAACAGCAAAGTTGCACTGTATACATCGTGTGCTAAGTCCTTGGATGATGCTAATATTTTATTGTTCCAATTTCATCTACTTTTTTGGCTCCCATAATCTTATCCTTAAAGTCAAGCCTGTATATTGACCTGGTTTTTGACAATACTACTCCAAACCACATAAAAATTAAGTCCTAAAATCCTAACTCTCATATTTCCATGGCAAATTGCATACATCATCACAATCAATCCACAATAGGTTTTCAAAATAGGCAGGGTAAGTGGTATTCTATTTTATAGAAGAAGAAGAGATTCAAATGATAATTGAATTGTTCAAAATTATCTTACAAATTAACTGGTGACATGAGCATTCCTTCTGTCTTTCTTTCTCTCTCTCATTCCACTCTCTCAGGCTGCACCATTATAAAGAGCTAGCTAACTTGTGTTCAAAAGTCAAGCTCCTCTGGCATTTTTTATGTTGCCTACTTTGTCCAATTTCTAGCATACTGCTCAGCACTATTAAAGTCCAAAGATATTGCTACATCCAAAGTTGTCTTGTTTCTTTCTCACTCCAGCTAGACAAAAAACATGAGCCTTCCAGATGTGGATGGTTTTACTTCACTGTACTCCTCCTCCCTTTGAAATCTCTTGGTTTATGTGAATTTGACCTATATCATCCAATGGTATATTGATGGGCCCTGAAATTTTTCCATATTCAATAATTTTCCATGTTTCTCTAATGTCCGTTTACTTATAATATTTTGTAATTCAGTAGTTTTTCATTTCTTGATAAATTATTTCTTTAGAAAGGAAATAAATTCTGGCAGTTTCCCTTTATTGACCCCAAACCGACTGGCATGGTCTCAGCAGACTATAGGGCAGCCCCCACAAACTGGGAATTGTGGCCTATGACCCTGAATGTGCTACCTAGCAGCATCCCCAAGAAGCAACAAACTCATACTTAATAATTTTACATGCTAAAAGATATGTGCTCAGCTGCAGTGCATTTATGAATAAATAATCTGCCATTTCTTTAGAAAAGAAAGGTCACTAAGAAAATAGAAATGAAAGCTACTTTGTATTGAACTATGAGCATACTGATACTACATACTGGATATACAAGAAAGACCGAAAGAATGCTAGACATCATAAAAAAATAATATTGATGACACTACTATTGCATATGTGTATGGCAATTTATAATTTACAATGCACTTTCAAATAAATTAAACTACACAACTCCATGAGATGTTTTATTATTTCCATCCTCTGATGGATGAAACTATGGCTTACAGCTTTTATAACAGTCTTTTCCAATTTCAAGAGTTTTTATGAGTTTTTCCAAGATCACATAGCTAGAAAACTGCCAGCCCTACAGTCTAAACCTTTTTGTGCTACAGCACTAGAAAACATTACTTAACATTACCAAATTTCCCCTGGTATGCTATGTACTGTTCTAGACAATGCACCTCATGCAAAATCTAAATGCTACGGTTGACCTCACTTGCCTCACCTACCTCACAGTCAATTCCTTGTGCCCTACTACAGGTATCAGAAAAGACTAGAAGTTCCTTAAAGAAGTGACATTTCTTCCTTAAAGACAATAAGTGAATATGGGAACAGACTTATGGAAACAGAAATGTTTCAGTATAAAATAGCGAAAGCCCAGGGCATGGTGGAGCACACCCATAATTCTGGCAACTAAGGAGGCTGAGACAGGAGGATTGCAAATTGGAGGCCACACTTACCAATTTATTGCAACCTTGTCTCAAAATAAATAAATAAAAAGGGATGGGGATGTAGCTGAATGGTAGAACAGCCCTGGGTTCAATCCCCTAGTACATACATACATACATACATAAAATTAAATAATGAAAGGCAGGAAGGAAGAAATAAAAATCATGGATGGCAACAGAAAAAATAAAATAGCATTTCTCCCAAAATAAAATGGAAAAGTGAAATTCTGTGAAACTCGATAGGTCCATTCAATATAAGCAAAAAGTATAAGAGCTCATATAGCTGGGTGCAGTGGCATGTGACTGTGATTCCTGCAGCTAGGGAGGCTGAGGCAGGAGGATCAAAAGTTCAAAGCCAACCTCAGCAAAAGCAAGGCACTAAGCAACTCAGTGAGCCCTGTCTCTAAATAAAATCAAAATAGGGCTGAGGATATGGCTCAGTGGTAGAGTACCCCTGAGTTCATCCCCAGTACCAAAAAAAGCTTATATAGACAATCACTCAAAAATCAAAGCATCCCAACCAGAGTACCCAAGAGAAAATTCTTACAAGAAACAAATGGATACAAATAGAGAAGATATATATGAATAGCAGGACCATGTAAGCAGTGGTCAAGTAGCCCATGGAAAAAATGGTAAAGCCAGGCCTTGCACGATCCTCACATCTGAGCTGGCCTTGGGCTTTAGAGTTGGATGGTCCATAAAACTTGCTCAAGAGTACAAGTATTAGACCTGTTTATAAACCAGTTCAAAGTTTGAAACCTCTGTTTACATTCTTGGTGATTTACTTACCAAAACATGAATAGAGTTCTCAAACCTGAGCACTTTCCAAATATTATGCACTAAGGTCATAAGAGACTCCTTTGGTAACTTTAGTCATCAGAATTCTAAGAACTGACCATTCCAACAGAAAGAAACAATATCAATATTATGAGAAAATTTACCTGCTTTGAAAAATTAATATCCTCTCTGTACTTTTTAATTTTTTTATTTTTTAATTCATTCTAATTAGTTATACATGACTAACTAAATACCTGTGTTCTTTTCTCAACATACATAATATTTTAAAAAATGTTTTAGATGTTCACATGTTGCCCAAATTTATTCATTTTAACTGCTCTCCAAATATACCCATTTGTACTCCTACCAAGAGTATGGAGATTTCTCATTGCTTCATATACTTGCCAAAACTTTGCCCTATTAGATCTTTCCTTTCCTTTCATTCAGTTTGATTTGTATGCAATAGAAATTCACTATGGGGGGGCTGGGTTGTGGCTCAGTGGTAGCACGCTTGCCTAGCATGCGTGAGGTACTGGGCTTGATTGTCAGCACCACATAACATAAATAAAATAAAGGTTCATCAACAACTAAAAAATATTTTTAAAAAAGAAAGAAATTCACTATGGGTTTTAATTTACATTTCTTTGATTGCTACCAAGGTTAAGCATCCTTTTATATTTGGGGCTGCTTCTTTTTGGAATTTTCTACACATAGCCATTGTCCAATTTTTCTATTGGATTTGTTTTTCTTAATATTTATGTGGGATTCTTTTTTTTAATCATGAAATTCATTTGGGAAAATAAGAGATCCAGAATAGCCAAAGCAGTCCTTGGAAAGAAAAGTGAAACAGGAGGCATCACAATACCAGACCTTAAACTATACTACAGAGAAATAGTAACAAAAACAGCATGGTATTGGCACCAAAATAGACATGTAGACCAATGGTACAGAATAGAAGACAGATAGCAACCCACATAAATACAGTTATCTCATAATAGACAAAGATGCCAAAAACATACTTTGGAGAAAAGATAGTCTCTTCAACAAATGGTGCTGGGAAAACTGGAAATCCATATGTAGCAAAGTGAAATTAAACCCCTATTTCTCACCAGGCACAAAACTCAACTCAAAGTGGATCAAGGACCTAGGAATTAGACCAGAGACCCTGTGCATAATAGAAGAAAAAGTAGGCCCAAATCTTCATCATGTAGGATTAGGCTCTGACTTCCTTAACAAAACTCATAAAACACAAGAAATATGTGGGATTTTTTACATACTCTTTTGGTATAGGATAAACTAAAAATATCTTGTCTTAATTTGGTTCAAAGTTTACTTCAATGTATAAAAGTTACATTTTGATTCAGTAAAATTTATCAGTTTTTTTTATTTTAAAGTGTATCAGTGCTGGGCTGGGGTTGTGGTAGAGCACTTGCCTCACATGCGTGGGGCACTGGGTTCAATCCTTAGCACCTCATAAATAAATAAAGTAAAGGTCTACAACTAAAAATTAGAAAAAAAGAAAAAAGAGTGGCAGTGCTTTCTGTAGCTTGTTTAGCAAGTCCTTTCCTGCCCTCAAATTATAAAGATTGACTCCACTTTTTTCTTATACAATCTATGCCTTTCCCACTTAGGTATTTAATTCACTTAGAACTTATTTTTGTTTATGGTATGAAGTAAGGATTCAATTGTAATTTTTATGTATAAATAATCAATTGGTTTAGTTCTGTGGTATTTTAAAATCCACAATATGCTTATTGTAGCACTTATTACAAGGTATTATAATATGCTTTTGATACTTATTACCAAAGATTAAAACTGCTAAAGAAGAGAGCTGTGTATTTTTCATTTCTGTGTTTCAGACCCCAACACCACTTCCAACAAAAATAGTTACTAAATGTACTATTTGTTAAAATTCAAAGATTTCTTCTAAAGATATATTAAAAACATATGAACAGAGTTATCTAAGAAGTTCTCCTTTCTTGCACTGTAATCTTCAATATAAATCAATTTGTGTTTCTAACTAAAGAATTTATGTGAAATACAAACAAGTTTTCCAAAGAAATTGGAAGTAACTCTGACAGACACCATTTTGGTGCTTCTCTGAATATCCATTAAAAATACCCTGAGGTTAACCTACTATAGCACTTGATTTTATTCAACGAATAATCACAAATCACTGTTTGGAAAGAAGACTGGTGTAGGAGCAGGTAGGTAAGCTTCATGGTCTTTCATAAAGAGCAAACCTTGTTCTGACTCTAAAGAGGTCAATGCCAAGGCAAGTTTCAGTTTACCTCAATAGAAATAACATTGAATTAGATCGTTTCTAATTATTCTTCTAGCTAATGATTAAATATCAGGCATAAGCCTGAAACAGACAAGATTGTGATGAACGAAGATAAATTTTAGAAGGCGGTTCCAAATACTATCTAAAGCTAGAAGCTATATCTTTTCTCTTTATCTAATCCCTTATATTTTAAATCTATTGTTATTCATACAAATATTACCATCAAAATTTATATTAAATAACTCATATTACAGTATTAAAGTTATACAGAAATGATCTCAGACCACTAATATTTTATAACATGAGTGTTTTCTATCATATGCCATGTTTAAATCAATTCAAGATAATTTGGAGAACATTTATCTGGCATTTATTAACAAATGGAATGCTTCCTAATACTTAGGAATATCGTTACAGTGGGGGCACTCACAACTCACAGCTTTGTTAACAAAACAGATGTGTAATAAAATGATTGCAATATAATGTTATAAATGCTTTATTTAAGTGGATCTAAAAGCTGTGATAGCAAAGAGAACAGTCTAGCTTCACTGGGAGCAAGAGTAGAGAAGGGTTCTTGACAAATAAATAGATTTTGAATAGTCAATGAATATAACATCTTTGGTTTGGACTTGAAAAAGTAAAAGTTTTAGCTGGGCACAGTGGTGCTCACCTATAATCCCAGCTATTTGGAAGGGTAAGGCAGGAAGATTGCAAGTTTAAGGCAGGCTGGGCATCACAGTGAGATCCTATCTCAAAAAAACAAAACAACCAATAAATGGATGGAACTGGAGACTATCATGCTTATTGAAACAAGCCAATCCCCAAAAACCAAAGACAGAATGTTCTATCTGATATGCAGATGTTAACACACAGTGCTGGGGGGGGCTGTGG
The DNA here is from genome assembly GCF_001458135.2 of Marmota marmota marmota. Lineage (NCBI taxonomy): Eukaryota > Metazoa > Chordata > Mammalia > Rodentia > Sciuridae > Marmota > Marmota marmota. The sequence continues at coordinate 9,600,369 of NW_026000153.1, read as the reverse complement.
AGATAGAAGTTCTTTGGATTAGACAAATGGGAATTAAAGGAAGGGGGGATGGGAATCAGAAAGACAGTAAAATGAATTGGATATAACTTTCCTATTTTCATATATGAATATACAACCAGTAAAACTCCACATCATTTACAACCACAAGAGTGGGAAGTTAGACTCCCATGTTTGTATAATATGTCAAAATACACTCTAATGTCACATACATATAAAAAGATTAAAAAATTTAAGCAAAACAATTAAATGTTCTTATGTTCTTATTTTCTTATTCATAATTTCTAATATGAGAGCTTGGGGTTATGAATCATGTTATTACAAGTGTCATTATATATTCCTTAGGAAATTAACTTTCTGAACAAACATCAAAGTTACAAGGTAGATGCTTCAAAATTGGGATACCAATCAGTCAAGGGACTATTACATAATCATTAATACTAACAAAGTAAAAATTTTACCTGATGGGCATATTTCTTCAAGTACCCCATAATGCACTTATTCCAATATGCAAAAATATGATCTAAGTTCACATCAGTAGCAATGGCGTATGTTTTTGCTATAGGGTTCCCACATTTCTAGGATTCAGGAAATAAGTTAAGTAGCAGACAGATTGCAGGTAACGGCAAACCAACAATAATTGGTTAAGTCACACAGCCCCAAACTGTGGTGGCTTCAAAATCAGTACGGCTATTTTCTTGGAGCAAGGGTGCTGACTTGTCTTGAAGCACTTACACAGCACTTTCATATATTGTCTATATCAAAGAAATGGGGGGGACTAAAGTTACCTCCCCAAATAAAACACATGGCACTAACTCTGGCCCAAAGAATGCACTGATAACTCTTAACAGAAACCGTGTTTTACTGTGATGAGCAGCTGAATTACACTGATAATTCTGACCACTTAAATTTTCACACATTAGAAGCACAAGGGACCAAAAACTCAATGTCACAAGAGAACACACCAAATTCTCTTGGAACATATTTTCTCAGGAAAATATGTCTCCATAATGAACATGGACTGCTATTTTGTCAATGACTTATTGATAATTATGATTTTTGCAAATCAGGCAAACTAATTCCAATAGTTGCAAACACAGGATATTGCCTACCCACATAGCAAGCTTGATACTTAATTCAGTGTCTATTGATTCATCTGTTTTACAATGAAAGGACAAAAACATTTTTGAAGGTATTACTTTTCTGACAACTGCATACTTAATGGATTTAGTTCTCTTCAATAGAACCCTTGGGTTTAGTCTTAACCTTCCACATGTTTTACATACAAGTATAACCAGGGTCCACTTTATGCTTTGAGTATAAACCTTGCTGATCAAGCATGAGTAGCTTATTTAAAAATAAGCTTATTTTTAAAATGATAGCTTTTTTCTCCTTTTCTTTCCCCTTTTCTGCCTCCCTAACAGCAGGGGAAATAAGACTAACATTTTTCCTATCCCAGGCTAAGCTGTCATGTCCTACACTTCTGGATAAGTGTCACTGCCCACAAGAATAAAGAAACGTCAGGGGCTAGAGTTGTAGCTCCGTGGTAGAGCACTTGCCTAACACCTGTGAGGCACTGGGTTTGACCCTCAGCACCACATAAAAATAACTAACCAATTAAAAAAATAAATAAATAAATGTACTGTGTCCATCTACAACTGAAAGAAAAAAATAATAATAAAAGAAACTTCAGGCTAAACTATCATGTCCTTCACTTCCCACATGAGTGTCACTGCCCACAAAATAAAGAAACCCCAGATCTGGAAACTGGACCAATAGCTCTCTCAAGAACATCTGATGAACATTAATTAATTATATATACTGATAATATTTTGATCCCAGAATTTGCAAGTCCTTTTTTAAAAGCCCAATGCTCCCATGGGCAGAGAAAAATCACAGCCTCTGGGACTAGAGTCCCCTGAGTTTCTCTTTTGCTAGCAAATCAATAAAACTTTTTTTTTTCTCAAAACCTTGTCTTTGTTATTGGATTGGCAATGGAGACAAGAACTGAACTTTCATATAACTAGGATGAGAAAGGAACCAACTTTTATTAAGGATCTTTTATAAACAGGGTGTTTTACTGATTCCATTAAATCTTCGAAGTAATATCATCCCTTATTAACAGATGAGAAAACTGGAGATCAGAAAGTATCAAGAACTTGACAGAGTTCATATTGCCAGTACATTTCATAGACAGAAGGCTTAAATGACTCCAAATATTCTAATCATTCCTATGGTTCTTTCCCTTCACCAGAAGTCTATTGATATAAGACCTAAAAGAGTTCAAGTGGAAGAGATGGGACTATGGCTCAGCAGTAGCACACTTGTCTGGCATGTGTGAGGCACTGGGTTCAATTCTCAGCACAGCATATAAACAACTAAAATAAAGTTCTATTAACAAATTTAAAAATCTTTTAAAAACAAAAACATTTCCTTACCACAAAATAAACTTCATACCATTAAAAAAGAAAAAAAAAGAGTTCAACTAGAAAGAGCACCAGCGAGTGACCTTCTTGAAATGGAATATTTATTTTGCCTAAGGATTCAAGATTACTTCATAATATAACGAAGACAATGTTCCTGTCAGCGTGGGCAGAGGAATAAAAATCATGTTTTATGTATTCCTTATATTCCTTACAGAGGAGGTGAGAATTCCTAATATTCCTTAAAATGTCTTGTAATAGAATGCTAAAATGAAGTAATGGAGTCACAATATTAAAATCATTATCCATCTCACATAATGTGTTTAGAAGAGGTAAAATTTTCTAATATTTCTTAAGAAGTCCTGTGATAAAAGGGTAAAGTGAAGTAATAGAGTCACAACAATATAATTAAAACATTCCCTTTGAATTCAGTATTTTCTGTATATTTTATGAGGACAAAGCTATAACATTACATTAAATTCAAATCATCTTTATATCATGACTATAATTTTAGGATCCATTACTTAAGATCCAATGAGTAAGTGAGCAGGTATGCTATTTCAAATATAATTGTTTATATTAATTACCTGGAATATCTATTAATTTTGCCATAATTATAATTTTTTTAAAAAACTAGATTATCAAAGAGTTCTGTAAATGAATTAAAAACACAGGTAAAAATACAATGAAAAGCTGGGGTTGTGGCTCAGTGGTAGAATGCTTGCCTAGTATGCATGAGGCAACTGGGTTAGATTCTTAGCACCACATATAAATGAATAAATAAAAAGTTTGAAAAAAAGGCTCATCAACAAGTAAAAGAATATTTTAAAAAAAAACACAATGTAATCTCAGTAATTATTTATGAGGCAGCAGACAGCAGCTCTCACTTTTCCACAGCATATTTACAGAACTCTTATCATGTATCTGAATTCAGGCCTAAACCACTCTACCATTCATATATTTAGCTACAGGACCTAGCAATTTAAGTCATCAAAAATTATATCATTAGCAAAGATAGCCCACCCAAAATGTCAGGTAGCTTTTAGCATTGGGAAACTACTAAAATAACCAAAACAGCTTAGTGAATAAACTAATAATTACCTAACTTGGATGAATATATTACTGAAAAGATACCTATACAGCATAACATCAAAAATGACTATAACCAAGTAGGCTAAAACAGGAAGACTTTTAAAAAAACAGAAAATAATGGCTCAGTGTCTATGGAAAATTGTTTGGCAATATATATCAAGAGTTTTTTAAATGCTTATATCCTTTGGCCTAATAATCTCACTTCTAGAAATCTAAGGAAATATGACCAAAAACGTACAAATAAGAAAATGTGTCATTATTAAAAACAATAAAACCATACAAAAATATGACTGAAAATGATTAAATAATATGATTATTATATATACATCAAAACCAAATTTTTAAAATGTTGTATGGGAAAAGATTCATAATGTAATGCTAAAAAATCAGTATTCAAAACTATATATACAACCATATACAACATGCACTTTATTTTTTAAAAAAATTTTTAAAAAGACTAGAAGATTAACCTGTTACTAGGTGATAAAATCATAAATGGTTTATTTTCCTCTTTACACATTTCCAATTTTTATGGATTACAAATTTTCTAATTTTGGACAACAGTTATCTGTAAAATAAAAGATTATTTACAAGATGATGTTTACATCAGTCTCTATCAGTTTCTTATTTCATTCCAGTTGACATCAACAAAATAAAAAGACCTACTCTATAAAAGATCTACTAACGAGGTCTTTTCTATAAATGTAAAACAAATGAAAAATAGGACAAGCTGATCCAGAAGGCTCTCGACATAATTGTACCTCCTCAGACTGAATACTAATGCTGATAGCACTAATGGAATGAAACCAGAATGGCATGAATAATACATTACTTGCACCAATCAATGGTACGATGTTACAAGCTGATGGAAAATAAATACGCAGAGTAAAAACAGAGGAAGAAATTTCAAATGCAAGTACAGTATAGCAATCCATCTACTATCTCTACCGGATCAGGGTGTGGGAAGATTGTTGCAACTCTGCCAAAAGAATGCAAAATCAGTAACAACTGTTGCGTTCTCAGCAGGCCAAACTATTCTACCCACAATGTGTCAGAGGAAAGGCATTACAGATGACTGTGACTGAAGGTCAATTATTGATTAATATACATGTGTTTTTGTGTAACTATGGGTACCCATCAACAAAAGACTATGATACTAGGAAGTGCAAATTTTGAATTGACATCTCTACTATTAATATAAAATTATATGTACTATGTTAAAACAAAGAACAGAAATAAAATAGATATAAAGGAGTTCATTAGAGTCCACATTATCTATAGTCCTAAATCAAGGGTCTACTAGAATGTGGCATTGGAGGAAATGATTCACAGTTTTCAGCCTCTATGTAAAGTGGCTAGGTGATTGATGAAACATGCCTCAAGGAATACATAAGCCCTATTATTCACATATATGTCAGCTCCTTTTCAACTGAGGGTCTAAATTATAGAATAGATCAGAGCCACAGGAGACAAAACGGGAGAGAAGATACCAGCAGGTAAAAGTCCTACAGTGAAACTCTTAGGGCATAATGTTCCACATATGATAAAATATAGAAAGCGATCTTAGAAAAAGGAAAAAGCATGCTACTGTAAAACCTTATTAGGAATGCTCATATAACTCACCTCTAGGCCTAATAAAATATGATTTCATTTTTATTTCACATCACTTTCCATTTTAAATAACAAAATATATAAATCTGAGTCTTTTGGAGTATTTTTTCTGCTAAATCTTTTCTTCTAAAACAACAAAAGTACATCATGCACAACCAGAAGAATGAGAAATTATATTCCATTTATGTAGGATGTATCATACCACATTTTACTGCCATATACAACTAATTAGAACAAATTTTTTAAAAAGAAAAGAAAGAAACTAAACAAAAGTAAAAAAAGGTGGTGGGGGGGCTGTCTTGATGGTTTAATACTTTAATCTGATGGCCCAAAAGAATACCTGGAATTAGATGATATAAGCTAGTTTTCAATAGAACTCTTTAGGTTTAGTAGAAAAGAAAAAGAAGATCTATAAAAATCACCTTGTAAGGGAATTATACTGACAAATAATTTAAGAAAAAGTTCCTGACACAAATGTTTGACAATCTATAATATTTTTTGGCATATTATAAACCCCTGTTTTCTTGGTGACCCTTCCAAGGATAAAAGTAAGGGGAAGTTTTTTTGACTGACATAGTGGTTAGCAAGTGGTACTTGGTTTGCTCTTCTGTCTTATTTTGGTGTTAATTCCCTTTTAAGGGAATAAAGCACTCCAGAGTAAAGATATTCTCCAGTTACAAAGCACTGCAGAGTAAAAATTTTCATCGATTGTCCACTATACATTAGGAGTAATTTCTACTACACATATGGCTCTTAGTCCATGTGTGTTCCCATGATACTGCTCCCCAGGTACCAGTAAGACCATGCTGCACCAAGTCACCAATATGACTAGACATTATGGGGGAAAGATCCTTTCCATATGAGCCACAAGCTAATTCAGGCTCAGAGCTTCCTAAGACAGACCCTCCTTCCCACAGAGAAGCTGGTCTCAGAAAATGAAGCTTCTAAGTAGGGAAATACCATAAGGGATAGAGTATGTGTGATCCCTATGGCATTAAAGCTCCAGAATCCAGCTAGGAACTCCAGCCTATGCAGGTTTACCTACATGAAATATTAAAGGTCACACATTAGGATCAGTTTACAAAATAACTAAAAATTTTTTTAAAAACACTCTTTAAGTTTTTAACTTGTTATTTGGTAAATAACTGCTCTCCTAAACTATTATAAAGCTACTGTCTGAAGAAAATAAAAATTGAATTTGTAGAGTGTTTATAAAATCATAAAAATAATAAACTTTGGGAAAGGAACAAAGCAATCATGGTAGGCAGGCAAAAGAATGAAAAGATTCAGAGTGTAATATAATAAATTAGTTGGTTGATTATAAAAAACATAAGGCAAAACCTAGTCAAAAAAGGTGAAGGCAACACAAAAATCAGGAAAGAAAAGAAGCTGTAACAAGAAGTTAGGATGGCCTTACAGAGAGAAAGACAGTGACAGAGACAGGGAGAGCCACTGTAATGTACACTATGCCAATGTGTTCTAATAGATGCTCCATCAAAAAACATTTGGAACTTAAGTGTGGAGAATATTGGGATAAACAAAGTTTCAACAAGTTATTTCCAGCATTTCTACTAGTCTTTAACAGGCTGTGAGTTTACTGTTAAATCTCCAATATACATTATTTGACCACAGAATCATTTCACAGAATACACCCTTTAAAAATATGTAAATATGAAACTAGGCACAGTGAAACATGCTGTAGTTCCAGCTACTCAGGAAACTGAGGCAGGAGGATCACTTGAAGTGTGAGACCATCCTAGGCAACATAGCAAGGCCCCCCATATCTAAAGAACATACAAACAAAAATATATCAATACAGAAAAATTAACAAAATGTATTTACAAAGCTAGCCACACACTGATTAAAAAAAATAATCTCTAACAAGTGGTACAATAGGAAAAAAACAACTGAGGACAACTCTAATACCCTATAGAGGTTAATTAAGCAACTAAGTATAAACCATAAGAAGAAAACTATCCTAATTATTAAAGATCTATATATTGTTATTGTCTCTTTGTTATAACTCCCACTTGAAATGATGTCAAGGAAGCAAATGTAAGTACTTTATCCTTTGTCAGTTGACATGGGGTAGACAAGATAGTGTTGCAATTTTCCATCCTCAGCTGGGTTTCATTTAGATGAGGAATGTGGTCCCTATAAAGCCAAGTCAATCATGTTCTTCAGTTTGAGAGGGTGGAGGAAGAAAGAGAAGAATAATCCTCTCCTGTTGTTTTTTAAAATGTCATAAATATTTCCTTTCCTTTGGACTGCACTAAATTCTGGAAACCCTTAAAACACTGAGGTGTGAGAAAAGGATGTGCAGTAATCCATTTTGTCTGTATTGGAACTATCAATAAGGGTGGGTCTGCCTTGGTAATGAATCAATTTTAAAAGCACAATAAAATATTTAAAACTATTTGAGCTCAACATATTGACTCAATGGGAGATAGCACCCTAGAATCACACCTGTCAAAAGTTAGTGCAAAAATGACCAAAATTTAGCCTAGTATTTGAGTATTTAACTTTTTAAAAAACATATTTATTTTTTAGTTTTAGTATTTAACTTTTACACACACAAGGTTGACTATACACCCTATACATGGCACTCTAGGCTTACACTGGTTCTCCCGGAATAATTATTCCCTTTCCTCTAGTGTGTCTATAAACACATGGTCACCTTAAACTCAAGACAAATAGTATCATTATCTTCATAAAACCTCAGTTTGCAGGAAGAGAGCAGATTCATAACTCTGCTAATGATGTGATCTGGAGGTGGGCAGATCACTTTCTCTCTAGTTATCAATTTCCTCAGGTACAAAATATGGATAAAAATAGGATCATTATGAAAATTAAATAAAAGAATACCCTGTGCTTAGCATAGCAGCTGGTGTTTAGTAAGCTCTACAAATGCCAACAATGAATATTACAAAATCACCTCACAGAGTCACAGAATCTTCATATATAAATTTGTGACTAATAATACCAAAAAACTGAGTGATATAAACAATTACATGACTAAATCCTTGTAAAGCATTTAGCAGAGTGCCAGGTAAATAATACATGCTGGAAAATATAGTCCTTTCTTTCCCTAAATCTATAAGAGTTGTAATACTAATGATCCTCCATCATTTGGTATTTCATTATACAAAGAGAAATACTACACCTGGTAAAATAAGGTGGAAAAGAACATAGCAAAATATAACTGATATCTAGAACAAAGGAAAGCTACACAAACTGAGATAAATTGGCTCATAGGAACAAACTGGAGGATCCAATATTCCTTTGGATTCAATATTCTAGAATGTTTGGAAGGTGCTTAAATTTAGAATCATATGTTGTCGAACCTCTATTTTTCAATTCTTCAGAGCTTTCCCTGCCTTTCCACCCTTATCACACCCTAGGCTACACAGCCATCACTAAAGAGAAGACCCAACCATCTCCAAGGACATATTTAAGCATCTCCCAACTGTTAAGAACTATGAAGGGTATAAAAATTAACTTGCTAGCTAACAAGTTAATTTGCCATCGTTTCACTGATGCTTATGGGAGATTTGGCAAAGAATTTGACTATTTACAGCATCAACAGTAGCCAGACTGTCAGCCTTTGAGCTTGTTCCTTGAGCCCAAATTCCAATGGGTGATGTGAAAAGAGTCATATCCACTGCGTATGTTGTGGGTTGTGTTTAGGAGGAAAACCCTGAGCTTAGGGAACCTGAATCTTTTATAATGGTCAGTAAGCATGCCTGAACTTTGTCCTGGAAGGAGCAGTCTTCTCTTTATGATACCAGACAGCAAACAATCTACCCTCTACTCTTGCAGGGAGATACTATCTGTATCATCCAAGTCTATCTGCTATAAAATATTCTTAGAAAAGAGTCCAGAGCAAAAGCAGTCAATGCCCCTGTTGATATGACGTACAGAAACAACAGACAACCACACAGAACTGTCTTCCCATCCCAACTAGGCACTCATGAAATGTGTTTCCATTCTCCCACTTACATTCCTCCACATGCAAAGTGTTCTGTGCTTTGATAAATTAGGAAAACAGTAACCACAGTTTTAAAAAGAAAGATTCTCTACAGCAGAACTTCTCAGAGCCTTTAATAACCCACAGTGACTTAATGATTCCAACAAGAGGATATACAGTGCAGTGTTTTAAAATTCATTTTTCACAGAACACCTATTAATATCTCCCAGAGGAATATTCCTTGGATCACAGTTTGGGAAATGTGGGGAGAGGTTATACCATGTGCCCAGTACCATCATTCTCCCTTGTACAAGGTTAGCTAATATTTTCCCATATATGTCCTAAAACCCCAAGTCCACAGGGAAGTGTTTACATAAAAAATGCTGTTTAAGGGGCTGGGATTGTGGCTTAGTGGTAGAGCACTTGCCTCACACACATGAGGCACTGGGTTTGATCCTCGGTTCCACATAAAAATAAATAAATAAATAAAAAAAGTTATTGTGTCCACTTATAACTAAAAAAATATTTTGAAAAAATGCTGTTTAAAAATATTAACTTATTGAAGGCAAAAAAATTACACAGAGTCCCTCTGTGCAACAGAACCTTTAAAAATAATTGAGATAGTTTAGGTAAAGTACTTAGCACTAGCTGGCTCACAGTAAGTGCTCAAAAAATAGCAGCTATTATAAGTATTAGCCATTTTTATCATGGTACATGTACAGAACCCTCTTTGTTGTAACACACTGAATTCCTATTATAAGCAAGCTGGTGTGGCTGTAGTAACATCGGGTCATGACTAGTGATGTTTCCTTCTCGAATTCTCCTCCCGTACATTTTCCTACATGCAATGTTTCCATTTTCTTCATGCCAATATTTTACTCCACAAACTGGACCTTATAAACCTCTAGGTTTATTTTAGTCTAAATTTGATAAATGTTACCCAGAACCAGTCTTCCTTTTTGTTTTCTTTTAATGTAAAAAATTAGATCCGCATTTGTTTAGAAGAATTAATTCAAACTTTCTTTGTTTGTGCTTTCTTCAGTTTTTCTCCCTTAACAGGGTTTGCCATTCAAAGGTTGAGCTGGATCTTATAAGCAAGTGGCAAAAGACGCTGGCTTGGTTATCTGAAGCTCAACACTAAAATAAAATTCAGTGAGGCCCACTTGGTATTTCAAAGCGAAGGCAATGTTAAGTTAGCTTGACGAGGTCCCAAAAGAGGTTTCTTAATTCCTCACTTCTTCCAGCCCCTCTCCTAACAGTGCCTTTAGTTTCTGAGCCAGCTGGGAAGGGGAAAACTGGGAGGCAAGTAGCAATCCATCTTTACAAGGCCTCTGTCACCTGGCCAGACTGTCTCTCAAAAGTGTGCCTGTTTGTCTTATTATAATCATGCTTTGACTTAATTACCTGTAACTCATTGAATAAAGGAGGTTTAAGTAGAAAGATAACAATTGGATTTATAACCAGTCTCTAAACATAGGATATGGAAGGGAGGAGAAATTCTCCAATTATTATAAAGGTGTGTATAACAAAATGGCATGGAAATTAAATAATCTAGTACTATTCTTCGTGTTTATCATACATACATCAGAATATCCTTAGATAAGTGCTTTTCCTCCTCATCACTCAAATTCCTGTCTCCTAACTATAATGAGATCATTTCCCCTTCATTCATAGTTTAAAAGAGAGATTAATGAACATATAAAACATTAACTTATACCCAATAACTCATACTATTTAAAATTTTTTGCCATAACATGATGGCGAATATTCACTTGCACATCTGTTACTCTAAGAATGATTAAATCTTTTAAGTTATAAAAAGGAAACTTCTAACGATTAATCTGGCATTCCAGATATTTTCTGAATAGCAGCTAAGCGAGAAAGTAGATTTCCATTTCCAAAAATTTAAAAACAAATCTTATAATTATATGGCCATCAGAGGGAAGAGGAAGAAGGGGAAACTTCCAGATAAGAAACTTTATTAAATGTGGTCTACTTGTTAAAATTGTCTACAAATTCACATTAAAACCTCTGTCTAAAACCATATTACATATACTATTTGTAGATGTTTTTAAATACCTGTTTCAGATAAGGTAAACTTTTTAAAAAATTAGTTCTCAGAATTCTCTTACTAGTGCAGTTCTCACAAGTTACAAGACAGAAAGTTGCCAGGCATTTTCCTGGACCTTGCATCAGAACCACCAGGAAACCTTATAAAAAAATACATCACTCTGCCTTGAAATTCACTGAATCCAGGGTGGGGCTTAGAAATCTGTATTTTTAAATGTTCCCCTCTTGATTGAACCCAAGGCAAATGTTAGAACTCTTTAAGCATCAAGTGTGTACATTTCAATTCACATCTAGTTAGCAAAAGAAAAATGATCTTTGAAAAAGAAATGGTTCTACCTTTTTATAAGACCAGTTGATTCTCTTTTCTTTTGGAATTATAGCTAACAAGTTTTCCTGTGTTCCTCCATCTACCACCTTGCTTAAATCATTTGTTCTTCAATAAGTATTGAAAAGTCAGAATTTTAAAAATAAAATCATATACATATACACAAGGTGTGTACGCATTTCCAGCCACAAAATGAGGAGAAAAACAAGATCACTGCTATTGTCAGGTCTGAGAAAGACTGTGCTATTGGTGGCTGAAGTTGAAAATGCCTATGAATAACTGAAAACTCATAAAACATCTTTTATACTAAGTCAAAAAGTAAATTCCAATTTGCAAACTTTACTTAACTTTCATTTTATTTGCTCTAGTTCAAAGAGGAATGAAAGTGGAGTATTTCACTTCCCCACCTGAGAAAAAGCTTTATTGGCCAGACTCATATATTTTTTATCAAATAATGGATGCCCCCTGGTGGCTGCTTACCCCAATTACAAGGGCTTGAGGAAGGCTTACACAGTCTTAAAAGAAGATTTATCTTTGAAACAAGTACAGAAACTAAAGCTGGTTTCTGAATGTCCTAGTATATTCATCCTGGTAAAGTGACTATCTCCAGACCTTTAATTTACTTTCTGAGGCATCTGCAATTTTTGAAGTTCACCAACTTTGACAATAAAACAATGCAAAATATTTTTATGTTTTTTTGTTTGTTTCCTACATTCGTATATTCTTTACTCGCTGTATAATAACCACTGTATATAATCTGAGATCCTGGTAACTCTCAGAAGCAGGCTGTGCTCTAACTCTGCATATCCCCCACCCCTCACTAGAGACCAGGCTGTTTCTGTCCCCAGCAACAGAGGCAGATACATTCCCTGCTGTGGAATTGGTCCACATGGTGTTTTTGTAGGAGAGTTATCCCACAAAAATCAGGCCGGCTAAAACTTCAACCCCTCCATGGGTAGCTTCTGTAATCTCTCTAACCTGCCTACAGTTTCCCATTTTGTTGACCTCCTAGCTTCTGAGTTAGCAAGTATTGGACTCCAGTCACTCACTGTGGTCATTGTCTTAGACCCTTTAGGAAGTAGCACTCACTTTTGATGGGAAGATCATTAATCTGGTCACCCCAAATACTCTCCCAGTCAGGATTCTTCCAGAACATTATTATGCCAGATATAATTCAAACATATATGCTAATATATAAATTAAATTGTTAGCTTGTTTGCTTTTTTTGCCCCCTGGACTGTGAATGGGAACTAAGGACTTGTACATGTTAGACATACACTATACCACTGAGCTACACCCCCCAGCCCCGATTAACACTACATTTTTCTAAACCTGATAGCACTGCTTCTCTGGTAACTAGCTCTGTTCTATTTGTTGAAAATCAAGCATAATGTCTTATACTTCTTCTCTTGAATTATCAAATTATAAACATAACAGATAACTATTCTTTTTTAATATTTATTTTTTTAGTTGTAGTTAGACACAATATCTTTATTTTATTTGTTTATTTTCATGTGGTGCTGAGGATTGAACCCAGGGCATTGCACGTGCAAGGCGAGTGCTCTACCATTGAGCCACAATCCCAGCCCGATAAACCCTGCTTTAAAGAATAGTTAAGTAGGGCAATCAAAAGTAAGTAAATTTTGGTAGATGGAAAGCAAGAAATGTTGAACATCTAGTTTCCTACTTAACTGATATTTTTTTTTAAACATCAAATTTTTACCACACAAATTTTAGGTATCATTACTATGTAATCAAATATTAGTAAAAAATATCACTCTTTCTCTAAAATCGGGCTTGAAGTTAGAAAGTGAAGCTTCTTAAAGTAAATCACCAACTGAAAGAAAAAAATCAGCTAATCTGAAATGGTAAATATTTATCCCTTGTGGTACACATCAAATATACAGTGGTCTGCATCAGAATAATATTTATTCACAAAAGTGAAATGAATTACTTACATGTTACTATGAAGCAGTAGAACACATTTTTTAAAAAGGCGGAAGCATACAAACTACTGAAACTAGCAGCAAGAATAACTATATTTATTAAAATCTAGAGTTGCCATAACCTTATATATGATTTATATTTATATAAGACATGCACCTTCCAAATATGTAACATATGGACATATGGCCCCATTTAAAAATATTTATATTTCTTATTTATATTTATACATAATACCACACGTTCACAAATCTAGAAGGATACACACTAAACTTAAACTATGATCTTTCTTTTGGGGATTAAGGTAGTTTTTTTTTTTCCTTCTCATACGTATTTTCTGATGAAGAATCCTAATATTTAGTTCATACTTTCAAAGAGTCAAATTTAAAAGAAAAGAAAGAAAAAAAATTTTGCTATTTTTATGTCATTTGAAGTTACCACCATATTCTTTCTTGAAGAAGGATCTGCATTGCTGAGTTAAAAACAAGAGCAAGCTTTTCTTTCTTGTTTGAGACTTCTTGGAGGATGAGGGCAGCAGTGCAGAGAGCACTGTTCCAGGACCTCTTACTGTTTGTATCCATCATTTTAAATATCCGAAACAACTCTACGTCTCCACATTCCAGGCTGACTAAGGAAAGACATGAGTACGTTCTGCAATAATTGGCTTTTGCTGCACTCTGCTGGAACATTCTCTGATGTTCTGCCCAAAATGATCAATAAAGTACACCTCATTCTTTGCTACATCTGCTAAAAAAAATGTTCTCATGAAGATTTACATATTTCTATGAATAATTAAGAATATTTTTATCTAATTAAAAGGGATTGAGTTTACAAACACATGTGCCACACAAATTTTAGGTATCATTACTATGTAATCATCACACTCACATATTAATAAGTGGCTATCCAAGCAATCATTGATGATGATAAAGAAGTATTTTTAAATGTTATGTTTTGTATAATGCCATCAGACCTAGATCTTTTCTCATTTCCTCTAAACAAATTCAAAGATCCATCTTCAATAATGGAAATGTTGCTGTAAATTCCCTGGATGTACCTAACTGGTTTCACAGTTTGTTGAATCATTTGTTACTTTAAAAAAAAAAAAAAATCTTCGCCAAATTAAAGCAGGTTGTTTTTGCAATTTGCTGGGAAACAGCCAAAGGACTTACACCTGCTTTATCTAACTACCAATCATTGAGTTTTTGCCCTTTTACCTCCTACCACAAAACACACCTGCAGTCAACATTCAATACAAAGCTCTTTTGGTGAAAAGTAAATCAATTTGCGTTGGCCCAAGGATTCACAAAACAGTGTCTGGAGCAGCCTCAGTAACACAGATGCAATGGAAAAGAATCATGGCCGGCTTGTTTCAACAATCTTCCGAGAGCAGTGAGGAAAAACTTTCACCTTAGTTCTATCTTGGGAGTTGCGAACACAAATGTTGGCAAGAATCCCAGCATACACAAAATATTTCTCAATTTTTACTAATACCTGCTAAAATTATGTTTTTACCTCTTTGCTTGGGAAGAAGAGTCTGGAATGACCCCCTTCTTTTGTTATAATCTGCATAAATCTCTCAAAAAGGGTTCATAGGGAAAGTTTCCATGGAACTTTTTTTTTTTTTTTTTGCAAAAAGCGGTGGGGGGGCGGGAAGGAGCAGCTTCTTCAGTAATCTCTCTCTGTGGATTTCTCTGCTGCACTATCAAATAAGAATGGGGACATTGCAGGAGTCCATAGGCCACAGAACAAAAGTGCTGAGGGGCCTCAACATGGGCCCTGCCCAGTTCTTCCAATGTTATCATCATAAACTGAGTGCATACTAGCGCCCCCATGTGTCTGATGCTGGACCAGCAGCAAGCCCAAAACTCAAGGCCAAAACAGCATCTTATTCTGTATAAATGATCTGCTACAAGACAACACTGTATTGTAGAGAAGACTCTGGCCTGGCAAAGATAATTGTGTCCATACAGATGAGGCACTTAGAAGGACCAGAACCTGAGCCAGCCCTTCAATTCCATTATCTTAGGATGTCATTCAATGCCCATAAGATGAAAAAAAAAAATCGTCCTCATTTTATAGAAGAGGAAAACGAGACTCACAGAGCCTCAATAACCTGCCCAACGTCACAAAGGTGGTCAACAGTGAAGTCATGGTTGAAACACAGATCTGCCTCACCTCAAATCTCTTTCAAACCCAACACACTGCCTCAGAGACCCTGTTTTTGTTCCATCTCAGCTATTGAAGAACTCTGAGCTGCTCACTAAATATTTGAGGCTGCCATTCTTTCTTCTGTTAAATGAGGTAACTTAACCTAATTTCCAAGACATCTTCAAACTCAAAAAGTCACTATCTTAGAATCTGCTCATACATTTCTTCCACCTGCCCTTCCCTATCCTGGCAATTTTTTCCTTTGATGTGATATAAGGATGTAAATTTTCTAGGCTAAATAAACTCAAGGTAATCTGGGGGCTTTATATATCAGATGCTTTCCAGTGCTGAGAATAAAGTTTGCAATTATCAGTAATATTCTCACTGAATCTGATTTTTAACAGGGTAGACCAGTTACCAAATAAAAACAGGCCAAATAAAGCACCAAATGCTATTAAGGCATTTAAAATACTACGTTCAAAAATTGTAGTCCCTAAAGTTATTTATGATTAATTCACTACAAGTTTGCCAAAATAGTAACATATTTGGAATCAAATAAAAAGAGGTATTTGTTTCTGCGCCACCATTAGGATTTAGTTTCACAACATTTTATGTTTATATTCATCATAATCTATAAGTATATTTACATAATAAGGTAACAATGAATTTAACTAGAAAATTATTACATTTAAAAAGCCAATAGCTCAATATTTTTAAAGAAGCTCCCCATTTTTATCAATTATGTAATCAATTGTTTGGCCTTAATCTGAGCATGGCTATTTCAAAAAGCAAGCAAGTAACACTTTTAAAATCTATTTCCCCCCATTAAAGGTACAGTTTTAATTAAAATACTGATGTACAGTTTTAATTAAAATACCAAGTCTCTATATTTCACTTTTTAAATGACAGATATTTTCATTAATTAGCACATAGTTAACTTACTGTCACAATCCTCCCTAAATAATGTATATGATGAAAAACAATCAAGGTAATGAGGAGGGCAAAAGGTTACTTAAGACTTTACCACAGTGTGAGCTTAAATTATAGGCTTTAAACAAGATGTAAGGATCGGTGCACATTAAAAAAAAAAAGTGCAATTTTAATGGAATGCAGAACGAATTAACTTTTTAACATTTAATTCCACCCAACTGCATAATGGGATTTTTGCTAAGTACTACAGGGGGCAGAAAATAAAAGTAACACGCAAGGTATGCTTCTTAACTACTTCAAATTAAAGGCATTACCGGCTTTCTAAATGTGACTAAATGGAC
Source organism: Marmota marmota marmota (assembly GCF_001458135.2). Taxonomy (NCBI): domain Eukaryota; kingdom Metazoa; phylum Chordata; class Mammalia; order Rodentia; family Sciuridae; genus Marmota; species Marmota marmota. Next base: position 9,583,518 of record NW_026000153.1, on the reverse strand, counting down.
ACACTGTGACATACTTGAAAGACTGAGCTCACCATCTGATTTGCATGTTTTATTTGTTTCAAAGAGAGGGAAGATAAAAAAAACTTTTAAGGAGGGCTGGGGTTGTGGCTCAGTAGGAGAGCACTTGCCTAGCATGTGTGAGGCACTGGGTTCCATCCTTAGCACCACATATAAATAAATGAATAAAATAAAGGTCCATTAATGTCTAAAAATATATTTAAAAAAAAACCTTTAAGGAGTCTGTCAGCTTATTCCCGAACTCCTCCACCCTCTCTTCTCCAGCCTGAGACAGGCTTCTCTTACAGGGTTATCTTCTCCCTTCTTAGGCCTTCCACCCTAATCTATTAAGTCAACCAGAAAGGTGGCTACAAGATACTTTCAAACCCAGATCTCTCCAGGGGGCAGAGCCACCACCCCAGTCCCCATCAACCCATAACCGGAGGAGTCTGCAGTTCAATCTGAGCCTCCTACTTGTAAAGCAGTAACCACAGGGCACCGGGCCAGCCTTTGTTTTCATCCAATTAATTGAGTGAAAATGGTTTCCACTGTGAAAAGACCCTTCATGACCTAGCTCCAAAACTTGACAAAAAATGGAATGGAACACCAGCCTAAGCTTCAGAATTACATTGCACAAAGCCACCATGCTAGAAGCAGGCCACACACTCAGTGTCCCCAGAGAGATGGCTCTTTCATGGTCAGTTCTTGTTTCTCAACATTAGGTGTGAAAATAAATCCATCAACCTACTAACCAGAAGCCTTTCCACAGAAAAGGCACACTGTGTCCTGAACACAACTGTCAAAATCTCAAAGACCAAATCAGAACCAGCAATGAAGGAACACATACATCTATCCTTTAACATACATTTTTAATAATAATAATAATAATAATAAAATCCTGCTTAAGCATCCAGAGGAACCAACGTCATGATACTTTGAAGAGCACTAAACTAAACTTCCTCCAAAGATGGTAGGTACCTCACTAACTCTGAGGTACCTACCATGTGCTAGCACTGTGCTTGGATGTGAGAATAAGATAGATATGGTGCTATTCTCACAGAACCTAAGACGTACAGGTTGTTCACTGCCATAAATAGTCTCAATCACTTGGGTTTAACCTAGAAAAGGAAAGTGGCAAACTCAAAAAGTAAACAGAACATACTATTAGAAATCGTGTTGTTTCCATCTCTTCTCATTGTGTGCTCTATTTCCTGTTCTTTAATACTTCAATGAAGTCCCCAAAGAATGTAGCTGAATGAAAGACTGGACACTAGAAAGGAAATAGCACTGAGACTTCTTGCTTCCAATGGCTGAAAGCAATTATTGACTTTGATGAGACAGGAAAAAAAAACTCCTTTCTTATAGACAAGATATACTGAAACATTCTTATTTTCCATGTCATTGACAGACTTTACTAAATAGTTATGACAACTTTTGCCTTAGAGACTGGGTAAAACCTGAGAATCCTTCTCAACTTGGCGTTTTAGACAGCTACCCCCAATTTTTGGGAATTGGCATAGGAGGTGAAAATTATTTGTTAGTGTAACATAAAGTTGCATTAAATGAAGTTTCTATACCCAACAAGATTAGAGTACATGACTAAGGCTAGTTTCAATGCCATGAATCTAGGAATATGAAATCCTAAAAAGAGGAAATATCCAACTTACAATTACAACATTCCCAAAGTGTTTATGAGTAGGGTATTTAAGCCCATAGAAGGAATTTCTCCCAGTGAAACAATGCTATAAATTGTGTTTATTTCACAAACCAGTTCCCAGAAGACTCTTTTAGTTAACAATGTGCCAAAATGGAACTGGCTAGTAGTATACATTTGAAATAAGAAGCTAGTAGAGAATAACATACTTAATGGGGGTTAGTATATTATTCACAATAAATGTTTAAAGCAGCTTTGTGGGCTATACCCCAAACCTAACTACTACTTTAAAATGTTATACCTATTGTAGTTATTGGAATGTGTATCTCATCTTCCCAATGAGATTGGAAACTACTTGAGAAGAACAACCATGGTATCCCTCCCTGACTCACCTGCCCAGAGTCTCTCCTAAGTATCCATTAGGCAAGTATAGATAAATAAAGATTTTCCTAGAAGAAACTCAAGAGTATCAGAGAAGCAAACGCCCCTTCTCTTATCTACCCACATAAAAGAGAAAAGGAACAATGGGGCTTCTGTATCATTTTCTGATCACTAAGAGAAGATAATTAGCTCCTTCGTTGACAGCCTCCATCGGAATGGCCATTTATGCCTATAAATTGTTTGTAAGCCAGAGATTCCAAATAATTTGGACAGCCCCACGAGAATGTAGCCTCTATAATGGTGTGGACCATGCCTGCCTTATGCACTGTTGAGGCCTCAGTGACCTGGCACAGTGGCCATCACTGTGCATCACAGCTCAGTGGTCTAGCATACAATAGGCACTTAAATAACGTTTGTTGATGAATGAAGGAATAATTGTCTCCAGGCAATACCTTTTAACAGACCTCGGGGTCAGTACTGGTCAGTATAGTGTCCCGAATCCTGAAATTTATGTAACTTTTCAATTCACCATTCATTTTTAAATGTTTATAAATGTGGGTAATAAAAGCAATTTCTTCTTCCTTGTAGCTTTATAATAAGGGAGGAGAGGAAGCACAAACTTGATGATAAAAGATAACTTATTTTCAGGATCAGTGACAGGTGACAATACCAGTGGTGGAAGTTATTAGACAGAAGGCACGATCCATGTGAAGGGGATAACCCAATCTCATCATGAGAGAATGAATACAGGCCCTGTGTTTCCAGAACCTCTGATTTTTCAAGAGAATTTTTTGAAGTCTTCTGGTTTTTAAATTTTTTCACTAATAAAAGTTTTAATAAAAACACTATTTGACACTGCTAGCAATTGAAGCAATGTAAATTAAAACTACACTGAGATTTCATATTGCTCCAGTCAAAATGGCAATTTCAAGGACACAATTAACAATAAATAAATGTTGGCAAGGATGTGGGGGGAAATCTACACTAATAACATTGCTGGTAGGATTGCAAATTGGTCCAATACTATGGAATGCAGTATGGAGAATCCTCAGAAAACTTGGAGTGGAACTACCATTTGATATAGCTATCCCATGCATTGGTTTATACCCAAAGGAGTCAAAATCAGCGTACTACAGTGATACGGCCTCTTCAATATTTATAGCAGCTCAATTCACAATAGCTAAGCTATAGAACCAACCTAGGTGCTCTTCAACAGATGAATAAATAAAGAAAATGTGGTATATATACATAATGGAGTATTACTCAACCATAAAGAAGAATTAAGTTACGGCATTTGCCAATAAATGGATGGAACTGGAGACTATATCATGCTAAGTGAAATAAGCCAGTCCCAAAACACCAAAGGCCAAATTTTCTCTCTGATATGTGGTTGCTAACACACAAGGTGGAATGGGGGCATAGAAGTTCACTGATGCAGGCACAAGGGAATAAATAAAAGGGAGGGGATATGAGGATAGGAAATAAATCAGACATAATTTTCCTATGTTCATATATCAACCAGTGAAACTCCACATAACATAAAACACAAGAATGGGATTCTGATTGGAACAAGTTATACTCCATGTATGTATGTCAAAATACACTCTACTGTCAGGTATACCTAAAAAGAACAAACTAATAAAAAACAGAACCACTGTGTGAGCCAATTATAATATCTGACCAAGATTAACCCAACTTATTACTATGCTGCTCCCAAAGGAAAAGAGGGAGAAAAACCCCTCTGCTTCCTTAGGAATGTTGAAATAAACCAAGTAAGCCTGTAAACCAGGGATATAAATAAGCAGGAGGCTGAGTCAGACAGCCTCAAAGACTCTTTCAAAGTTGCAAAAATTATGGTAACTAGGGCAGTAGTTGGCAAACTTGCTAAAAATTGAAATCATCAGTGATGTCAAATTAAAAAAAAAAAAGTTGAGGTATTCAGGTTGAAGACTGATCTTCCCATCCTTTATCATGATGGCCCGATGGTCCATGGAGTCCCTGAGATTCCACTGAAGACATTTTAGAAAACTGATAACTAGGTGATTGGCTACTCAGGCTGGGAGAAAGGGAGGCAAAATTAAGGCAAATCCAATAAAGGAGATGTGCTCAAGGGTCACAGTCTGAAATATAAATATGTCTTGGAAAACGTTCCACTTTAAAGCACTGTAAATAAGACCCAAAGGCAGGAAGAAACCCAGAATTAATACAGGCCAAAAACTATTATTTTCTCCATACTCCTTGAGTTCCAAAGCATGTGTAGGAGAGTATGCCACTAGAAGGCCTTGAAAAAAATATATGAAAAAGTGCTTAACAACTGGGGATTAGACTAACCTCCACACTCAGTCCCCACATCCAGCATTGGACCTGAAAGACGAGCTGGAGCATCCCAAGTGCCAACAAAGATCAAGACTAACCATAAAACGAATTCACACAAAAAGTAAGAGATACAATTTTCATCTATAAAACTGGCAAAGATTTTGTTGCTGTTTTAATAGTAATTTCCAGTGTTGCTAGAGATGCTGAGAAGTAGACTATCTTATCTTATGTGCTGCTGGAGGGAAACTTTTACAAAAATACATAGACCTTGGCCCATCTACTCCACATCTGGAAATTTGGCCTAAGGAAATGGTCAAGAATGAACCAAGTTTTACTCCAAAATATATTCACTATGGTATTATTTACAGTAACCAAATTATCCAACACTAAAGAACTGATTGAGTTTTGACAAAGCCACACGATGTAACATTAAATAGGATGCTACTGTAATATTTAAGATGACATAAAATATTCCTGAGATGAAATTAAAAGAAAAAACAGATTTATATGATGACCCAAATTTTTTAAATAATGCACCAATGTATATACATGAAGAGGAAAACGTTCACAAGAAATTATGGGTATTTTCATTTTGTGTTTTGTAATTGTATAAATTTTACAAATTTTCTACAACGATAATGTTCAATTCTTTTTAAAAAAATAGAAAGGTTACATAAGACAAAATATTTCTAAGAGGGGCCTTTATAAAAATTCTCTTTGTGGGATTTAAACATATTTCACCATAAAATACAATCAAAAGTCAATCATTACTTTCCTTGGAGATAAGCAATGGGGGTAGTTTAGGGCTGACACAGTCAAGGAAAATTCTACTAATTAACCTAAATTACAAAATATGTGCTTGCTGCCTCCTTCTCAGTCCACTCTGGGAGGCTGGGTTTTTGCTGAGTTTGGTTTTTAATTCACCATAAGCAAAGGTCCAATGGGCAGCCCCTGTCTTTAGCTACTAGTACCAATACTCCATGTTTGCTTCCATATGCAATTGTTTGCTCTAATTGTGCTGGGTGGTCCTCCAAGACAGAACCAAGAACACATATTCTTTTCATAATTTCCTGTAAGGAGCTCTAAAAATAATGACGTTTGAACACTTAGTGAAGAAGATACTCTCAGGGAATAAAGAATCACCCTTGCATTTCCAATGTTGTGGGTAGCAATATTAAGTCATAAAATTTGCAACAACTTGATAATTTAAATTAAAGGTTTAAAATGCTCCTGTTCTTTGATTTTGCAACACTTAATATGGAAGCCTATCTTAAAACATTCCTTTTTTTAAAAAAAGAATGTTCAAAACAAAACAAAAATTAACTCAAGTCTTTATAAGAGAATGGTTAACTAAAACACCATTCATTCATAGTCCCAGTGAATTATCCACCTAGAGAAAGCTAAAAGTTAAAATGATTTTTCAGGCACCAAGGGTTTTAGGAATACTGGTTCTCCTCATCTTTACTAGTGAAACTATATTTTATCTGGATCACTGGAGGCTAAGTGAGCTGTCATTTAACCTATCATCTAGTGTGGACTATGAAGAGTCCAGAAAAGTTAACTCATAGCAAAAAGTAAGTGGACTTTTTCTAGATCCTGGGTATCTAATATTACCTAACTTTACCTATTTATCTGTATCAAACATTGTAGTCAATAGCTTTCAATTTTTTTATGGAAAACAATTGTTATTTCAAAAAGATAAAGTACTTTACAACATCATTTCTAGTCGATGGGATTCAGGCTCATAAAAAACATTTTTTCTTAAAAAAAAGTAAACCTAATTGAGATGTGACATATAATTTACCCCAAGTGATATAAAACATAAATATTTCAAATGCTTGCAACTTAACACCAAAAGGATGATAGAGCCTATTCTTGTTCCAAGATTATAACTGTTTTCTAAGCACAAAGGGATCATAAAAATTCCAGTGACAAAACTGAAAGTCCCAAAACACAATGAGAACCAAGTACCTGTACTGACTGGAGTAGGAATGATAAACACAGGCATGTAGGTTGTAAAGTATATATCTCATTAGCAAATAGTATCCTGGCCCAGAGGAAATTCCTGGCAGAAACATTAGACAGGCCTCCAGAAACTCCCACAAGGAATGCCAACTGCTTCTAAAAGAACCAGAGGGTTCCACAAATATGTACTGAGCACCTACAATGACACATCACATCAGACTCTATGCTAGGCACTGTGACACAGTAATGAACAATGTGAGGTCTGAAAATTAATTCCACCCTGGATACAGACTGAAAATCTATTCAACTAAAATATTCAGTACGTATATTCATGCTAAATAGTTTGGGGTCCTGGAAGAGAAATGATACAGAAGCATGGCTGTGAATTTTTTTCTAACAAAATAGGTCCAAGTACAAAAAATACATTAAAATAATCTATTATTGAGCTGTGTGGCTCCTACTAGTCATTATTAATGTCAATTAAAATTATGTTCATCTGATAACATTTTAATTTTAAAAAGTATGTATAATAAATCTGCTCATATTTCACTTAATATACATTTTATTTTTCAGATAGTTGTGATTATCCTGAATAGCAAAAAAATAGACTGAGATAACATTTATTCATCTTTAGAATTATTATCTACATAAGAAAATCATGTTTCTTGAGGCTATACAAACTGTTATAAACACCTCATACACTTCTTCCTAGTCCAAAGAACTCCAGTTATTCAATAAATATTTAACAGATTAATTCCTTAAACTGAATCTCTTCATCCCTGAATTTCACTGATCAAAATATACCCTATTTTTTCTAAGAGAATTTTTTTTCCTTTGAACTCCAAACATTTTGACACATCATGTTGAACATTTATAGATCGAATAACACTTCCAAGACTCAAAAACCACCAAAAGCCAGCAGAAAATATATTCCCCTGGCTGAATCTAAAGCATTTAAATTAGTACATATATAAGATTCTATAAAAACCAGTAAGAAACACACCATTTTTGTGGAACTTTTTTAAAAAATCTGGTCAAAATCTAAGTTTAAATTTAAGTAAACAGGAAAAGAAGGAAGAAATGTGGTTAATCTCAAGAAGACAATTTTTCAAAGTTTTTATACTGGTTCTACAAAATGTGAAGATTGCATCTGTTTAGTGTGCCTGGCAATAAAGTTTGTAGACAAGCAACAGTGTTGAAACCTTGTCAAGAAATGCTTTAAATATTAAAAAACTATGTCAACCCTTGTTCTGCTCATGACTAAACTTGATACAATCAAGAAAAATTAGTTTCGGATGTGGGATACTTCAGGGATTTGAAGTAGTTTGCTAAATAGGAAGCTAAATCCAATTACTTTTCTGAAGATTTGGCATCTTTAACTGAAAACCAATATTCCAATTAACATTAGACAAATATCCAAGCTTATCCACATATTCCAGGCATACTTTCTGGCTAAAAAGTAGAGTGCATTTCTGTATTTAATTATTCCCATATGCATATATAGGGTCTGCATTATACTGGAGGTACATACAGTAAAAAACAGGAAAATTTTAAATGCTTCTGTGGTCCATTTTTGCATGTGCAAAACCCAAATTTAACCTTCTCTATAATTTTATCTTCTTTTCTAAATTAAAAACATGCCAACATAAATCTTATTTTTAATATGTGATATTCCAAACTTAAATAAATAGTATTAATGTCAAAGGCACTACTCCCTAAATCACTTCACTCTACCCCCAAATTACAAACAAACAACAAAAAAACACCTCATCATCAAATATTATCCTTAGCTTTCCTGAAGCTTAAATGCAATTTAGATATTCAGAACCAGATTATCTACATGACTCCTTTAACTTCAAGGAAAACTTTCTGAGCAAAGAGCCATCAAGTAGAAAAGACACAGTTTATTGTTAATCAGTAGAAGCTCTTCTCAAAAGGAAAAAATCTTCAGGAGTGGGAGGCTTGGTTAACACAGCATAAATGGATATGGTTCAAGGGTGTTATAACTTCTTTAATCTTGTGTCACCTAAACCAAATGTAAAATTTTATATTAATGCTATGCTATGTAACACACCATATAATTTTCTGACCAGGACTTTTGGAGCAAAAAAGTTGTTATACAATAGTGGTCTATCACACAGTATATAACTATGGAAATTGTTTTCAGTTTATTTTCTAAGGGTAAAGACCTGTGCAACAAATGAAAAGAACCTATGTATACATACGGATGTATATGAAGGTGCACACATCAGTAAAATATCAGCTATTTAGATTGTAATTCTCGGTGATGTCATCAATCCAAACTAATAAGAATTATGAGATAGTGGAGAGGATAAGGAAGAAAAATGACTGGACTCCCATAATAGATTTGTAACTGAAATCTAAAAACTGACTCACATAAAACACTGACATAAACTTCAGGTTCCTGCTCAGTACCTACTACTACTAATTTATATATCAAATAAATCTGTTAATCCCTTTGCTAAATCTACCAAAGTGGGAATCAGCAGGGTTACTATAAATAAGAAGTGAAGATAATGCCCCTAAAACAACAGAAAACAAGAATTCTAATTTTACATTTTTTTAAAGTAGACAAAAAAATTTAAATTGTATGTTAGTTTGAACCATTCACTAGAAGGACAAACAATACTTAGTGGGCCTTAAATGTTGAAGGAACACTAAGCTTAGTCCTCAGACCCATTTTCAGCTTTATCCTCAGTGGTTCCCAAACTATAAGTCATGAACCATAATAGTGGCATGTGAAATCAATTAAATGAATCATGAACAGGTGTTTGTGTATGATAGGACAAGATATTCTAGGAAAAGTACATATATTCATTGAATATGAAAGTAAGTAATGACTATTTCTGATTAATTTTTGTCATCCTTCCCTCATAGTTCCTAACATAGTGCTTATACATTAAAAAAAATAAAATCAAAATGTCCCATAAGGGAAAATTTGAATCATATAAAAATTATTTAAACAGTGAAAGCATATCAAGTAGACTGCAGCAGATCAGACAGAACACAACATTTAAAGGAAGAAGAAAGAAAGAAACAAAAAGAACAAAGAAATAATGGCTGTAGGAATGGCCATATTTTTAAGGAAGTCAGATAAGATTTCCAAAACAGTGAGAATGGATAACAGTGCCAACGCATAAAGGCCATGTAATGGGACAAAAAAAGAAAAAATTGTTGGGTTTGGCCTTAAGAGTGATCTTGATGAAGAGGTAGAAGCAGAAGTCACATTAAGTTGATTGGGCTGTGGCTGTGGCTCAACAGTAGAGCACTCTCCTAGCAATTCGAGGCCCTGGGTTCGATCGTCAACACCACATAAAAATAAATAAATAAAACAAAGGTATTGTGTCCAACTACAACTAAAAAAAAAATCCATTTAAAAAAAAGTGTAGGTGCTCAATATTGCTAATTATTAGGGAAATGCAAATCACCTTATACCTGTTGTAGGGTATCAGCTCACACCTGTTTTAATATTATTTAAAAAACAAAAAATAAGTGTTGGTGAGGCTGTGAAGAAGAGGTAACCCTTGTATACAGTTACTTAAAATATAAAATAATGCAATCACTATGAAAATTAGTATGGATGTTCCTCAAAATATTAAAAATGTAACTATCATATGATGCAGTTATCCCACTCTGGATAATTATCTAACAGAATTGGAAAAGGACCTTGAGGAGAAATTTGTTTTCCACATTATTCACAACAGCCAAGAGGCAGAAACAACCAAATTGTCCTCTGACAGATAAATGGGTAAAGAATATGTGTATATAAGTATAATAGAGCATTATACAGCCTTGAAAAAGAAGGAAATCAGCCAAATGCAGTAGCACATGCCTGTAGTACCAACAACCCAGGAGGATGAGTCAGGAGATTGAAAGTTCAAAGCCAGCCTTGGCAACTTAGTGAGAGCCAATCTCCAAATTAAAAAATCCCTAGTATTTGGAGATTTAATTTGGAGATCTGTTCAGTGTTAAAGCATTTTTAATTCCCAGTACCAAAAAAGGAAAAGAGAAAAGAGAAAAAGAAAAAGGAGAACGAGGAGAAGGAGGGAAGGAAGAAAATCAAGGAAGCCTTTCATATCCCACACCATGGGTAAACCTTGAAATAAACAAATCACAGAAGGACAAATGCTGCATTATGACTTGATGTATATGAGGTATCCAACACAGTCAAACTCACAGAAGCAGAAAATAGAATGGAAGTTGCCAAGGAATAGGTGAATTTTGGAATGCAAATTGTATGTCAATAAAGCTGTTTGTATCTTTTCTTATTCTTTTAATTAGCAAAAAAAATTGTTTAAGGTGTCCAAAGTGGTGTTGTACTTTTAATTTAAGGTGGAATGATTACATCAAGCTAATCAACATACTCATCACCTCACTTACTTAACATGTTTTATAATCAGTACATTGGAAACTTAGTCTTAATATTTAAATACACAGTAGTCAATTATTAGCTATATTCACAATGCTGTGCAATTTATCTAAAAAATCAAATTTATTCCTTCTATCTGAGGCTTTATAAAAAAATTATGCCTTTCATGATCTCATTTCACCCCCACCCAAGTCTCTGGTAACTACTTTACCACTATTCTTTATAAATTCAATTATTTTAGGCTCCAAATACAAGCAATAAAATGTGGCATCTGTCTTTCTTTCTGGCTTATTTTACTTTGCATTAATAATGTTCTTCAATTCCATCCATGTTGTCACAAATGACAGAATTTCTTCCATTTTAAAGGCAGAACAGTATCCCATTGCATGCCATTTATTTTATTCCTTGATAGAAAATTAGCTTGATCTTTTAAGAAGATAGGCTAGCTTGACTGGCAAATAGTTTCTGTGGAAATGGGAGTTAACCACATCATGTACAACCACAAGGATGGGTTCCTAATTAGAATAAGTTATACTTCATAATATGTCAAAATAGGTCATTATGACAAAATACACTCTACTGTCATGTAAATCTAAAAAGAACAAATAAAAGAAATAGGAGTTAGGATTAGACAGATCTGTGTAGGACTCTTCAGAGATCTTTGAATGTCACAGTGAGAAGCCTTGAATTAATCTAATAAACAACAGGTATCCTCCAAAGATCTTGGAATGAGATAAGACAAAAACAAATAAAAACTATGGATCAGTAACCTTATCTAATGTGTCAAACCAGTAGTTGACAAATTTGACCATAAGGACCAAAACTTGTGGGATTCCCTGAGACTCTGACCTCCACTTAATCTTCTTATATACTTTTACCTTAAATCACAAATGTGGAATGACTGATGGAGGGATATGGCCCTGAAAACCTGCCACTTTCACAGGAAAAAAAAAATCCTTAAGAATAAACATGGCTTTGAGTTCATCACTCTAACAGGGGAATCAAATGAACAAAATATGAAGGACAACCAGAAGTCAGTCTTAGATGAGTAGAGGTGGTCAAAATTTGGGTTGAGAGGGGTTAGATTTCCTTGAAAGCTAATATTCTGCTATAAAAGACTTAGAAATCATATGAACTAAAACTCAAAAATAAAAATACAAGTGGCTCCTCTATCGAAAAGCCCAGTGAAGTTAGAGAGCTGCTAGTCTTCCAGCACATTCATTAATGATTCTTAGGTAGTATGAAAACACATTTAAATTCATTTAAAGTCCAATGTTTAAAGTGTCTTTTTACTTACCACTAACTTGTTTCTGTATATTCATTAGGCTTACCCAAAATATCTTTTAAAATAGAACCTTAATTTATCCTTCGTTACATTTGGTACTTTCAAGCAACACTGAGCATTACCTTCTTTGTGTTACTATAGAGAGAAACACATATCAGAATTATTATAGATACTATGAGAGTTTCTATTCATCGATACTGTTATAAAGATGACACATCTTTTTGTTAGAGTTATTGAGAAATATTACAAAATAATCTCTAGGAAATAGGATTTGTGCCCCTTTATTTAAAGAGAGAAAATGTGGGGAAGGGAAAGAAAGGGGAGGGGAGGGCTGCTAGGGTTATAAGGGTTGTAATAATTGTTAACTCACAATTCAAACCATTCAGAACTCCATTTACAGAAAACTGATACAAAAGGAATAATTGTGCTAGATGGGATTAAACAGGAAGATAGATAAGATAATGAAAGAAAGCCTCATACAATTACAAATAATTGGAGGCCACTTTTATATTTTTCTCTCATCACTGACACAAAAAGATAAGATTTTCATTTCCTTATAATGTATCCATTAATACTTTTATTGTAATATTAGAAACATCTTGCTTCTGAGTATGTCTCAAAGAACTAATTTTTTTTAAAGATCAAACATCAAGTAGAAGGAAATTTTAGCAAAAGAGGGTACCCCATGATTACCTCTGAATTAGAAATCTTTATTTCAGACAGATGATCAAATTTCTAAATCTGATAATTTACCAAGATAAAAATCCTAATATTAAATTTACAATCTAGGCAGTTGTTCAAGCTGACACTAGCAAGCAGAAAACTCAAATGCAGATTGAAGAACATACAGATAAAGAAGTATGCATTCAATTTATAAAAAGCACATATGCCCCAGGGAAGTAAAGCATACCAGATGGTTATTAAAAGTGGAAGTTTTTATACACTAATAGGTCTGTTCTCTCCTTGATGTATGTACCACCCACATTAATGTCAATTAGCATTACATACCTAAATCCAGGGAAGCATAACTTCAATGTTATAATACTTTACACTTACATATCTTGTCTGAATTAACTCATTCTCCCAAAGCCCTGGAACTAGACCATATCATTACATTATCGTTACCAAAAAATGCCAACAACCACACTCCTGTCTAGGAGCTGCCACTAAATGACCCAAAAGGACCCAATGGTTTCTGAAATCCTGAACTGATGAAAATATAAAATCGCAAGTCCCTTGCTATAAATATGTAGATACAATAAACATTTATTGAGAATCTGACTAGAAAATAAGCACCATGCTAGATGTATAAGCACCAATCAAATGTTTCTAAATGAATCAAAGAGAAAAGTGAAGAAGGTAAAGTTCGGAGAAATGAAGTGACAGGTCCAAAGTTAAAAAAAAAAAAAAAAAAAAAAAACAGAAAGGGCTCAAACTAGGACTCAAGTTTGTTGACACAAAGTTTGATAACTTTTTAAAATAATACCTAAAGGCATGGTTTATGTGAGCAAAGGTTCCTAAAGAAATTAAGAGTGATTCTCAACTGTTTTGTTATTCATATCTAGTGAGTGAAAGTCACTTGGTCAGTGATACTCTATAAACAAGAATTTGAAAGGATTAAAGAAAAGGAAAAAACCAACAAAAGAGAAAGAAACAATATGAAATTGTGATTTGGCAATTCTATATGTCTTCAGCTGTACTGTTCAATAAAGCAGACACTAGCCACATGTGGCTACTAAGCACTTGAAATAGACTGCAAGTATAAAATAAGCCAGATTTTGAAAACCTGATATAAAATATAAGACATTTCATTAATAACTTTTATTTGATTACATGTTTAAATGATAATATTTTTTATGTGTACAGCTAAATAAAATATGTTGTTAAACATTTTTTTCATTTTACCTTTAACATGGCATCTAGAAAATTAAAAATTATATATGTGGTTCACATTAGTGGCTTGGACAAACTTCTTTTTTTTTTTTTAATTGGTTGTTCAAAACATTACAAAGCTCTTGACATATCATATTTCATACATTTGATTCAGGTGGGTTTTGAACTCCCAATTTTACCCCAAATACAGATTGCAGAATCACGTCGGTTACACATCCACATTTTTACATAATGCCCTATTAGTAACTGTTGTATTCTGCTACCTTTCCTATCCTCTACTATCTCCCCTCCCCTCCCCTCCCATCTTCTCTCTCTACCCCATCTACTGTAATTCATTTCTCTCCTTGTTTATTTTCCCATTCCCCTCACAACCTCTTATATGTAATTTTGTATAACAATGAGGATCTCCCTCCATTACCATGCAATTTCCCTTTTCTCTCCCTTTCCATCCCACCTCATGTATCTGTTTAATGTTAATCTTTTCTTCCTGCTCTTCCTCCCTGCTCTGTTCTTAGTTGTTCTTATTATATCAAATAAGACATTTGGTATTTGTTTTTTAGGGATTGGCTAGCTTCACTAAGCATAATCTGCTCTAGTGCCATCCATTTCCCTGCAAATT
>NW_026000153.1:9554349-9568706 GCF_001458135.2 Marmota marmota marmota | reverse complement strand
TAATATCGCCATTTTGATGATGTTAGTTCTGCCTATCCATGAACAGGGTATATTTTTCCATCTTCTAATATCTTCTTCTACTTCTCTTTTTAGGGTTTTGTAGTTTTCATTGTATAAGTCCTTCACCTCTTTTGTTAGGTTGATTCCCAAGTATTTTATTTTTTTTGAGGATATTGTGAATGGAGTGTTTTTCCTCATTTCCATTTCAGAAGTTTTGTCGCTGATATACAGAAATGCCTTTGATTTATGCGTGTTGATTTTATATCCTGCCACTTTGCTGAATTCATTTATTAGTTCTAGTAGTTTTTTTGTAGACCCTTTTGGGTCTTCTAGGTATAGAATCATGTTGGACAAACTTCTTTTGGACAACATTGGTCTAGATCATGCAGTCACACAGAAACTGAACAGAACAATGATACACTGATGTAAATTTTGGAAACTGCATTCTAGATTGTACTCTGACCTGGGTGAAGAAAATTTTAAATACTTGTGAAAGAGCTTTGTATACTTCTTTAGTTTAGCTGAAGGAGTAAGAGGGTCAGACAGAGCAAGAGACCACCCACTCTTACCCATATATTCATTCCAACATACCATTCAGTTATCTAATTGCTCTCTTTTGAATAAACAGGAATAAACCAATTCATATATGGAATGATAATCCAAAGCTCTAAACATTCTGAGACCAGAAAAATAAGTTTTTAGAGTATATGCATAAAAAAGTAATGCCTCACTCAGAAAATAACAATGAAGACCAGGAGTTTGTGACCACATCCCATTTTACAAAAAAAGTTATTATTTGTGGTATTATATTTTATCTCAGATAAAACATACATAACATAAAATTTGCCATCTTAACTACTTTTAAGTATGCGGTACTGTAGTATTAAGTACATTCACACTGTTACAAAAAATTATTTATTCTCATCAAATTATGATCAGAATATTAAATTAAGATATTAAACTTATCTAAAACAAACACTCTATTTTCAGTTTTTTATTCCTTCCAAATATTTGCACACTTATCTATTATAGATATCTATTTCATTATTTGTTACTTACTATATACTATTTCTTATACTGCTTTCTTCAACTATATGAAATGGTTTATGGTTGTCTAGCTTTTAAAATAATGAAATAATGATGTGAATGACACCACATCAAATAGTAGTACTCAAAAAGACTAGTCATTTTCAAACTATGGAAAGCTGGTAATCAATACTGAAATTTCTTACAAATGAAACTAATAGTATAATATTATTGTTAATTAATATTAACAACTTGATGAATGTATTTTTTCCTTTGTGAACTATTTTCTTAGCTAAATATCCAAGAGTGAAATTACAGGGTGAAAACATGTAAACTTTTTTTACTGCCATCCATTTCTTTACCACTCCCATTCATCCTCAAATATATGGTTGCAAATTCTTGTGCCCTACTTTCTCATCCAATGTTCTAGCACCTTTACAGACATAATTTTCTTTAGCTTTTACGTGATCATACAGAAAACAAGTTGAGCAACAGCATCATGTCCTCTATAGCTCCTTTTCAGTCTATCAGCACATTGTTTCTACTTGCCAATGGCAATGAAGGAAGTGGGTCTCTGAATGGTTTCATCACATATTCCTTTGTGTTATCAGCCAAAATCAGGCTCATTTAAAAAGTCACGGACCAAAACACTCTCAGACGTCTGCGTGACTTAAAATGATTTTTTATATCAATACCATACAAATAAACAGAGTGGAAGGAAGTTTTAAGTACAGAAAAAGTAACAAATAGCAAACTCCAAACCACAGGATCTCTGTTTAAAATTAAGCCTAATATAGCCTCTGTTTTGAAGAAGAGAAAAATTAGCCAAGTGCCTTTCTAGAACATTAATGACTATCAGTCATTACATCACACATATGTCATCTGACACAAACTTTTAGATCAGTAAACATTTTCCCTCTGCTACAACAGAGGGTTAGTGTTCATGGCAGGAGAAGATTTCAGCACACATAAAAGCATCAAAACATAAGCCAAACCAAAGGGCAAATCTAACTTCCCCTATTTCAATTTACTCAGTCTTGCTTCGAATAACAAATGTATGTGAATATTTTATAACATGAAAGAGAACTTATTTTCCAAAACTTTTCTGCCAAATGTAATAAGCATTAGCATTCAATTACAAAAAAGAAAAAACTGTGTAAGTTCACAAATTAACAAAGTCCCCTCTTCCTCTTGAAAATATATCAATTTTCAGATATATCATAATTTAGGGAAATCTCCAGAAGATTTTATTACTGATAGATATACATGATGAATATTAGAAGATCATGAATATAAAAACACACAAAGCATGAATATGAGAAAGCAGTTTTTATGCATCTCCTTATTATTTAACCTGACCATACCTTTCCTAAGAAAAATCTAGCATATCTACATCCCACCTGGCAATGACTAAAGTAAAAATGCCACATGATATATTAAATGCACAGACTTTGGAATACATTTGCTTAATATCTGTATAACTCTGAATAATTAACTTTCTTAACCTGCTCAGAGTCTCAGTTTCTTCATCCATAAAATAGGAGTAGTGCCACCCACACAAGATGATGGAAAGCATTAAAATACTGAAGGAAATTTATTTCAAGCTGAACAGATACTGAATAAACATGAATTTCACCTCTTTTCCCTTACTTTGTCTCAGGTCCTTCAAAACTACATTCAGGTGATTGAGAAAGTAAGGCAATGTGATTACTTTCTTTCAACATTATGCCTCTAAAGTTAGGAAGTACAGGTCAAATTTCTTTCAAAAAGGAAGATTATTTCCCCCAAATTCTAGAATACAAACAATTGAAATTGTGGTCGACAACTTGAAAAATCTTTATTCACTAGAGGCCAGATCTTTTCCATGTAAGAATCCTGAGATGCTTTTCCCAGAGTGATATTCCTAGTCCCTCTCCTTCTTTCAACCACTGGCTAACTTCAATAAGGGATGCTTGATGGATGGCCCAGAGGAGTGTGATATAGTGGTAGCTGGCACACAGGAAAAGGAATGCCAGCAAAAAATTGGGGTATGACTTTAAAAACTCCTATACAGGACATAGGAAATGATTTGTGGTTAAAAATAGGAGCAAAATGATTATTTGACCCCCATGTGAATCAAAACTCATAAGTACTGATGGTGCATCTTGAAATCAGTAACCTACCTATTGGAAACCTAAAAGACCAGAGAGAGCAAACTGCAGGATACTATGTCTATATGAGGTTACTCATCATGCATGGCTGCTTCATGACCAGTTAACCAAGACACCTGCCCAGAAAGAAGCCCTTACACTGCCCAGAGGAGCTATCAGTGACATCCATTGCAATCCCTTTTCTTCATATTTGGGGAAGCCTATAGGTGATTTGGGGTTAGGGGTAAAATAGTTGTTCTGTACTTCAACCCTGTATTTGAAATCTCAGTTGTCTTACTCTACCCATCAGAAATTTATATCCTAACAGGGTCAGGATCAGCTACATTATTTGAGGCACCCAATGCAAAATAAAAATACAGGGTTGGGGTTGTGGCTCACTGGTGGAGTGCTTGCCTAGCACACGTGAAGCACTGGGTTCAATCCTCAGCACCACATAAAAAAATAAACAAACAAAATAAAGATATTGTGTCCATGTATAATTTTAAAACATATTTTTAAAAATAAAATAAAGGTATTATGTCCATCTATCATTAAAAATATATATTTTTTTAAATCTTACTTTAAAAAATACAGGGTCTCTTGTTTTTAAAGGTATTAAGATTTTGAGGAAAACTATGGCAGAGCATTAAACCAAACACAGGTATCTGTGTAACTATGCAGGTCACATTCCCATGATGCCAGGCCTAGAAGGAGACAAAATAATGGTGCCATCCTTCACACAAGCACATAACTAAGCACAATTGGTAAGTGTGTCAGTAGTCCCAATAGCCTGAAAGCAGTACTGATACTCTGTCTGCTTTAAACAACTATTGACAAACCTAGTTAATTTTAAGATAAATTATCTTCAAAGTCCGCAGACCACAACTATTGTAAGACCCTGTATCCTCAGTGAATGCCCCCCAAATTCCTTTAAGCCTATGCATTTCAGATGTTGTTTGGCTCTAGAGAGGACACCAAAAGGAAGGGGTATGAGGACTGTGAGCTCAAGTGGTCATCTTCTAATTCTGACTGATTCATTTGTTACAAGCAATAACCCCTAGAAAAACAAACATTTTCATATGTTCTTGAACTATAATTTGGTACAATGTTTCTGCAATGCAATAGATATGGGTGTGGTTGTATGTTTGTGTGTGTGCGTGTGTGTATGTATGTGAAATGGTTTGGGGTTTTTGATTGATTTTTCTTCTAGAAATACATGCAAATGAAACAATTAGAGTCTCAGAAGAAGGTCACTTGAGGCCGTGATCCTCATGTTCCTTCCCTTTGGTACCCTCTACAGAACCAAACATCTGATATAAGTATGCTTAGAGGAGTTTGGGAGCTGCCTCTGAGGATAAAAATCTTCCTGATTCTTTTTTTTAATTTTACTTATTTTTTAGTTGTAGATGGACACAATATCTTTATTTATTTATTTCTATGTGGTGCTGAAGAGCGAACTCAGTGCCTCCCATGTGCGAGGCAGGCATTGTACCACTGAGACATAACCCCAGCCCCCTGATTCTTAATTAAGATCTAGATATGTGAGGCTGACAGCAGAGTTTCAGAGATGATGTATTAATATAATCTTCATTTGATCAATTAATAGCACTACTTATGAGCATAACTTATTAGACAAATAAAGATGAATATTTCCCAGAACTATAATTAACATTTGTTGAGAGCTTATTGTATACCAAGCACTCTCTCATGCAATTTATGTGTTTACACAATTGTATTCTCACAACCCATGCAGGAGGCACCATTATCATCAACATTCTAAAAGTGGGGAAACTGAAGCTTAGGGAGGGTTTTCTTTTTGGTTTGTTTAAGTAATTGCCTAAGAGCACACAGCTAGCAAGTAGCAATACCAGGAATGAAGCACAGGCAAGCTGACTCTAGACAGAAAGCTTTTGTTATGGTTGAGATATGCGATGTCCCACTAAAAGCTCAAGTATAAGACAATGCAAGAAAGTTCAGAGGTGAAATGACTGGGTTATGATTAACCTAATCAGTGCATCAGTTCACTTGAATGGATCAGCTGGGTGATAACTACAGGCAGGT
This sequence comes from Marmota marmota marmota, assembly GCF_001458135.2. Classification (NCBI taxonomy): domain Eukaryota; kingdom Metazoa; phylum Chordata; class Mammalia; order Rodentia; family Sciuridae; genus Marmota; species Marmota marmota. The sequence continues at coordinate 9,563,490 of NW_026000153.1, read as the reverse complement.
GGAGTATGGCTAGAAGAGGTGGGTCACTGGGGGCCATTGGGTATATATTTTGTATCGGCCAAGCAGAGCTCTCTCCACTTCCTGGTGCCATGCCCTGAGCTGTTTTCCTCCTCCATACCCTTCTTCCATGATATTCTGCCTCACCTCAGGCCCAGAACAATGGAGTCGGACATCTGAAACTGTGAGCCCCGAATAAACTGTTTATCCTCTAAAATTATTCTCTTCAGGTCTTTTGGTCACAGTAGTGAAAAAAAACTGATGAAAACAGCTCTCGGTTGTTATCCTATGATACACTGAATATACTTCAAACCTTACAGTATTTATTAGAATGTGCTTAAAAAAACAGTGTTGGATTTTTACTGCACCCTTAGAAGCAAAGCAATGGCTTTCACTCATTGGCTCTTGCTGTACCATAATTAAAGGCATCTAAACCCAAGGTCATCCAAGGATTGGAAGCCCACTTCACTGGCTTACTGTCTAAACTACAGGTGCTCAGACTTACATCTAAACATCAAAGATATATTTCCCATACTGTCTGCTCTGAACTTGCCTACTTCTGTACCTTGTCAATGGAACTTCCTGTAACCTAAGAGTAATAGTAGCTACTATTATTGAATATAGAGACAGTAAGCCAAACTTCAACCCTAGTAGTCTACTCCTACTAACTATTATATGAATGAATATTCCATATAAACTACCTCAAATTACAGCCAACTTGGCAATGCTTAATCATTTGTTTATTAAGAGTTTAAGCTACATTTTCTGATTTTCAGAATGACTTTATTTAAATTCATAGCAGTTCCTGGCCTATATAGAAACCATGAAATGCCCAAATTGCCTTTTAATTCTACATTTTTGTATCCTGCTTGCTCAAAGGGTATGTTTTAGGAAAAAAAATTTGCCTATCCATGAGGAAGAGTTCATCAATTCTATGAACAGGAAATAGAGAGAATCAGACATTTTCATGCTTCTGGACATATATTTTTATAATATATTTATACTGGAAAACCCCAATTAATTCTTATGCCACTTAGAATATGAAGGGATTCAACCTCAAAAACAGCCCATGTGCATGGAGGCAGTTCAACAGATGATCATTTCACATTTCACTGCAGTACATACACTCTCATTAAAAAAAAAAAAAAAAGGAAGAAAAAAGAAAAAAAAAAGATTTTCTCAGCCAAGAATTTGCAGCTATAAACCTTTCCTGGCTTTGTCAGTTTGCCTGATTCCCCCAATTATGTTATTTGGGAAGAGAGAAAAGAGTTTCCATTTCTTAGCAGCTTTTAAGTATTTTAGAAAAAAAATCACCCTAATGATGCATGAGCCTGTACTCAAAGAATTCTCTGCAACTTTGTTCTTTGTAGTGGTGCCTTTATCATCAAAGACACAGAGTTTCCAGAAAATTATCTTCATTAGTGACGACAGAGCATTCATTCACAGAATGAATATTTATTAAACACCTATTTTGTGCCAAGACATGTATTATACTAAGAATAGAGTGATGAATAAGACAAAATAATCCCTTCTCCTTGGAGAGCTTACACTCTAGTTTTAGAAAAATAATTGTCTCTGCTTATATTTTTCACATAAGCAAATGACCATTGCTTCCTTAAACGCTGACAATATAGCATCTTCCAGATACTGGTGACAAGACGAACAGAATTAAATCTATCATTGCACGGCTGATTGCTTCTGAGTGGCACTAAGATCAGAAAAAAGGACTGAGAGAAAAATTGAAGTTCTCTTTCCTAAGAAGAAAAGGACTCCAAGAAGGTGGCAGATCTAGTTTCAAATTTATCAATAAAATACTTTTAAAATCTAGTAATTCATGTAATAGAGTTATGCTAGGGAGAGTAAAATGGGGCTCTACCAGAGCTTATTATTTCATTGCCATGGCTAATCCACCAAGCAAACCATGCTCCCTACCCAAGCAAGGTATGAAGATAAGATAACAGCAAACTGAAGGTATGTGATATGCCTGCCTGGTCACAATAGAGTTGTCTAAAAGGAATTTTTCCTTTGTGTTAGATTCAACATTAAAATACTAATAAAATGTTTCCTTTCATAAACTATGGTTTATGCATAGTGCAGAATGTCCGTACCACAGAATACCATGTAGCTACTACAAATAGAGAAGTTGGTCTATGGATTAATATAGAAGAACTCCAGAACACACTATTATAAGAAAAAATAAGAGGAGTTCAGTTACACTAATATATGTGATATCATACTCTTCATAGGTTGTTCTTTAGCCTCACAAAACAATATTTCATTTCTACATATATATAAAAAAGAAAATATCTAGAAAGACAAAAAATAATGATAACATTTCTGGGCAGATACAAAAGACAACAAGAAGGGAATTAAGCATTATGTATAATATTGTAATTTTTGTGGGAAAATTATATTCATGTTTATCATGTCATTAAAAATTAAAGATAGGTTAAATGACTATTATGATCAAGAAACTACCTGAGGGCTGGGGTTGTGACTCAGTGGTAGAGGGCTAGCCTGGTACATATGAGGCACTGGGTTTAATCCTCAGCACCATATTTAAAAAATAAATAAATAAAATAAAAGTATCCATCTACAACTAAAAAACAAAAATACTTAAAAAAATGAAACTAACTGAACAATCAACAGCTCACTATAATGTAACTTCAACATATAATTATAAAATGAATGGCAAAGTAAATTTAAGTAACATTCCCCATAGTATTCATATTTTTCATTCAAAATCTTATTTAATCTTTTGTTAACTAAAAAGGATGCAAACTTAAAAATATGCACTCAAATGAAAATCCAGAGTTTTGACTATTCTTGTCTCTAATATTACAAATCATACAAACTCCTAAACCTAACACTAAGTAGAAAAAATTAAAATTTCACATTTAAAATGTATAATAGAGGAAGGAGACAGGGATGGCAAAGCACTCCTAAAACTCTAGCTACATGGGAAGCAAAGACAGGAATATCCCAAGTTCAAGGCCAGCCTTAGAAACTTAGCAAGGCCCTGTCTCAAAATAAAATAAAATAAATTAAAAAGTTGAGGACACAGCTCAGTGGTAAAGTGTCACTGTGTTCAATTTCCCATGCCAAAAAGAAAAAGGGAAAAAAATAAGACAGAGAGATAGACAGAGACAGAGACAGAAAAAAAAAAGTCTTGCTTCCTTTAGAAAAGAAAAACTTACAGAGAAATTGTAAAGCATTAAATTAAGCTGCCTCAATGACCCTTTAAACATCCCTCTACCATTGTATCTAATAAAAGAGAGAGCATCATTAAAGACAAGGCTGAGCATTTCTTCAGCTCCGAGTCTGGCAATTATGACAACATGCTTAAGAATGAAATAGACAAGTGATCAAAGAAATGTGAAGAAGGAAGGAAATGAATACAAACCAAGACAAAAAAAATTCAATAAGGAGAGAAAAGGGTTGTCAGAAAGGGCATCAGTGCCTACAGAACTAGGGGGCTCATATAATTACTCCACGATAAAAGAAACTGGCAGTCTGGATTTGTAGAACAATATACAAAGCATATCCATATACATTACGGAATAGTCTCTGCAACACCACAGTATTGATCCCATTTTACAGAAAGAAACTTAAGTTCTGAGAGGCTAAGGGAATTGCCAAAAGCCTTGCAGATAATAAGTAATGGAATAAAGGTCTTTGACTTCCAAGCCCAAGCCCAATGTTTTTCCCAGTATCCCACTACTCTACAGACTTTCTCTCAAAGTACTAATTTTCAAATAATCATGAAATTTTCAAGAAGCAAATGGATTATCAATATAATACACAAGCTGTTTCCCTTCCTGTAGAAAAAAAAAACTTTGAAAAAACTATCTGTCCTTAGAAAACCAACAGATTGAAGTAAGGGGAGAGAGTAGAGCAGAAATGTGGTAATAAAGGGTAGCATGAAGGAGATGTGATGAAGAAGCTATTCAGTATCTGGCATATGGTGGTGGATACACAAACCTAAACATGTGATAAAATTGTGTAGAATACACACATTTAGACAAATGAGTACAAGTTAAATCTGAATAAGAGCTGTGAGTTTTATCAATGTTAATATCCTGCTCATTGTACAGTTTTGCAAAACACTACCATTGGAGAAAAGTGGGGAAAGTATACATGGAATATTTCTATATTATTTGTTAGAATGGCACAGGACATTTCTACTGCATAAAAATCTCAGTTTAAAAAATAATATTCAGGTGTGCGAACCGTCACCTCCAATCCCCGTGAATGGCGCGAACTTTGAATGGTGCACCTCCAATCCCTGAAGTGGCACGAATTCTCCGCCAATGAAAAAGTAGCAGCCCACTAGCCTTGCTCCTCCTCATCCTGTGTTAAGCCCATGAATATCAACACCCTGTTTGTGCTCGCTTTTTTACTCTCTCTCTCCTCCTCTCACCCTCTCTCTCTCTCTCTCTCTCTCTCTCCTCTCTTACTCTCACCCTCTCCCTCTCTTACTCTCTTACTCTCCCTTTCTCTCTTATTTTACCTCTCTTACTCTCCCCATCTCTTCCCCTCTCTCTCCCTCTCTTCTCTCTCTCTCTCTCTCTCTCTCTCTCTCTCTCTCTCTCTCTCTCTGTCCCCCTCTCTCTCCCCCCCTTCTCTTCTGCAACCGGCCACTACGGTTCTACTAATAAAATCTTGGACAGGTTAAAAATAATAATAATAATAATAATATTCAGCCAGGCATGTTGACATACACCTGTAATCCCAAATACTTGGGAATCTGACGCAGGATATTCCAAGTTGGAAGCCAGCCCAGACAAGACCCTGTCTCAAAATTTTAAAAAACTATTTTAAAGAGCAGGGGATGTAACTCAGTGGTAGAGCACTTGCCTAACATGCATAAGGCCCTAGGTTCAATACTCAGTACTGCAAAATAAATCAGAATATTCTACCACCAACAATGATTTTTAAAACAAGACAGTGATATTATGTAAAAATATGAAAGACACAATGTAGTCAGAATCTAATCAAGAAAAGGGTTCATTATAGTGGAACTGATAGGAACATTACTCATAAAATTAAAATTTTAAAAATTATTATTCTATGTCAGGGATGATAATTTTGAAGCAGTTTTGGAGATATACTACCTTAAGAGTGAGAGCCTTTTCACACTAGCTGAACAAATAATAAAACTACAGAAAGACACAAGGAAGAGGAAAAAAGAAAGAAGAGAAACAAAATCCATTTGAACTAGAACTCTTTGAATTAAGCTGCTTACAAATTCCATTTTAAAATATCAACTGACATAACTAGAAGTATAAATCAGTTTCTTGGAAAGATAGAGAATTATGGTGACAGTTATAGAATGTACCAAGAATTATCTAATAATAATTGTAATCATAATAAACAGGAAAGAAAAACCTCATCTTGGTATTCTCATACATGACTTTAGGGTAAGGAAAAAAAATTATATCCAGTGACAGAAAACTATCACTGACATACTGACCTGCTTGTAGGTTCCATCTAGCAAGACATCCAGGTGTTGAAGGGGGGCGGGTGTTTTATCTTTGAACCTTGTTAATAGCCGGCGTTGGATGGCCCGAAATTGTACAGCTCTTTCAGATAAGAGTTCTTCTAATTTTTCGCCATTTATCCGTAGCTACAATAAAGAATTTCTTAAATTGAGGTTAAATAGATTTAACAAAACATGTTTAAGTAAGAATATAGGCACTAAAGGTTTTAAAAAGGGTAATGAACAAATTTAAATGATTACAGAGTCTAGGAATTAAAACAATATGGTATTTGGTACATGAATACATAGATAATACAGTCAAATAGTTCATATGGAAATTTAGAAAAGGTGATCCAGTATCACGGGGGTAGAGATTGATTATTTGGTAAATATTTTTTAATAACTGAGTGCATGGGGACAAGAAGGAATTTCTCCCCATTCTTTATAATAAAATCAATTGGGGAGGAAATAAAATTTATATACAATAAAAGCACTAAAAAAATAGAATTGTTCTCTCTAATCTTAGCACAATAAAGGGCTTTGTTAGTATGAGTCAAAAGCCAGCTCCCCCACATACACACTAAAACTGACAAATTACTAAAAAATAAAACCAAAACTATTTAATTCTACATGGTTAAAAAGCCAAGTGATAAGACAAACGGCAAACTGTAAAAAGTAATGGCAACAACCAAAAAGAGACAAAAGTTATGTCCATGACATCTAAAAAGTATCTACCAATGGGACCACAACTCAATAGAAATCAGTAAGAACAAAAATATGATTTAAAAAATAAGCAAAGTTTTACACAAAAGTTAATACAACAGCTTTTGAAAATACAGTTTGTGATCTAACAATTCCATTTCCAGGAATTTAACCTAGAACTATGCTTGCAAAAAATAATGTATATATAAGGATACTCATAACATAATTGTTCTATTGTTAGTATACTAAGATGTTGAACATCAAATGCCCATTAATAGTAGAACTAATTAATAAAAAAGACTATTCTTCAAGGTAGGTGCAGACATGTGATGTTATCTAAAAATGCATTTAAAGAAGCAAAGCAAAATAATGCAGAATAGTATGTTTCATGATACTATCCATGTGTGTTTTTTAAAATAAACCTGTATAGTAGCATAGTTGTGACTATGTAGATAGAATACTTCTAAAAAGATACTCAAGAAACTGGACACCAAAAATATCCATCCAAATAGAAGACTGAGGCCAGGTACAGTGGTGGACACCTGTAATTCCAGTTACAGGGGAGCCTGAGGTAGGAGGATTCCAAGTTGAAGGCCAGCCTGGGCAATTTAGCAAGATCCTGTCTCAAACTAAAAAATCAAAAGCACTGAGGATGTAGCTCAGTGTTAAGAGCACCTCTTGATCCAATCCCAGGGATTGGAGAAAAAATTTAAAAAGAGAGAAAGATTGAGAGGCTAGGGGAATGAGAATCAGAAATTACTCCTCACCATAACCCATCTCATAACTTTTACATCTAATATTAATAAAATAAAAGAAAGCTAGCCAAAGACATAGAAGACATACTCCATGAGATCAGATCAAATGCACTGGTAATTGAACTTTATAAAACTGTAATAAACTAATTAAAATAAATATCATATCCAAAATGTTCAGAAATCAAGTATATTATGGTTTATATTTCTAGAATCATACCAAACTTCTTTTCATTGCAGGTATACTCCACATACCCTTACATATAAGATAGAATCTACAATTTTATTAACTTATTTTAATCCCAATTTTAGAAACATTAAGTAGTTAACTAAACCAAAGAATATTCCCTGGAGGAGGGGGAAAAATTTTCATTACCAAAAATTAAGTAATACTATCATTTTTTTACCAACTAAATTTTTTAAAGAATATTATCATAATTATCAATAATTCATTTATGTAACTGTATAATTTATTGCCATAATACTTTACTTCCTACCTTTATGAAGTACAAAAATAATTAAAAGACATTCTCAATGTTCAGACATCAGCCAGGTTATCATTCCTTTCAATGTATAAACAAGCAGCAGTGACTGAAATGTTTGTACTTGTCAGAATTTCAACATTTAGCAGATATTTATTGATCCCAGGTCTAAGAAATGTTTTAGGCACTCAGAATTATAGCAATAAATAAAACAGACATAAATTCATGCCTTGCTTACACAAAGGGACACTTAGATTCCAAAAGCCATCTTGATTCAACATTTACAATGACTAAAATTGTTGAAAGCAGATAGTGGGATCAGAAATGAAAGTAAGTATAATCATGCCACCTTAATTTTGTATGTAACCAAGGAAAGTGCTTATAGTTTACCATATTTTCTCAGTCCTGCCCAAAAGGAAACACTGTGATGTGGAAACATTCCAAGGAATTCCCAGTAAACAAATAAGAAGATAAAACTGTATGTCAGACTCATTAGTCAACAGTACTTAATATTCTCTATTTTAAATATTAAAAATATGTAATTTATATAGTCTTTCTGTGGACTCTCTTTCATAAACCATTAGAATCTAGTTTGGCATAGAGAAGCAAGGCTATCTTAAAACATATCCTAGAGAAAGGCAAAGATTGTCAATCCTGAGAAGATGGCGGCGAAGGGAGTGCATTACCCCCATGTACCGCGTCACTGTGTGGGAGAATGACGAGTTAGAAAGGCTAAAAGCTATCTTGTTAGGAATTTCCAGCAAAATTCGGGTGCTCCAAAACCTAGAGAAAGGATTTCCATCCCACGAGGATCAGCTACAGGGGCTCAAACGCGAGAGATTTGATCACACGGAGGGTCACGCTGCTTATTCAGCAAATCGCCCCGCGGCTAGAGTCTGCGGCGCGCGCTGGGAAACGAGGAGATAGCAACGCAAAGATACAGCGCTGCAGTTTCCGCGGGCTTCTGCCAGCTGTGCAATCACCCTATTAAGTGCTGAATTCTGGGTTTGAGACGGGGGAAGGAAGCGGTCCAATTCGGTTCTCCACACCGGTCAGACCACAGAGGAAGCCAGCGGCCACCATCTTGGAGAGCTGACGTCACCGTCCCTGTTTTCCACTGATTGCAGCTCATTCAGCCATAGAACAGGTAATTTCAGGCTGCCATTCGCCTGCGGCTCACAGAAAAATTACTCAGGTTCAGTGCTAAATAACCCGCGGAAACTGCTTCTTGGAGCCTGCTCCTATCAGAACATATACCGAGCACGGAGCGGCCGAATTCCGGCTCCCGGAACTGCTCTGGCCCAGGGATAAAGAAGCTGCGGAAACTGCTTCTCGGTCCGGGTCCTGCTGAATACTGTGGAGGTAAATACCAACCGAGCCATCATAGGCAGTGACAACAGGACTGAGACGGGGCTTCTGAGGGCCGGTCAGGACTCACCCGTTGCTTTGGTCACCGGCAAAGGGAAAGAAATGCTGCCATTCGTATTGGATACCAACATGGCAGAGATCTGATGTCATCAGAAAGCGGCGGAGGAGAGAACTTCATCGATACCAGCGGCGACAGAAACAGTTGGTCTCCTGGTAAAGAAAGTGAGTCACAAACACCCGAGTCTCTCTCACTTTATCATCAAGCCAGAGGGGCAGAGCAGAGCCGCCGCCCGTGCCCGGAACAGGACCAGCAGCCCACCGGCGCGGTAGTCACGTCACCCCATTTGGAGTAGGGGCAGAG
>NW_026000153.1:9544141-9549068 GCF_001458135.2 Marmota marmota marmota | reverse complement strand
AAGGGAAATTGCATGGAAATGGAAGGAGACCCTCAGGGTTATACAAAATTTCATACAAGAGGAAGTGAGGGGAAAGGGAAAAATAATACAAGGGGGAGAAATGAATGACAGAAGAGGGGGTAGAGAGAGAAGAGGGGAGGGGAGGGGAGGGGAGGGGAGGGGGGATAATAGAGGATAGGAAAGGCAGCAGAATACAACAGACACTAGTATGGCAACATGTAAATCAATGGATGTGTAACTGATATGATTCTGCAATCTGTATACGGGGTAAAAATGGGAGTTCATAACCCACTTCAATCAAAGTGTGAAATATGAGATGTCAAGAACTATGTAATGTTTTGAACAACCAACAATAAAAAATTTTAAAAAAATCTATTTATACTAGAAAAAGAAAAAAAAAAAAAGATTTGTCAATCCTTAAAATACCTGAATATTCTCCCCCAAACTACAAATTTTGGTGCCACAATTTAGACAAATACATACTGTCCTAGAAAATACTATCACAACAGATGAAAAAAACCCAAATTAATTCAATTTATGTGATAATGACATGATTATTCATAAATGAATTACATGTACCTGAAATTTCCCCTTCAAGTTCATACTACATTAAAAGAAGTCTTGATAGGTGAAAGTCAGTGGTCTTAGAATGTTCAAGGGATGACTGATAAGTTGCATGACTAATCATCTCATTTGTCTCTCTCTCTCACACATACATATCATAGTTTATAAACTGAAATATCTATTAGTCCTTAAAAATTAGTCACTCTAGGAATCAATGCTTTTGAATAATGTTCAAAGTTCTTTCAAACTTCCTATTTTGTACTGCCTATAATAGTCTGTTTATAATATAGGTAAAGTAATTGGAGCCTCCTGGCTTTATTTTTAATATATAGAATTTTTTGAATGATGACAGTCATTGTCCAACCCATTCACAAAACATGTCTCTTTCCAAATACCAAATTAATCTTCAACAGATGAAGATTCAACACCAGATAGCAATGAAGGCACTGTCAAATCTCATTTATTTAGACATTTAATCATTCATCATTTACTACACATCAATTATACCAGGTACCAGAGAATATTTTAAGTAGTTAACCTTCATGCAGATGCAGAAGGTCTACTGTGCTTGTTAAAAAAAGGAAAAGAAAAAAAAATCACTTTACTTTATAATCACACCTCATTTATGGCCTGCTAGAATTAGTTAGCCAAATGGATGCCCATAAGCTTGAACAGTTTTAACACTAGGTTATTGGGGTCAAGGGTTAAGTCCCCATGTGGGAGAATTAAATCAGCTCTGTTTCAAGGCCAGACCACGTGCTTAGCTCCAGGCAGCCACTCTGTAAATGTCTGCAACTGATCACAAACTAGGCAAGAGGGCAGGAATGAATTTGCGAAACCTACCATCAGCATAGGAATAACTCAAAGCATGTAGCCTACTAGCATCTATGCTAGAATTCTCACTCTATAGCAGTTCTTTCACATATTTAGGGATTATAGATGATGTGGGTTATAATCATACACACCTCAAAATGATGATCAATCAACTCGAAATATTCTTGAAGGGGTATGGATCCAGAAAAAGAAGATGCAAAATCTTTGATCCCCTGTTTTTCAAAATATTTCTGAAGGCGGAGAATAAGTTCATTTGTTATGAGCCAAAGATCTTCAAATTGTTCACTCTGAATGCGATATCGTTCTAAAAAAGAAAAATAATAAATAAACATAAATAAAAGAAGAAATAAAAATGCTTATTTACATATATTTACTAGCTAAAACTAAGTCAACTATCACTAACCTTGACACAAATACTAAAACTAAAAAAAAAAAAGAATTCTTTTTGTAATATATACGATTTCAGTTAATTTCATTTAAAACATACTTTACTGTTGCTGTTTTCTGCATCAATAATTTAACAATTTCAAATCTAAATGCAAAGGTAGATGGTTCCTCTTTACCATTTACCTAATAAAAAGTACAATAAAATCACCCAAATTTTGACTTTTTAAAAACTACTTTTTCTTAAAAAGTAGGAAAACAACCATTGCAAAAGTATGAGCTGGTATTATTACTTTGTTTCAGAAAATCTGGCATTATTACTTTGTTTTGGAAAATTGATGGGAAATAAAAATTTCTATTCAACGTTTTCTTCTTTTTTTAATAGTTTTTAATTTGAAGAGAGATTTTATAGTAAGACTCTATCTGAACAAAAATTTTGTTTCCCTCTTTTCCCTGAAACCTCAGTTCCAAGAGAACTAGATTCCTTGTATTGTCTGTGACAATGACAGTGGTAATGATGATGTTGATGGTGATGCCTCCACCAACAATGATGAAGGCAGTTGTGGCAATAACATATATAATAAAAGCAACTGTTATTTGCTGGGCACCAACTATTTCAAGCATTTTTATTGCAATAGCCCCCTTCTATAAAAAGAAAAACAAAGCACAGAGAATTTTGGTGACCTGCCAAGGATCACAAAGCAAATTAAATGTCAGAGCGGGAATTCATAATATACATCCTTCCCCACCTGTCCAAATCCTCCCTATTCCTCAGGAAGAACCTAACTTTAATTTCATCTATCCTTAAAAATCTTTGACTTCTCTACCATAGAAGCTAATATGCACTAGGCTCTGTCTTAAGCACTCTTTTACTCATTCTCCTTTTCAGCTATATTTAGAGTACAATACATGGGGTAGGCATACCTACCTACCATAGAACATGCAAAACCCTGGTATTCTCTTTTGCTGTCATGCCATTCCTCTCAGAGCTCCCCCTATACTCCCGACACCCCAAAATCAGAGATAATAGTTTTTACATTTCTTTGTAAATGTCACTGAAGGTTTAATGCTTTAGAGGAAGCACAGTTGTGGGGAAGTAGGGGTAAAGAGGGAGAAAGAAGAATGATGATGATGATGATAAAGTACAGTTTTAGAATCCTCTAAATCTAGTTTATTCAAGCTAATCTTCAGATCCAACATATTAAACCCATACTGGTATTTATTCCATGCTTTCATTCATTTATGTAACTCTCATTTATGTAACTCTCTTTAAGACACTGGGGATAAAATCAAGAATAAAGCAAAAGCCTCCGCCCTCAAAGTGCTCAGCGGGGTCTGAGAAAGATGGTATGATGACAGAAGAATGAACACTGTTTCTGCCATCACCCATTAAGAATTACTATGCCACTATGAGGCCAGGACTTCCTCCAGAAGATAGATTATCAGTATGACTGGAATTAAATAGACTACCAGCTTCCGTTAAATCACCATGAAGGTATTCCAAGATCTGGAAACAAGGCATGTTCAAGTACGTCCAGGAAAACCTATCAACAAAAAGAAAGTGTAAAAATAGATCACAACTTACCACTGGGGAATATATGGACAGGGTTTTCAGCAAAACACCAGTAGTACTTTCGAGCCTAGGTGGCCAGGGGCTAAGTTGTTCAGGGAGAAGGATGACCCAAATTAGCACCTACCCTGATGCCTCATTGGAGGTGCTGGGTTTAGTCCTCATTCACAGCTTACATTGGGTATGGGAAAGCAGGAATGCTGTGGGCTGGCCAACAAAGGCAGTAGTGAATCGAACTCTTCCCCAGAGCGGTCAAATTGTCTTAGCTACCTATAAGTAGAGGTCCTCCCTTAATCCTGGTAGACTATAGTAGACAACAAATTCTCTAATTTGAGAAGTGAAAAGTGGACAAATCTAAACTTCTCGCTTCTACTTTTACAAAGACTTGAATTATCTGAATACGGACCTATCATCTCTCTGAGAGAGACATCTCAATTCCCAATATTGGGCAAAGAATTCCCCTATTTAAAAGATAAAGTAACAGAAATGTCATGTGAAATTGGTTCAAAAGAAAGAGAAAAATCAAAGGAATGAAATACACTTTATGAACGAGAAGTAACTAAAGACTACCCTTATTTATAGATGCAATAGATCCAAGGTAACACTACATCTATTCATTCATTTAATATATACCATTGAAAGATAAGTGATGGGGAGATAATAGTGAACAATACACACATGATCCTGGTCCTCATCCTAGTGAGAAAGACAGGAAACAAAAACAAAATAGAGGTTTTGAAAGGACTATGGTTCAGATAAAAAAGGATGCTGTGATAAGACCAATGGGAGTTTTTTTGAGATACTATGATCATAGAGGACCACACTGAGAGGGCAACATCAGTAGTAATACTAATGAAAGTAATACTCAGAGCTAAAGTTTATCTAGCACTTACAATTTACCAGGAAAGTATCACATGCTTTTTTAAGAGTTTAGCTCATTTGATTCATATATAATATTATCATATTATTTTATTACCATCTTATAGGTTTAAAAACATTTACTGGTGTTTTATGGACAATTAAATAATCTTTCCAAAGTCATACAGATAAACTGTAAGCCAGAGCTAAGATCTAAACTATTGAGTGTAGAATCCACATTACTAATCATTTTGTGCATAAAGCTTAGATCTTAAGGTAGAGGGAATGACAAAGACCAAGACCTCAGGCCAGAAAAATATCCATACTAGGAACTGAAAGAATGTCAGACTCATAACACACAGGGAGATCTGCAATGCTTGGTAAAGAGTTTGTGTATTATCATAAACACAAGGTTTTTTAGGTAGAGGGTAGCATTGTGATTTTCACTTGTTTCTTTGTTTGTTTTTATTATCAGAGATGCCAAGTAAAAAATGAATTGGAGAATAGATCCGGAGGAAGATGGCGGCGAGGGGAGTGCATTGCCCCCGTGTGCTGCTTCACTGTGTGGGAGTATGACAAGTCAGGACGGCTAAAGGATATCTTGTTAGGAATTTCCAGCAATAGTGAGGTGCTCCGGAACCTGGAGGAAATATTTCCATTGCACGAGGATCGGCTACAAGGACTCAAACGCGAGAGGTTTGTCGCACGGAGGGTAAC
>NW_026000153.1:9488474-9540074 GCF_001458135.2 Marmota marmota marmota | reverse complement strand
GAGAGAGGAGGGAAGGGGAGGGGAGAGGTGGGGAGGGGGGAGGGGGGAGGATGGGAAAGGCAGCGGAGCACAACAGACATTAGTATGGCAATATGTAAATCAATGGATGTGTAACTGATGTGATTCTGCAATCTGTGTATGGGGTGAAGGTGGGAGTTCATAACCCACTTGAATCATAGTGTGGAATATGATATGTCAAGAAATTTGTAATGTTTTGAACAACCCACAATAAAAAATTAAAAAAAAAAAGAAAAGAAAATGAATTGGAAAGGGATAAGAAAGAGTTTATAATTAGAACGCTCTAACCATGGTCCAGGTAACAGATGGTAGTACCTTATGGAGCAATTAAGGGCAATCTTGCTAGGAAGGAAACCTCTAGTTTCTCAGGTCTTATTTTCTAAGAAAAAATAAAATTTTAAATCTATAACTTTAGTTAAAATAGATTATCCAATCTTCAATTTCTTCATTTACATAAAAGGGAAAATAAAACCCCTCATAAGGTTGTTAGGGAGATTAAATATAATACTGTATGGCAAAGACTTTTACAAGTGCAATTAGTCTTTGTACTATTAAAATTTAGAGCAAAATTAGTGCTCAAAAATATTGGCTAAAATATTAAAACTATCTGATACCAAAAACCATCTAATACCAAAAGTGTAGAGTAAAACAAATTAAAAATCTAAAATGCAATGAAAAACCAAAATATACATAAAATTCTAGCTATCTGATAGATACTCTACTCTCATCTAGTATTAATGTCACTAAATAATAGAAATGTCAGTATCATAATAAACATTTGAATATGTATGATGCATTCTATAGTTTTAAATTATGAACTTCTTTTCCCAATAAACATTCAGGGGAAAAAGAAAACTAAATTTTTCTAAAATGAAAAATTAGACTTGGTATTCTGAAAGATGAAAAATATTCTTAAATTAACTTTTTTCAGATTATGAAGAATTAACAGGAATCAATGTGTCAAAAATTTATAAAGCATTATTTTGATTATTAACATTTTCTTAGTGTTAGCATTCTAATATGATTAATATTGTCCTTGGAGTCTTTCCAGATTATATAGTTCATGGAAAGAAGAAATAAAAAATTCTACTTATAAAATAGCTTAAAGAGAGAAGCATTTTAAAAATACTAGTAATCAAAAAGGCTGCCAAAGTGAACATTCAATTTGTTTATCTCTTTTTCTTTGCATCTTGTAATGGCAGCTCAGTGGAAATAACCATTTCAGTTTCCAAATAAAAGAAATTTGGATAATCAGTACCGAGTCAATTGTCACTCTACTCAACAAGTGAAAAAAAGAATATTTTTATTTAAACATGGCACAAAAAATGCATCATATCAATATCATGCTAGAACATCTGAAAAACATCAATATAAATAATGTTTGTATTCATATCATAAACAATGCATCTATATAATTTATGGTATTTGGAAATTATAAATGTAAGATTAAAAAAGTACATGAATGCTTTTTAGATCCTAAGTTGGAAGAAATAATATGAACATTTTCAGTAGATATAATAGTCTAAATATACAACCACTTTGGTATTAGTAGACACTAGGGAAGTTTATCTACACCTACATTTAAAAGATTTTTTAAAAGTTGCATTTATAGAATAATCATGATGTCCCTTGATAATTCCTTAATAAATATTAATAGTAGTGGATTAATGAATCACTTCATTATTTAAACTGCTCATAGAGGCATGACTTAAGCATCAGACAGCTTTATATTTGATCATTACAATCATCAATTGTCCTAAATTTCTTGGCTTCATTAAAGGACTGTCTCAGAGCCCCTAAATATGATGTTTCAGACACTCAAAAGACAATTCACTGATCTCTAAAAACCTCATGCTTTACTAAACATGTGAAGATACCTTTCCCTCTTCCTGGAATGCCCTCCACCTGAATGTCCAACTCATTCCTCAAGACTCTTTATAGATAAAAATCTCCTGTGGAGTCTCATTCTATTGGAATCTAATAGCACTTAGTGCATGCTTCCGTAAGCACATCAGACATTCTATTAGTGATTCTCTTCACCTGTTTGTCTCTCCCAATACTAGTCCAGTAACTACACAAGAGCTACAACTGTCTTTGTATCTAATATGTCTGCTGAATGACAAAAGAACAAAGATATGGACTACCAAGATGAAGTAAAACAAGACTCTCACATCCCTTGTTCTGAAGATATTTTATGAACACAGTTCAAGATCACTACACTTTCTTTTGACAGATATAAAAAGAAAGGCTTTTTGAAGGCCCAATCCTTTTCCCCATGTACAACTACTATTGTATGTGAAAGCAAAATAATTAAAATGGATAAGGAAGTTATTTTTAAACTTGATCTTATTTGATTCATCCACTCTCTCTAGCATGTTAAAATCTTCTAGGATATAGAAAAGTCCAATGTATTAGTTATCCTTTCCATTTTTCAAACGCCTACCTGAAGTTATACAAATTTGTTATGTGTAATTGTTCAGCCCTAATTTGTGACACTGAGAGTATGTGTTTATTCAGCATTGCTTGTTGATTACCAATTTAGCAGGATGCAGAATTCTAAGCTGAAAAGTATTTCCCTTCAATCTTGGAGAAAATGTCTTCATTATCCTATAGCAACCAACAATTTTGATGAAAAGTTAAATGCTTTCTTTATTTCTGTCTGTTGAGTAGCTTGTTTTTTTCCTTTCTAATCTGAGTACTCTAAAATTTCAAAATGATTTGTCTGGGTGTATTTCTTTTTCTCATTCATTGGAGTAAACATAAAATAGGTCTTTTCAATATCCACTACTGTGAGATTCCATCTCTTTGTTTCCAAAGCCTCCTCTCTAGTTTAGCAATCCACTCCCCCAAGGTTACAGCCTTGTCTGATGAGCTTATAATTTTAAGAATCTGCAGTCTGTCTGAACTTTTGGCATCAACAACCAATCCATTCTCTGAACACTACCTTTGACATAGTTCACTTGTTTTATAAGTCCTACTACTTCAACTTTTGTGATTTTTCTGTCAATCCAGAGTTCTATACTAGATTTAACACTACATGCTTTTCACAGAAAAGAAAAATACCAACACTTGTTGGGGAAAAAATTGATTTCATTGCTTTCTTGGGGATAAATATTCTGACAAAGTAGAAAGGAGCATGAATATCTGTCTCAATCCCAGAAATCTATAGATTTCATGTTTATCTCCTTTATCACAAAATCCTCTGAGTAGAAACCTATGAAACTGAAGCCAAAAGACCAACAGTAAATTATAGGGGCTTCTCTTCAGGCTTCAATTTGTGCAGTTTATCTGGGTCCTTGTTTTAAAAGTCCTGTTCTGTTTCATTATTTAGTCTGTCAAAAGTACTACTCTATGGCTATGGCAAGGAACTGCAATATGCTCAAATGAAGTGAATAAATCAGTTTTATATGGCTATTTGGTAAAATTTTAATAATAAGAAGTTAATTGTGGTAAACACCAATACTCTAAGAGCTGCTTTATCTATAAATACCCTCATTTGCACAAACAATAATTTTTGCCTTTTTTAAATGGTCCCAATTACAGATTGGGACAATTACATTTTTTTACAAAGCACCATCAACTGAAGTGAGACAGATATATGCAACTTCCCAAAAACTATGGGCAATAAATTTTTTAGTTTAACTTTAAAAGAATAATTATAATCACCAAAATGATTATATCATCTAATGATAAAAGTTAACTAAAGCAAAAGGGTAACATGTACATATAATCAACAATATTGTTTTATACACTATAATGATATATATCCTCTTAACACTTGTTGGGAAATAAAAAATACCAACACTTGTTGGGAAAAAAAATATTTCATTGCTTTCTTGGGGATAAATATTCTGACAAAGTAGAAAGGAGTTAATTTTTTTTAAAAAAATTAAGATACATTAAGAGGATAGACCTCATATTAAGTATTCTTACCACAATAAAATAATTTTAAAATTAAATAATTGTGACAGATCACAAAGGCCATGAAAACTACTAAATCATTCTTCCCAGAGTTGTTTTTGACTTCTGTGACTTACTCTATAATATTTAGTTGTACTCAAGTTCATTTTAATAGTCACCAAATTTACAAATTCCAAAAGCTATTATGATATTAGCCACAGAGATACAGTTTGTTTCATAATGTACCTCCTGCTAACAATTTTCTTTTGCATAAAAGAGATAACCCTTATTTTATTCTGCTTATTATAAAATAACCAATTACAACTGAAAATGCCTAAAGTAGAAAGTAAAGAAATTGGAGTGTGCTCAAACTATTTACACACACACACACACACACACACACATTTTCCCCAATACAAATTTGTTAAACACTTTTTAATATTTCACTTTATTTCTTGAAGACGTGTATGATAATATGAGTTCAGTAACTTAAGTATACTATAAACATTAGTCATCAGTTTTGCATTGACCATTTTCAACTAATATTCTCAGATGAATAAATCAATAAAGTATATTCAATTGAAACTTAAACTTGACTGTATAATTACTGTTTTTCTACCTATTGAGATTAGTATCAGCAAAAATCATTTCACTTTCATCTCTACCAGTGTCCAGTTGGGAACATATGAATATAGACATCAAAAAATCAATTCAAGTTTCTGGAAACTCCTATAATCTAGTTTACTATATACCTACCTTAAAAACATTTCAGTTCTTTAAATTCCCCCTCTCAAACCCTTCTCATCCCCCAAACCAGTCATATATCTCTAACAAAACACAATCCTCTCTTCATAACTTTTACATCCAAATACTTAATATGATGGCTCTTAGTTTTTGATATCTGAACATTACCCTTACCCTTTGCAGGATTCTTGATGTGAAAATGCTTTGTGATTGATTGTACTTAATAGAAACTTACAAAAGCAGTAAAAACATGATTTTACTTACGAGAGGTTTTGGAAGCAAGAAGAGTAACTCGGGAGCCACCTAAGAATCGAAAACCCATTACATTGATCTGATCATCATCTGACTGATTGGCAAAACCTACAGAAAAAAGAAAACATACTACATAAACAGAAGACACAATTAACACTTAATATATGAAATTTAGCTGAATATATTTTTATGACATTAGCCATATTTAAAGTCCATGTATTAACGATAATATATTAACTTTGATTTTCATAGTAGCTTCCAATTGCTGAAATTTCTGACTCAGAGTAACATGCTGGAAGATTTCATTTCTTTTATTCTAGTGATTAATTCTGGGTCTGAGGGAGATCGTGCCCAAGAGAACCTAAGATATACTGCCACAGCAGACAGCAAGGAACCTATTCTATGAAAAGGACTTGGGAACCAACTTAAAGAGGCTATCACTAAATCAATTTCCATGCATGTATGAGTTTGTCAGGATGAACCCAACTACTGTGTATAACCATAAAGCTCTAATTTTAAAAAAGAGGCTACAACTAGCCACAGACAAAATATTTGAGGATCAAAAAATATAACAGCTGCAATAAAATGAAACATCAAACATATTTAAAGGTATGTATTTATACTGATACTAAAAACAAAACAAAAACAAATGGTCACTATCAGACTATATAGAGAATCACCTCTATTTGATTCATCTGTATTTATTTCAAATACAGATGCTCCTTAGATTATGATGGGATTATGTTCAGATAAATCCAACATAAACTGAAAATATCATAAGTCAAAATGCATTTAAGTGTTAGGGATTTAGCTCAGCGTTATAATGCTTATCTGGCACATGTGAGGTACTGTGTTCGATCCTTAGCATCACATAAAAATAAATAAAATAAAGGTATTGTGTCCATCTACAACTAAAAAAATTTTTTAAATGCATTTAATACACCTAACGTATTGAACATCATAACTTACCTTTGCATACCTTAAATGTGCTCAGAACATTCATAGTTGTTTATAGTTAGGCAAAAATCATTTAACACAAAATCTATTTGATAACAAAGTGACAATTATCTCGTATAATTTGATGACAACCTGAATCCAAAAAACACTGGCAACATAATACAGTGTAGAGTATCAATTGTTTACCCTCATGATTACATGGCTGAGTAGAATTTACTGCTGACAGCTGCCCCAAAAAGCAAGAGTATCATAAAACAAATTGCTACTACAGGAAAATATGAAAATTCAAAACTTGAAGTATGGTTTCTCCTAAATGCTGAAAAATCATTAAGTCAAATCACCATAAGTTGAAACCATCTGTATTTTTTAAACTACTAATAAAAAGAAAAAACAAACACTTCCATTCAAACTGCATTATTTTAAATAATACTGGTTAAGGGAAAGGTTCTCTATATAGAAATATTCCAGCTCAAAATTGAAGAAAGCTTGAATGAAGTAAGATAATACCATTTTTCAGCCTCTAACGGAATAGATCTCAGAACTGAATATCAATCCCTAGACCATCACACACAAAGAGAGACAAACACATATTATATGGCCCCTGATGAAAGTATATACTACCACCAATGAAGAACTCTGGTCAAAATAATTAATCCTGCCTCTGCTAACCCTAGATCCTACTACCAATTTACAAACTATATGGCAGACAGAAGAAAACAGTAAACAACATCAAAAGGAATAAAGGATATCCCCAAGATGATGAGGTAAGAGATGGTAGCCTTCATCTCTCTGAAATAAGGAAGGGAGAAAGGGAGGAAGAAAATGAATGTAGACAGCTATCCACAACCAAAATAGCCCTGAGAGAGTTCAATAGCCCAATTTAAGAATCTGCAGCAACCTAGAAAGAAAAACTAGTAATAGTGGTGTACCTGAGATGCCTATATATAGTTAGAAATAAAGAAAGGTTATCAGTGATAGTCATGCAATTTGAACCACCATGGTCCCAAGTGGCCTGCTATCCAGAGTACACTGGTGTCATTTACTACTAAGGAAACCTATAGCCACTCCTGCCAGGAAATCCCAAAGAGAGTGCCATAGCTGTATACACACCCACTCACATGTAAAAACACATAATGTTGCACATTATAAATATATAAAATTTTATTTATCAATTAAATAAATAAAATTATTTTCAAAAGTAGGCACATATCAGATTTTAAAAACTCAGTTATGCATCATTTATAGAAACCTACTTTAAATACATAAACAACTTAAAAGAGAAAATTATATGTGCCATAGTCACACTAGTTATCTTAACATCATACAAAGTAAATTTCAGGCAAGAAATATTAACAAGGAGTAAGAGAACCACTTCATAACAATTAAGAGAACATACAATTCTAAACTTCTACATACCTAATGACAGACTTCTAAAATATACATAACAAAAACTGATAGAAATGCAAAAATGAAAAGTGAATAGCCAAGCCCAGTGTGGTAGCCCATGACAGGTAATCCCAGCAGCTCTGGAGGCTGAGGCAGGAGGATCTCGAGTTCAAAGCCAGCCCCAGCAACAGCAAGGTGCTAAGTAACTCAGTGAGACTCTGTCTCCAAATAAAATACAAAATAGGGCTGGGGATGCGACTCAATGGTGGAGTGCCCCTGAATTCAATCCCCGGTACCCCCTCCCCACCAAAAAAAAAAAAAGTGAAGAGCCAAAGATTTGAACAAACTATTTTTTTTCATATTTAAAATGACTCCAGATTTTTATTTGTAGTACAATTATATTCATTGTTCATTATATATATAATGTATATATTTTTAACCAAATATACATACATACATATATATACATATATATTACATATGTGTGTGTATGTATATATATATGTATGTATCTTTCAACGTTGTTTGAAAATCATAGCATTCAGTCCCAAAAAGTCAAAGGCTGAATATTCTCTCTGGTATGTGTAAGCTAATCCAAAATGGAGTGGGGTTGAGGGAGAAGAAAGAAAGAGAGAAAGGTAAAAAAGGGAGAGGGAGTTCCTTCATAATACAGGAAAGATTAGTAGAGTAAGCTAAGGGAATTGAGAGGGAGGAGAAAAGACAGGATAGGGGAAGGGCAGTGGAATGAATCGGACAGAATCCGCATAGGCACATACATGAATACACCACAGCTAATCTTAACATCAAGTATATCCATAGACACTAATTTTTAAAAAAACTATAAATAAATCACAGAAAGATCAGTAGAGGAGAGGGGATGGGAGAAGAGGGAGAGAGAAGGAGGGAAGGGAGAAGTTCTGGGTACTAAATTAAAGCAACTTATATTCCATGCATTTGTGGTTATGTCAAAACGTATCCTAATGTCATACATAACAAAAAGAACAAACAGATAAATAAAAAGAAAAATATTGTAACATTGTTTCTGAGCTTCAGAAGCCCAGAAGATTAAGATCCTTGATTTGAGTAGTGTTTAGGCTTATGAATGTCAGTAAATGTGGCCCCTTAAATAAATAACTGTTAAAGGTTTGTTTCTTTATATATTTAAAATGTGCAAGGGACCAGAAGTGAGAAGGAGTAACTATTTTTTTTTTAATCAATTTACAGGCCAGGTGTGGTGGTGCATGCCTATAATCCCAGCAGCTCAGGAGGCATACGCAGGAGGATCACAGTTCAAAGCCAGCCTCAGCAACTTGGCAAGGCCCAAGATAGAAAATAATTTAAAAAAAAAAAAAAAAGCTGGGATGTGGTTCAGAGGTTAAATGTGCATGGGTTCAATCCTCAGTACAAAAAAAAATAAAATAAAGGTCAGCTATTTCTTACAACAGGAGGTAAAAGGCAAGAAGGATAATATAAAAGTGTAAATCTTGAAGAGCACTATAATCTATATCAATGATTTCTTTTTTTATTTGAACAACCTATTACTAATAACTAAGATAATAAGTAGATTAAAATCAGTAAGAATATAAAAGAGTAAAAATACTATCAGAAAGCTTTCTTAACTGATATATAAGATTCCATCAAACAACAAAATACCCATTCTATTCAAGTACATGTAGAACATTTATCAAGAAAGTCTCAGATAGGGATTATAAAATAAGTCTCAATAAACTTATAAGGATTCAAGTAATACAGAGTATGTTTTCCTCCAACAGTGGAAATGAATAACAACAGTCAGCCCTCAATATCCATGGGTTCCATATCCACAGATTAAACCAAACACAAGTTAAAAAAATAATAAATTTTAATGCCTCTGTACTCAACATGTATAGACATCTACCCCTAGCTATTGGGAATGCCAAACCTTTCTTCTAGTCATTATTCCCTAAACAATAGAGTGTAACAATAACTCACATAGCATTTATATTGTATTGGATATTATAAATAATCTTGAGATGATTTAAAGTATATAGGAGGATGTGTGTATGTAATATACAAATACTATGCCATTTTCTATAAAAGACTTTAGAGTCTGTGCAGATTTTGATAACAAGAATAAGTCCTGAAAACAATACCCTGCTATATGGCAATGAATTGAAAAACACACATTCCTTGAAAGACAAAATTATTAAAACTCACTAATGAAGAAACAAATAACCAGAATACTCCTATATCTGAGGAAGAAAACAAATATGTAGTTTAAAAACTAATCTATAAACCTGGTACAGTGGCACATGCCCATAATCCAGGGGCTACGGAGGCTGAAGCAGGAAGATCACGAGTTCAAAAGCCAGCCTCAGCAACTCAGAGAGGTACTTAGTAACTCAGTGAGACCCTGTCTCTAAATAAAAATAAAAAAGGGATGGGGATATGATTCAGTGGTAAAGCATCCCTGGGTTCAATCCCTGGTACAAAAAAAAAAAAACAACTAATAAACTAAGCTATAATGAAAACTCTAGGTCCAGATAACTTCGTGAGTTCAAAAGCCAGCCTCAGCAACTCAGTGAGGTACTTAGTAACTCAGTGAGACCCTGTCTCTAAATAAAAATTAAAAAGGAATGGGGATATGGTTCAGTGGTAAAGCATCCCTGGGTTCAATCCCTGATATCAAAAAAAAAAAACTAATCAACTAATCTATAATGAAAACGCTAGGTCCAGATAACTTCCTGGTGAATTCTATGTAGCAAAGAAAATACTTTCAACTTCATTCCACAAACCCCACATTAATGACACACAATTACAGATAACCTAAATTACAGATCATTAGAACATAGATACTGATTCTAAACTAAAGTTTAGCACATTAAATCCACCAACATGGTAAAAGGTTAATACATCATGATCAAGTATAATTTATCTCAAGAATGCAGTTGAATTCATTTAAAGATTAATCCGCAAAGTAGTCTATCATATTAACTAATTAAAGAAGACAATGATATCTATATCTCAAATGATACAAAAAAGGTCTTTAAAAACCTAATGCCTATTTCAGATAAAATTCTTAAAAATCTAAGACAAGAGGTAACTTCCTCATCCCAGTAAAGGACAAAATACCTGTAGCAAAGCATACTTAATGAAAAACTGAATGTCCACTCTCACTGTTCCTATTCAACATCACCCCAGAAGTTCTAGCTAAGGCAAAAAAGAACAACCCACCAAGACTGGAAAGGAAAAAGTTAAACTGTTTTCATTTGCCAATAACATGATCATCTACATAGAAAATCTAACTAAATATACAAAAAACTAACAACAAGTGACTTAACAATGTTGCATCAAACAAAACCCATGTACCATATTAATTTTATTTCTATGTACCAACAAAGAATAATTTGAAAGTGATGCAATAGCATCAAAATATATAAAATAATTTGGAATAAACATGATAAAATATTTGTAAGACCTATACATTGAAAAAGTTACCCTCCCTGAGAAATGAAATAGCCCTAAATAGATGAAGATCTGTACTTTCATCTTAATAAACTAGAATAAGTAGAGCAAATTATATCTTGTTCAATATTGTTATAATGTTAATTTTCTCTAAATTGGTCTATGCAATCAATGCAATCCCAATCCCAATTAAAATCCCAGCAGGATATTTTTAAATTAACAAATTGATTCTAACATTTATATGAAAAAAAGCTATAATATCTATAGTAACTTTGAAAAAACAAGAATAAAGTTGGAAATATTATAATACCTGAAATCAAAACTTATTGTAAATTACAATAATCAAGACAGTATGCTATTAATATTTAGCAATGTTGGTGGGCATAGACAAATAGATCAATGGAACAAAATAAAGTAAGCAAAAAATATACCCATATTAATATGGTCACATGATTTTCCACAAAGTTGCAGACAATTTTTTTTTTTTTTTTGATACCAGGGATTGAACTCAGAGCACTCGGCCACTGAGCCATATCCCCAGCCCTATTCTGTAGGTTATTTAGAGACAGGGTCTCACTGAGTTACTTAGCACCTCACTTTTGCTGAGGCTGGCTTTGAACTCACAATTCTCCTGCCTCAGCCTCACAAGCTGCTGGGATTACAGGTGTGTTACCATGCCTTGCAGCTGCAGACAGTTCTTATAGAGATTATCTCCCTATTCAAAAGTATGTATTTTTATTCAATCTCTGAGTAAGTATAAAGGAATATTTACTAGCAATATATACACACATTTGACTCAAACTTAAGAATAGAATAATTTTAATAAAGAATATTTGATTTTAGAGATGTTCTCAAAGAGTTACATATAAATAAAGTTTTTTAAGTACTTCAAATTAATGAAAAATAAATTTAAAGCACTTTACATAATTAATAACACAAAAGTTGACTTATCATAAATTTCTAAACCTTGTGGGAAATATTCTCTGTATTCTAAATCCTATCCACAAATGAAAGGATGAAGGTACATCTCATAGTCAACAGTGCTGATTTTTAATGAAGGACTTAAAAGGGTGATTTAATCCCCATAATTTTTTCTTTAATTCCACCCATCACCAAGAAAGTTAATGGATGTGATACATTAGAAACCTTGATTAATAAAGATGCTTTATCCAATCAAAGCTTCTGTTTGTCTAAACTACTCAGAAAAACTGAGACTTGGAAAAAGTCACAACTTGACAAATTACCCCAAATGATCATTGTGATACTGGAGCCCTAAATAAGCCCCACAAAATGACCAGAATGAACATATGTTCCCTCCTGCTACTGTAGACAGGAGAACCACAAAGAGCACCTACTTATATGAGATTACTTTTCAGGGATATAAGAATATACTTTCGGGCGGGGGTTGTGACTCAGTGGTAGAGTGCTTGCCTGGCATGTGTGAGGTACTGGGTTTGGTCCTCAGCACCACATAAAAAATAAATAAATAAAATAAAATAAAGGTATTGTGGCCATCTACAACTAAAAATAGTTTTAAGAAAGAATATACTTTAAAAAGGTACATATCCAAAGGCCCACATGAAGATAAAGAATTAAATATTTATATTCTTAGAAAGAGGATATGTCAAAAATCCACAATAAAGATAAATAATGAATATTTACATTACAAGCCCCAAATTCCAATCTAAAAAGTTTTTATTTCTGAATACTGAAGCAAAATAATGATTATAATAATTTTAATCAAACTTAAAAGGTACAACTTATTACCTTGTTGATATAAGCCATTTCGCCTTTGAACAGGTCAAATGAGGGAAAAGTCTTTGAGGCATTTTTATATTCTTATTTAACACTTATCAGATAATTGCTCTATCATTACTTGCTAATGAAGAATTCCATTAAAAATTCTTAACATTTCTGCTGCTACAGGCATGTTAGTTCAAAAGTCCTACCTGGGAAGAGACTGGGAAGACTGACTGGAGATTGGTTGGTATCAATAGTTAGTTTGTGGTTTGCAGTTTTTGAAGGCTGACCTGGTAAGCAGATTAATTTCAGGGGAAGTCTAAATTTACACTGGACAACTCGAGGAGTGCCTGAAATAAGAAAAGACAGGAAGATCCATAGATCTGACAAATAATTTGGCAAAGAATAATTGTAGTTTGAGTAGTAACTTATTTTAATTTGTAAGTCTGTTGCCTGCCCAATTTATTTAGTGTAATGACAATGACTGTAGAACACCATCCTGATTTATATTTTTTAAAAGTGCAAAGCAAAAATAAAATCTTAAAAGAAATATAGGCATAAGATCTTTAATAATAGTATCATATTTTTACATCATCATATTTGGAAACCATAAAAATCATTATAGTTACTTATATTCAATGACTAAACTAAGTCTTTAAAATCTTCAAAGCTCAATCTCTAATCCAAGACTATCAGCTAAAATGAGCAAAAAAAAAATCTGAATTTTGTATCCATAAGACTCTATACAACCATATCTAAAATATTCTCTATCAAAACATTTTAAATATTTAAGTAGTCTTACTTCAAATTATATTAACCATTTTTAATTAATGATGAATATGAAAGCATGATTTGCTCTACTGACATTCTACTGAAGTCCATGTCCATTTTACACATTAGTATTAATAATACTACTTTCATATTACATTTTTAAGACATTTAACTTTGCATATCATTTTAAGTGACATCCTGAAAAGCTTTCCTATCACTCAATTGTCAAATGTTTTCAATATATTCATATTGAAATAGATAACTGAATTTTTGACTGAATAGGATTAAAGATAAAAGATAATATACACAAGTCTATATCTTAGCATACTTCATACTACGCAGAGAAGTGGAAAGCTCAAAATGTACTACTCTACTTGATGGATTTACACATTAATTCCTTTATTTCTTCACAGTGTAGTCAGTGAACAGCTTAAAAATAGCAAAAGCAGAAGCAGTTATAAGTATGGAGACATGATCCCAGAGCAGGATCGCTGGAATTAGCAATATATTTTGTTAATGACAATTGAAATTGTGTGGCTTACTCTACATCCAGGCTGGGAATACACTTTTCAGTACTACTTATTCACCAGGATAGTGAGAGATCATCAACAATGGCAAGAATATTGATATATGAGGCCAATTAAATACTTTTTCAGAGCATGTGGAGCATATTTGTCATTCTCTTCAGCATAATCTATTATCCATCAAATTTTACCTAGCTCATTTTTTGTTCATAACCAACATATGTTAAATTCACTTCTCCTGGAATCTTAGATGCAAATTATAACTGGTGTCTCTCAAGGAAAATCCCAGGGTATTATTTCCTGACATTCTGTGAGGTTTTTAGAGGCATGTGTATTTATACTTTACAATGATGAAATGTTTTGAATCCAAATAGTATGGTAACATGATCTAAAACACTGGTCAAACCACAACTATCAATATCACTACACACAAAAAAAAATCATAAAAAAAATTATAAAGCACTACTTTTTCCAACTTTAAGGAAATTTCCATATATTCTATATATCCCTAAATTATGAAAATGTGCCCACTGAATATGCTTCTGCCACAAAAAAATTACAACTTTAATTAATAGATATGGTCTGAAAAGAACAAAAAATAGAGATCTTTTTTTTTCCATTTTAACAAGTAGTACAACAGCCAACTCCTGAAAATTGTATCTATACACAAAGGAAAGCTATCTTATATACATTTTCTAATATCAAATTCTAAGCTAAATGTTCAAACAAAAGTTGGCTCCAATTATTCTTCTAAAACTGCACCATAGCCTCTACGTCACTTGGACCAGGTACATACTGAATTCATGGTTAAAAAATAAATTAAGATGATCAACAGCACTAGCTTTATATTACTGAGTCTCTTTATTTGAAGATTATTATCCTAAATCTAAAAGAACTTGTAGCACTTTCTGAAACAGAAATAAATGTATTATAAGCACTAATAAACCCAAGGAGGAAAATACATTAGAACTCAATTCACAATTCAGTTAGGTCACTTAATGACAATATCACACATTAGGGCAATGATCTGTAGTTGCTAAGATTTGTAGAACCTCTCCAGAATTTCTTTTCTCCCCAGGAATTGTAAACCTGCTTCATAGGACATTTGGAAAATATTACTTTGAAAAATGATGACACTCATACTAAATAAAATGATTATGGCTATTTTTTAAATGATGGCAGCTTGAAAAGTTTTACCTTTAGGGAAAAAAATGAAAATGACAACCTATAAAAACCAGATTAAGGAAACCATACCTTTAGAAAAAAAATTAGAATGCCACTAATTTATGATATTACCCATCAAACTGAAATTCAAGCATTTCAAAATACAATCTCTAGTACATAAACATGGGTTATTTGAGGCACATTTCTATTGGAGTTTACATTTTCTTGAGCAGTTTAAAGTATAAATTTGGCTTCCAATTACTCTTCAGGTTGTAACCATAGTAAAGACTGAAGTCAAAGACCAATAGAGGCATGCTCGCGTGCACGAGTGTGTGTGTATGTGTGTATATACACGCGCGCACACATCTGTCTGTAATAAAGAATTACATGTATTTAAAGACTTTTCAAGGTTGTTCATAGAACAGCTTTCAACTTAACTGAAAGAGCCTAACTGGGCCTGACTTTGCCTATTATCTGCAGTATTTCCTCTATGTAGTACGCAAAACAGTCTCTATATCTGGCCTACTTAACTCTGGTAAGCTAAAAGAAAATTTCAACATGTATTTACTCAAATATTGACCTCATCATTCACCAGTCTGACTTTTTTCTGCAGGGTTTTTTTTAAGCAAATATAATCACTTCTCCCTCAAACACTTCCCTTCCCCTAACCTACTAGAGGAAACGGTTAGTCGCAACTAACACAGTGCAATTAATCACAAAATTATTTAGCACTCAGAGAGAAAATTCACATCAAAACCACTCCTGACAGAACAATTTTTCCAGGAAGAGAATTCTAATTACACCTGGCACACCCAAGAGTCCAGTATCACTGTCAAACAGGAAGCCAAAATGTGTTTTAAAAAGAAAAAAGAACATACATCTATATTAAAGTAGGATAACTACATCTATACATTACACATCTATATAATATCTTAGAACTCTTTCCAGGGGCCTGCTAGAGTAATTTCTTATTGAAAACAAGGAACCCCAAAGCAGTAGCAATGTCTGGTAGCCAGAACTTCCTTGATCCCTTCCTGTTATGTCTGGCTACGTACTGTGCTTCATCGGCAATCATGTTTTACACTGCCCGTGTCATGTAACTTTAATGCAGAAATAATGGAGACTAACTCTTGTGGGACAACATAAAACCTTGTTTGCTTCTCTTTTTCCACATGTAAAAGCAGAACTGCTTATCTACAAAATAACCTGGACACATCAGGACAATAAAGATCAGTCTTTGAAATACGAAGCCTTGCATGTAAGCCCAAGTGGCTACATATTATTTTCTTGCCTACTTCATGTAGCTGAATATTTCAAATATACTCCCTCAAGCTTAATTACAATTTTAAATATATCAGAAGAAATTATTAAAACCAGTTCTAGTTTTGTATTGAACCATTAAAATTTCCATAAATTGCGATTCTTTTTCTCATAGTTTCGGCTGAATTTACAGTAAAAAAGAATAAATTTCTTTCAAACATTACTGGTGTTTTTCAACTTAAAGCTAATCACTTAAAATTAATATTCTATTTTATAATATTTAATCCAAAATCTTATCAGTTGCATACAATCTTGAGAATTAAAATGTAAATATTCATTATCAATAAAAGAATTTTTATGAATTAAACTATAATTTAACATTATTTCTATTAAGCTATTTCTCATATAAATACATTTTCAGGTATCAAGATATTTGTTATATGACTCAAATTGTTGTCATTACTAAAATCATGCCAGTAAATATTCTGTTAAGTACTTTAATTATATTTGTTACAAACCAATTAATATTATCTAAAATTTATCTTGACAAAAGTATCTTTAATAAAAATAAACCACCATATGAAGTTAGATATCTAGAAAGAAGTAATGAAAGTAAGAGATACTTTTAGTGCCTGCTGTGTACCCTAATATTGCATAATATATCAATACACTCAAATAATTCAAAATCTATTAGGAAAGCATAAGAAATAAATTTAATAAAACTCCCATTATGACATGTATTACAGCAGAGTCAAACAAAGGATTTGGGGAGGTGTGCAGAAATGAGTAACAACATTTGACCCAAGCAAGTTCAATGGGCCCAGAATTTGATGACAGTCCCCCACAAATTCTAAACAAGACAAGAAAGAGGCCCACAGAGTGAGTATACCCAGCATTTTTATCAGAGAGAAAGGTGGATCTGTTGAGGCATGTAGAAAATAGACAATTTAGAATTCAATGACAAGCACCTTTGTTCTTCATTTTTTTCTTAAGTAAAAATAACAAAGCATGTAAATAATAACAAGTACGCTTGTAAATAAAAACTAAAAACACTTTGAGCAATAAGTTGACAATTACATCCTTTAATGTTTTTCAAAAGGAGCCATTCTGTTCTTTTTCCTAACTTTGTTCTTTTTCATTACTCTGAAACAACTAGTAATGATCTAACTCTTCATGGAAATAGCTACTATGTTCTCCACAGCAGGATCAAATCACCACATTATCCTAAAGAGGTCTGTAAAATTAAAACAGCAGTCTATATAAAACAGTTCATTTATGGTATAATGCTCATCAACCAAATCTCAGCTCTGAAATTCATCTCTTTCTAAATTATCTTTTCACTTACCATCAGGATTTCGATCTATCCATCAGATGTAATGCAAAAGGGGATAGAGGAGAAAGAATACAACAGATTATCTGCAGTAAGGTTACAACATAAATTTAATAAACATCTGTTTAAAATATAAGTTAAAATTTTCAAGATATTCTCACAGATGGTGTAGATGCCCTCTAAACGAACACAAAGTATTCATAATTGAAGAGGCTGGCTTGAATAAATGTAATCCAACAATGTATTTGCACTCAGGAGTCCATGAATGTGTTATTCCAGTGTTAAATGTGGTAAAAAAGAGGTAAAGATATCTGATCTAGTCAAAAAGTACTCAATATGTAAAAAGTACTCAATATGTAAATGGTATCAAGAATATTAGATGGAAAACAACTAAATGGACAAATACATAATCTTTCCTATCACTATTGCTTGAAATAATTTTAGTAGATACTACTCTGAAGCAATGTTTATTTGGGGTTTAGGGGCTTGGTATTCTTTTATGTTTACATAATTTTCTTAACATTTAATTTCTAATGCACTTTCAGCCAATTAATATCTATGTGCTCTGTCCCAGGAATAATTTATTATCTTTTAAATTTCATCTATAAAAAAGCATAGTAGCCCCAAATAGTATGTGCAACCATAAGCTCAGAGTCTGATTTTACAACTTTATAATGTATTTTGAAACATTCTGCCCATATTTAATGACCCATTTCTCTATTTTAAACTTATTTTCAACCAGTATCATGAGTTTTCCTTAAAAAATGAATGAAAGAATTTCTGAAATTAAAGCATTAGCAGACTTCCAACTGTATATTCAACAATGTAGCAAGGTGTGATATGCTGACAATTATTGAAATGTTCAATTAATGAAAATTGTTCTGGAGATCTTAACCAAATATTTCTGCTTCTTTATCTCATGTGTCAAAATGAAAATAACATTGAAAATCTTAGCAAGGTGAAGTGGCAAATGCCTATAATCCCAGTGACTCAGGAGGCTATGGCACAGAATAACAAATTCAAGCACAGCCTGGGCAACTTATTGAGACTGTGTCTCAAAATCAAAAGGACTGGGGATGTAGCTCAGTGTTATACCACTTGACTAGTGCCTTAGGTTCAACCCCTATATGGAGGAAAAGAGACGCCTCAACGTTCCTTTCAGAAATATCCAACCAAAAGGTCCATTATTCCTTAATTCTTTATGAAGTTTTTCTTTCTTTTTAAAACAAATTTCATCAAAGCTATTTAAACATTAAATACAAATATGTCTATAACCACAAATTTTAAAAAATATGGTATATGGCTAAAGTGGTTACTTCTAGCTAAAAATAAAATTTTAAAACAATTTTTAAAGCAAAATACTTTACAAAGCAATAGAAATAGATTTCTAAAGCATATATGTAGGTTATAAAGTCATACTAAAGCATATAGACTTATCATTGACTAAGCAAGAAAATTCAGACAAAGAAAAAATTAAAAATATGAAAAAATCACCAAGTAAGCAAATGGACATAAATGGTTAGGAAAAAAACATGAATAAGCAATTTTAAAACTAAAATATATATGTATGCACAGAACACTTTTAAAAAGATTAATATTGTTGAAATGCCCTATTATCAAATATACTACACTTAAAAGTGCATTTAAAAAAGTAATGACTACTAAGTTTAATTTTCTACCAAACTCATGTCATACTGTTATCATGGATGAATTCAATACATAGGAAAGAAAAAGAAATAATACTTATCAAGTTGGACTCAATCAAATAGAAATTTAAAATGATTGAAACTTACTTGGCAACCTTTAAAAATCTAAAAGAGATTTTTTGAAAAAAATACAGACCAAATTTTAATATATTTGTTCTTAAATATTTTAACATATAAAATACTAAGGAGTCTTACATAGTCACCAGAATATTGTCTAAAATTGAATACTGCCATGTTAGAGTAATCCATAATATCCTTTTCTTGTTTTAACTAAGTTAGACTAGGCTTTTCTTTAGTTCAAGTAAATGAAGTTTGAGCTACAATAACATTTTTCCAGTGGGAATAAAAATATATTGAATTTGCTATTAACTGCAAAAAGGAACCAAACATTATGTATGGAAGTCAGTTAAATGTACTTAACTCCTCTTAACATATAAAAGTAATTAAAACCTGAATGTTCATTTAACAGTACAAAAGAGCAGGTTTTTATTAAATTATATTTTGCAACATGTCTCCCCATCTTAAACACATCATCATTTAACTGATAATTCCAACAATTTAAAGGCATAAATAGGCTTGCAAATGTGTGAACCACTGTTTACCTGTAGGTTTAGAATAAGAAACAACAGCATTTCCTTCCAAATCAGATGGTGTATAACTTCTTTTCAAATAAACAGAAAATGATACTGTGCTAATCATCTCTGGTGCTATAAATAAAATAAAAGTAATGTAAATTACATAATCAGGTCAACTGTTATTAATAACAGTTAAAATTTATTAAGTATTCACTATATGCCAAATATTGTCATAAGTCCTTTATTTTTTAATCATTTTCATTAGTGAACATTAATTATACAGAAGAGTAGGTTTCATTTTGGCACATTTGTGTATACACAAATATATAATTTGATCAATTTCACTCTCCAATACCTCTCTAGTCTTCCTTCCCCCCTTGTCCAAACCCCTTCCATTCCCTAATTTCAAGAAGACCCTTTTTCTTTTTTTAACCTGTTTTGTTTCATTTTTTTATTTAATTGATTTTATTTTTTAATACATGACAACAGAATGCATTATAATTCTTATTATACATATAAAGCATAATTTTTCATTATTTGCTTGCTATTTTTTTCTTCTAGCTTCCACATCTGTGTCTGACTTATTCTGACTTATTTTATTCAGAATTACTCTTCAGTTCCATCCATTTTCCTGCAAAAGACCTAATTGTATTCTTCTTTATAGTTGATAAAATTTCACTATATATACACACTACATTTTCTTTATCCATTCATATAATGACAGACACCTAGGTTGATTCCATAACTTGGCTATTATGTTGTCATAGTACTTTAAATGGAGTAACTCACATAATCTTCACAACAACCCTACAAGATAGGTAAACATTATAGCTCCTATTTTTTTACGTGTGAGGAAAGCAGAACACAGAGAGGTAAAGATCATCCAACAAATAAGTAATATCAGGGGTAGTAACTGACTCCAGAACAAGGTATCCAGCATTGGACATTACTACTCATCATGCAAACAGACAGAAAAAAAGGTGCACAAAAAGGGAAAGAAAAATTAGGGGAAAATTTGTACTTTATCATGGCTAGCACACAGTTTGTAGGGGTAAATGGAAGAGGGGAATTATATATGAATGTAGGAGTAGGAACTTAGCAGACTTTGCATGTCTTTGCATTAATGAACTTGGCCTCCAACTTGTGTTAGAAAGCCATAAGAGATTTTTAACTGGAAAAATAAATTGTTCAGAATGTGTTTTAGAAAAATAAATTGAAAGTATTATAAAAATATTTTAAAAGAAAGTGAGATCTAATGGTTGTGCCTCACATACAAGGTTACTCCAGTCAATCATTCGTTTGGTCATTCAATGAATATTTATTGAGTTTTCATTAGCTGCCATCAGTTGATATGGGAGGTGGAAGGGAACAAAGACTTGAGAGAAAACTCAAAGAGCATTTTCACAGGACTAATGGCAGGCTGGATGTCAGTAGTTGGTGATAATGCTATACAAAGAAATCCTTACTAAGAGTTGCCTTTTAGGACAGGTCTATTGTTTTAGACGTTATTATGGATATCTTTTGGGGGGGGGGTTGGAGTACTAGGGATTGAACTCAGGGGCACTCAGCCACTGAGCCACATCCCTAGCCCTATTTTGTATTTTACTTAGAGACAGGGTCTCACTGAGTTGCTTAGCATCTCACTTTTGCAGAGGCTAGTTTTGAACTCACGATCCTCCTGTCTCAGCCTCCCCAAGCTACTGGGATTGCAGGCATGTGCCACGCCACCAAGCCCGGCTGGATATCTTGTACAAATTCATTTTCTGATTAAATCCACACAGATTCCTTTTCTAATTAAAGCCTCAAAACAATACATTTGTTATCCTCTTTTGCAAACTAAATAACTGAGGCTCCAAGTGGTTATTAAAGTAACTTTCCTGAAATTACACATGGAGTGTTGAGCTAGGATTCAAACTCTAAAGTTAATATTCTTTCTACAAATGTTACTGTTTCAATAAACAGGTCACTAGAGAAATACAAACAAAGAAATCCTTCCAAATTATGGTATTTAAACACAATAACTAATCCAACCAGCTTTTAAAAAGTACTTAGAAATATGTATTCCAAACAAAATAACTGATTGAGTATCTATGTATGATACTTGAAGGGAAAATATAAGCAACACAATATAATCACTGATTTCAGAAAAGCCTCATCTTCACTATTTAAAAAAGAAACGTAGCCCTGAAATAAACACACTAATATTGTTTTTGTTTTTGTTTTTTAATAAACAAGAAAGAAACCCTCACACCATGGTAGACTTGAAGCCAAAACACAAACTTACCCAGAAATTCAAAGGTAAATTGATCACAAGTCAATACTAATGGTGGCTGAACATAGATGGATAATTTGACTTTTGGCAATACAATTCGATTCTGCAGTGTGACCTAAGGAAACAGTCATTGACATTAATAGAAAAATCACATTTTATCCAAATTTATATATGCTATTATAATTACTTAAAAATAACTAGCAAATAATTAGGAAAACTGAGAAAAATTAGAAGTAGAAAAATAGAACATGTAACATAAATAGTAGACTAAAATACTCCCCCCAGTTAGAAAATGGGCAAAGCAGTTAAACAGATTTTTCTCCAAAGAAGATACAAAGATAAACAGGATGCTGATGCAAAGATGCTCAATATCTTTAGCAGGAGGCTGAGGCAGAAGGATCATGAGTTCAAAGCCACCCTCAGCAAAAACGAGGCTCTAAGCAACTCAGCGAGATCCTGTCTCTAAAATTTAAAAGTGGGGTAGGGGGGCCTGCTGGGGATGTAACTCAGGTAATTTAGCACCCCTGGGTTCAATCCCCAGTAGAAAGAAAGAGAGAGTGAGTGTGGGTGCCCATGCGCGTGTGCACGCACACACACACACACACACACACACACACTCACACACACTCACACGAGAATGGCTATAACCAAACGACAATTGGTGTTAGCAAGGAATGTGGAAGAACTGGAAATATAAAATGTTACAACCACTAAATAATGTTTGAAAATTTCTTAAAAAGGTAAACATAAATTTATCATACTGGCTCATGATTCCATGCTGAGAGAACTGAAAACACATATCTACACAAAAACTTGAACAAAAGTTCTTAACAACATTATTAATAATAGTCAATGAGTCATAATAATCAAATGTTGCATCAAGATGAATGATAAACAAAGGTGGCACAGTTGTACAATAAATTAATATTCATCAAAAAAAGAAATGAAGTATCAATAAATACTACAATATATGTCAACCTTGAAAATATTATAAGTGAAAGAAGCCAGTCATAAATAAGCACATGTTGTATAATTCATTTTACATGAAATGTGTAGAATAACCACATCTACAGAAAAAGAAAGTAGATTAGCAGTTGCTTCAAGATGGGTGGAATGAGGAATGATAGCTATTGATATGACTTTCGGGGGAGACAAATGTTCTAAAATTAGATCATGTTTATGGTTGCCCAACTTGGCAAACATACTAAAAATCACTGGAGTGAGTCATATGGTATGTGGATTATATCTCTACAAGGCTGTCAAAAAATGATCTACCAACAGAAAAGAAAAATCTTCCCTCATAGCTATTGAATAACTACATCATGAAATAAATGTATTCATTCTTTTTTCATATATAACTATACTATCATGATTTATCTTATCTAATATATCAGTATATTTCCTTTTATACCAGCTAATTATTCTCTTATTGTTTCCTTACTTAGAAAGATTTATACTAGTATCAATATATATTGATACACCACATTTTCTTCCATGGCTTATCACAAAAATATATGACAGAGGAATTCTAGAAAATATTGAAGAATAGCAATATTGACTGCTGCATCTCTAACATGACTGCATTTCCAGACTGTGCTCTTTCTTTGTAATGCTAAAAAAATCCTTCTACTATAATTTTTTAATTAATTAATTTTCTACTCTAATTTTGAATCAAGAGCTAAGAACTCTAGAATATCAGTTTACCTGGAAAATATGGTGAATATGGCTACAAAGGCCAGAACTTCTCCCACTTTCATCTCAGGAGTGTCAGTAGAAACCATCAGACTCAAGGATCTTTACTGAGTCAAAGTGCTGAAAGTGTTATTTTCACACTATCAATAAAGGCTTAAGGACGTAGCTTCCACTGGGCATATTCTTTCTTTGGATTTGGTCTCCTAAAAGTACCAGCCTCTTTAAATAGTCTCTTTTAAATCACACATGGATAGTGTAGTAAACCAGACTGTATAGTCACCAATCTAGGTAGGGTCACTGGACCAACTTAGAATCTCTAAGGACAGACCCAAATATGGACAGTTTCTATGGCTTCCACGTGATTCTTATGCACAACAGGGAATCACTGGTTGATAATGAAATACTATTCTACGTGGTACATTTTCTATGGAGCAGTTTAGTCTTATTAGATTCTATTAAATGAGACAGACATATATCATTATTAAATGATTCAATATAAATACATTTTTATTTTTAAGAAAAGTAGTTTGGGGATGGGGCTGTAGTTCAGTGGCAAAGCACTTGTCTAGCATACATGAAACACTGGATTCGATCCTCAGCACCACATAAAAATAAACAAATAAAATAAAGGCACTGTGTCCATCTACAACTACAAAAAATATTTAAGTAGTTTTGGCTTTTCTCTTAAATAAAAGGCATGTATTAGCCTTGCTATATTATAAAATATATGTAGTAAATAATAATGATATATATTATACATATAATATAAAAATATACAATAGACCTGTAAGCACTATATGTTTATCAGTAAATGTGTTAATTTCAAGTAAAAAATTTTGAACTGCAAAGCAAAATTTTTAAGAGGTAATTATTAATGCAAACAAATATGACAAGCACAGCAAATGAATAGCACTTCCTTGACTTTTAATTTGTCAAAAAAAATGTTCTCCCAAAAGAAAAGAAAAATCTAGTAACAGATTTTGGCATGCCACAAACAAAACTTCCTCAATGATACCTCAAAGGTGAACAATGCAATACTTTTTTAGTAAAACCCTGATGGTAATTATGGCAAGAAAAATGTATGCATGTGGCAGAAATTTCTTCAATAAGTAAATAAATTCTAGCCCAATAAATATATTTAAGTATTACAGGTATTTAACTATCAACAATGATACAATGCCAGTTTGTATGTGTGTGTGTGTGTGTGTGTATATATGTATATATATATATATATATATTTTTTTTTCAGCCAGGGATTGTAACATCCTTGATGCAGTAATAAATGGACACCAAAAGAAAATGTTCCCTAAAAGTTAAAGATGCCTTTGAAGTTTAAAAATTTTCTCACCTGTTTTGCTAACAGGCNTATATATACATATATACACACACATGTATGTGTATTTTAAAAGAAAATTAATGATATTAATAATAGTCATTAGCAGCTTTTATATGCATGAAACTGTGCTAATAAATTATTTCTGTGTATTAATCTCATTTAATCTTCACAGCAGTGTATGCACTATCACACACCATTCTACAGAAAACAGGTACAAAGTAATTTTCCCAAGGCTGCTCTAAGTGGAAGAATCACAATTAAACTGCTATTTGCCAGTACTCAAGAGTCCTTACATTTAACCAACTGTGGTTAAATCTCAAAATAACTCTGCAAATGAAAAAGGATTCCTGTTTTACAGTTTAAAAATAGAGGTTCAGAGAAGGTAAAAAACATGTTCCAGATCACTGAGTCAATAAGTGCTAGAGATCTGAAAACTGTGACCAGGAATATAACATGAAAGTTCTATTTTATAACCAAAAATGTAAACACCTTAAAGTAGTAATATGCTATTTGTAAAGGAGCAGACATTCTGACTTTGCCTGGCATAATGATATCTACTTTAGACAATAATCACAATTTTATGCTGTTATAAGAAGGGCTTGCATTTAGTTTAGATGCACAATCATGATAGCGCCCATACACAGATTTATTGAATCCCAACAATGGTTTAGGCACTTTCAAAACACAAATCAAAAAGATGTGACAAAAATAACTGCAGTAACAAAGAATAGTTGTGTTTGAGCCAAAAAAAAAAAAAAAGAATTAAAGACTTGGCTAGATCATAGACTTCATATTTTAAAAGGAAAATAATTATAGAATATTAAGGAGAACATATAAAATGTTAATATGAGAATTTTCCATGCTATTTTCTACTTCTAACGAAATGAAATATAATCTGAAGAAATATAATACCAAAGTTTTATTCTAGATATATAAATATGATTTCAAAGACCAGGTATGAACAACCTCACTGCCTAGTTGCCTGGAATAGATGGTCACGCATCATGCACACATACTCAAAGTAGCCACATCTTCATTCATTTGGAACAGATGGAAAAATTTTCTCAATTAACAGGATTTATTATGATGGAAACTTACATGGTTATATGTCTTGGCTGCTCTTGTTATAAAAGGCCATAAGGAGAGATTTATAGCAGAAATTTGTATAGAAACTGTCAGACAGGATCAGGAAATCATTGTGTCCACTGTGTGAGTCTAGCCAATTTTGTGTAACACTTGTATATTGCATTCTTTCTCATGCTTTCATAATGGCAATGAGAAAGAGTTGTGAGTTTGGCATTCTCAAATATAGTAAATTTCACTAGTGGAGAATTTTCCAGTCATGTCATGCCATCATCTTATGGTGGCTATTTCACATGAAAGCTTCAGAACCGCACAGGAGGGATAGTGTATTTACAAATAGCAATAATTCCAGGTTGATTGGGGTGGAGGTGGCATAAGCAATGTTACCTGATTTAGATACAAGATTTCTTTTTTGCAATTTACAGTGTGCTCCTGAATTAGTATGCACATGTGTCTGAATAATATTACATAGGTAAAAGGAGGCTTGTCCACACAAAAGTATAGATCATTTCTGGATCTCTGGTTATTTTTTTTTCTTAATATCTTTGATTTCTTGCCACTAATTCCTTTCCAGACTCAGAAGTATTAATGAGATAGAGTCTTTGATTGGATAGGGGGAAGGGAAACTAGGAAAGACCACCCTTGTTTCTAGTGGCAAGAATCCAAAAAAATTAGTTGAGGAAACTGTTATAAGATTGGGCTCCCTTCAACTTCAACCAAAGATCTCCACACATGGGCCACCCGCTGGGTCCAGTGTAAGCGAACACAATTGGTAAAGCCTGGTGCTCTGTCAAGCTTCTCCAAGGACAGCAACCCATAATCTAAGAAAATATGAAGACTTGTCCAAGTTTTGACTAAGTGAATTGCCAAAATCCACAACTTTTCCTGGCTTCCAAGGTCTGGTCAGTGATAAATATTTTCAGCTTAATAATGTGCTGACTGATTACCACACTCTAATCTAAATGCCTTAAGAAGGTTCTACATTAGAGTTCTAGTTCTAAAGTTCTACAATGATGGGACTCAAAATCTTAAGCAAAACCACATCCTTCATATTCTATTTTTCTAAGACTATCAATTTGTCACTACTCTACTTTGTGGCTTCTTCATTTAATATTTTCTTGCTATAAATACATCCATATAAGGCTAATACTATGCCATACGAATGCCTGGGAATTCTTTTCAAACATATACATGGCCATACATATAAGAATTATATTAGCATCCATGTGCTTCCCCAATATCATTTCACAGTCTACTACATGTGATGCTACAATAAAATGGTTGGTCCATTATGAATGGTGATGACACAATTTCTTTAGCAGATTTAAAATGATAATTTTACTTCTAGGGGAAAAAACCTGAATCATGCTACACATCTAAATAATGGTAGAAAAAGTCATGATGATGGTTTATATTATATATATATATATATTACAATAATTGCAAATATCAGCTTTATATTTGCAGGTAACAACGAAGGTTTTCTACTCACTACACAAGGTTAAGGAAAATCTGAAAATTTCAAATGTTTATTTTATATTTCCATAAACTTCTTACAGGGTAACGATAGGGACAATATGATGAATATTTAATGCTGTTGGCACATTACAATCTAAAACCTGGTACAATACCTGCACTGTGATGGAAGGGACAACATCAGTTCCGATTTCAACATCAGTGGCTTGCTATAAACACAAAATTGAAAAGAAATGTTACCCACCAATGAGTGAATACATTTGGGGACAATATATACTTCCTACCATCAAGTAAGAAACTAACTATAAAGGATTTATCACTCTAGTGATAACTAAAAGACTCAGTATGGCTTTTAGATTAGCTAACATTTAAAAAAAAAAAACCTCAAAAAGGAAAGGAAAAGTCACATATTTTATCAAACCATTCTATTTCCAAATTTACTTGAATGTACAAATTTACTTGAATGTCCAATGTAGTAACTTTATTAATTTGTTCTTTATATTATATGAAAGAAGCCTTCCTTATATTTCCCAGATAAACATCATGCCATTATGTCACTCATTTAGGTACTTGTCCTTTCAACTTGCAAAAGTATGTTTTATTTAGATTAAGAATATGTATCTCAGACATGTAAATAAGAGGCAAATGGCCTTAAACCTAGAAAATACAAATGGAATAGTACTTTTCCTAATAGTTCATGAACTAATGGGCCCTCTTTGAACATCATTGTTACCTGTTCCTTATCTCTTAAACAACTCATCGTACATACGGCAAATATCTTCTTATAATTTTATAGAGTAAAAGTGGCATACTGGGAAGAAATGAATATTCACTGTATGATAAAATAAGACCAAGGGGAAACTTATATTGTAATAATACCCATATAAATTCTGTGGAACAATTAAGATTATAATGTCTGTGTTCAACCAATGAACCAGACCCTTTGTGCTTTTGTATTTGAAAATTTTTTTGCTAGGAAAACTAAGCCACTTCTAATCAATGCAGAAAACTATGATGTAATGGGCATCAGCAGAATTAAGAGTTGGGAGATTCACATTCTGTTTGTGGTTCCATAGAAGATCATATTTGAACTCTGGTCCAGTTGCTCAGACAGGAAGATGGGATAGTTATGTTTCTCTCCTCCACAAAAGACTCCATTCTAATATAAGTTATATTTCTGATTCTGAGGTGCATTCTTTCATAACAATGATTCAAAATAAAATATTAATGCAGGCTTTTTGCGCCAGTACCAAGTTACCTAATATCCAGGAAATGTTTCATATTTAGCTGCCCACAGATCTAGAAGAGAAACCAACACCTCCTGTTTCCTGCTCTTTTCAATCCACGTTGAAACACCTAGATTTTTTCAAGGACAGTCATATGTTGGGAACATGAAATTATAGCTAGAGAAAAATGGCTATAAGAAGACATCATGGCACCACAGCCACATAAATTGTTGGGCTAATGTTTTCCAGTGGGATGAATATGATATTCTTAAGAAATAAAAATATCAACATAGGGAAAATGAAGCTGAAAAGAGACATCTACTTAAGAGCAAACAGCACTCAAGGTTACCAATAGGGAAATATACATTACAATAAGCACCACTACATAAGACCAAAAGTTCCCAAAGAACAGAAAGAAATTCCTCATTCCAAATAGCCTATGTTTAAAATAACCTAGAAAAAAATATGTAAGTTGCCTAAAGGAAAAAAAACAAAGAGTCATTTCCACAGCAAGAAAATGTGAGTACATTTGTCAGCTAACTAAGTAGAAATGTTCCATTCAGGCTTACCTTTCAGGTAGAGTAAGAAATGGTGTGTGTTAAATGGCTCATGTTTAAAATAGTTCCTCTAGCATGTGAGTCATCTGGGGTGAATGTTTCTTTCAAATAGTCTTAGAGTACCTAATTTATTATACTACAGGAATGTTAACATGATTTTTATCACAATTTGGATTGGCTGTTTACACAAGATTAATCTTTGAAGACTCATGATAATTACTTATAATAGTATGTTCTGATACTTAAATATCAAGCAACATTATATGATATGAACCACAAATGTAAAATGAGCAAATTCAATCACTTCC
Organism: Marmota marmota marmota; assembly: GCF_001458135.2. Taxonomy (NCBI): domain Eukaryota; kingdom Metazoa; phylum Chordata; class Mammalia; order Rodentia; family Sciuridae; genus Marmota; species Marmota marmota. The sequence continues at coordinate 9,510,353 of NW_026000153.1, read as the reverse complement.
CTAAATTGATCAATTTCTGGCAGAAGCATAGATAAACTTAATAGATTTTTACCCAAGCTTCAGGCAATGGATTTTATCCAAACCTCAGGCAATAAGACATAATCAATCATACTCTTAAAAACTATATACAGAAAACTAAACGAGGAGATGGAATAATACAACCAAGAATTGTCGCCCCTTTCATTCCCTTTCATTCTTCCTGGTTCTTAGTTTTACACATTCACAAAGCAAATATTTATTGAGTATCTATTATATGGAAAGCACTAAGGATACAAGTGAACAAGATAAGTAACGGTACATAGGTGGTGGCAATGTTGGAAAAAGTAAAATGCAATTTGGTGGTAGTGGTGGTGGTGATGATGATAATAATAATTATCATAATAATTCAACAAAGTAGATTCTATTATTATTATTCTCATTTTTCAGATGAAAAGTTGAGACTAAAATAATTAAGTACCTTGCCTGGGATCACACAGATATAGTGGATGAGAAAATAATTCCTGGACCAACTGAACTCTTAAACTCCCTTACCACCATCCCAACCAAAAAAAGTATTAAATGCTATAAATAATCAAACTCTAAGCCAGGCCATTTATAAACATCATCTCATTGAACCTTCAACAAAAATCTTGTGGAGTAGGTATTATCATCTGGATTAAAATTATCTCAATTCTATGGTAATGAGAAAGTTTTTAAATTAAAATTAAATTAAAAAAAAAGATTGGGCAGGGGATGTGGCTCAAGCAGTAGCGCATTTGCCTGGCATGCGCGCGGAGCTGGGTTCGATCCTCAGCACCACAAAAAAAATAAAATACAGATGTTGTGTCCACCAAAAACTAAAAGATAAATATTAAAAAATTATCTCTCTCTCTGTAAAAAAAAAAAAAAGATAGCTTCAGAACAATAATCTTTCTACTACTCACCCCCCCACACACACATACCCATATACCCTCATTTCTTTTTTAGACTGAAATCCTACTGCAAAAGCTCCCTACTGGCATTAAGAAGATAGAAATGTTTTTATTTGAAAGATTAAAAGCCTAAAATTTGTTATCTTCCCTGAAGTTTCTGTTGGGAGACCTAGAATTTAAACTGACAAACTCTGATCTCAATACAAAATATATGAATACACCTACAGAGACTGGATCAAAGTTAGAAGAAACCATGGCATAAACTTTTAAGTCATCTTCTTTCTCAGGCATGGGCCAAATACCTGTAATTAAAAAAAGATATTTAATCATAAAGTAAAACCTGCTTCATACAATTTTTATTTAAAGGTTTATCTGTACCATATTCTTTAAAGCTCATAAACATACAAATTGAAAAAAATACATTAACAGAATTAGAAGCTTAATCCTAATCTTTTCCTCTACAATAATGTGAAGAAGAATACCTTCTCTTGCTCCAAAGGTATTAGCTAAGATTAGAGTCATTGACCAGTATTGGAAATTGTAATGCTATCTCCTCAATCATTAGTGAAAGTCCAAATTAATACAACTTTTTTGAAGATAAGTTGTGGCTGTAATTATGAAAATATAAAGTGTACCTATCCTATAACTTAACAATTCTACAACCAAGAATTTATCCAATACTCACAAACCCAAGTAGGTTCTCTGCTATTAATAGCTTAAATATAAAAATAAAAACAACTTAAATATCCATATATCTATTTAATAGGGAGATAGTTAAATAAAATATGGTATATTCATACTCTGTAATGGTTCAAACCTATAAATAAGAGTGCATTCAATCTTCATACACTAATATGAACTCAGAGATATACCTATTAATTTTTAAAAAGCAAAATATAGCACAATGTGTTTAATATGCACATGTTTGGTCAAAACAAGTATATAAACCTTAATATTTTCTAGATGAATACACAAAACTATTGATAAGAATTTCCTTTAAGAAAGAGAACTAGAATAAATGTTAATGTGTAAAAAATAAAAAGAAACAAAGATAACTAGGGTCTGGATCAAAGATAGACTCATGTTTCACTATTTATCTTTTTAGTACTTTCTGAATTAGTTTTACTATGCATTTCTATAGTTCAAGTATATCCCCCAAAGGTTCATATGCAGGAAGCTTGGCACCAGACACAGTGATGTTAAGAGACAGTGGAACCTTGAAGAGGTGGGACTAATGGGAGGTCCTTAAATCACTGAAGGCACTGACTGTCCTTGAAGAAATTGACATGGCACTTTGGGGACCCTGGATAGTTATTGCAAGAGGGTTGTCATAAAAAGGACAAGACTGGTCCCTCCCTTCTCTCTGGCTTCCTGTCTTACAATGTAATCTCTGCCCTCTCACACATGCTCTGCCATTGTGATGCCATCTACCATGAGGGCCTCACCAAAAGCAAGCCAATGCTGATGCCATGCCCATGAACTATGAGCTAAATAAAGTACTTTTCTTTATAAGGTACACAGCTTCAAGCATTTTATCACAGAAACAGACTAACATGTACAAGCTGTTTTCATAATTTCAAACATTTTTATTACATAATATTATGAATAAGTGACGAGAGATCCTAAATATGAAGCAGAAATTATTTTATGCACATATGTGTACACATATATACATACACATATGTGGGAAGCCATTCTCGCACATGATTGGGCACCTCCCGGATTGGGTGTGAGGCGTTCTGGCCAAATTGTGTCAGAGCTTTCCCCACCCTCTCCAGGTGTGAGAGCCTGTCCATGTGGGGGTGTGACTGACCATGGACCCTGAGGCCAATCACTAACCCTGACCTTGGAATGCTGCCCCCCTTGACCTTCATTGGATGGAATTTTCCCCTGAATTTCTTGTTCCCCAATAAAAGGCCACTTCCTGGCGTGCTCTCTCTCTCTCTCTCCTGCTAGCCCTGAGTAAGCCTTGCTGCCCTACTGGGTGGTTCGAGGTGAGAGCCGTCTCGGACCTGGTCATAGAAAAAGGTAATTGAGTCTGTGTGTTTTATTTTGATCTCACTAGTTAACTTCTATGCCAGGAACCTCTCTAATAAAACCAGCATGCTGGTCACCTGGTGGACTAGTCAACAGTGACTGCCTGCTCAACATAGCAGGAGACAAATGCAGCTACAGGAATGGGCCATGTCTGGATGCTTTTCTCTTTCTTGGTTCTCATTTCTTTCTATGCTTTTCCTTTTCCCTTTTTTTTCTCATCAGGGTTCTCCTTTGACAATAAATTTAATAAAAGAGGAGAAAATGTTAGAATAGCCTTCAGTTGCAACTAACAGCTATGAGCATATAGAGTTTCCTCACAGTATGGTTACATTAGGCAGAAGATGATTGGCTTATGGATATTATCTTGCTTCTGTAGATTAACAGGCATGCCCCACTCAAACCCTATAACAGNTATATATATATATATATACACACACATACACACATATATATATATATTTCATATATATACATACACATACAGACATATGTGCATTCATGGACACACAAACACAAATCCAACAATTGATTGCCTGGCCAGCAGCCATTCTTCCCTCCTCCCTCTGTGGCACAGCCCTAATTTCACTGAGGTAGTCTGCTTCATCTCAGAGAAAGTCTCCTCTCTCAGGCTCCAGGTTCAAATCTAATCCTAGTGATTCCATTCCACTGACCATTCATTATTTTAAAGATAAACATGATCTTAATCCTGGCAAATAGGAGGAAAGAGAAGTGGGGATAGTGGAATGCTGGCATATGCTTCTGGGAAAGCTGTTTTTCCTTCATAAGAGGAAGACTCAGGCCTCTTCTTCCCTGGAAATCATATCTGCACACAATGCCAGGAACTGCTAGGGTTACCCTGTGATCCTAAGGGAAAACATCCTCACACAATGAGGACAGATGACTGAAAACATGGACAGCAACTGAATACCTCACAAACAAGAAAAAAAAATGTCCACAATTGCCACCAGGCATTCCTACCAATAATGCAAAAATTGGAAAGGGAATTTCTAAACCTGGTAAGAGTACAAAAGGCCACTCATTGCCCATCCAATAACAATGTTTCAATTCTTCATTACTAAAATAAGCCCAATTTTATTCTGAGCAACAAAGTACTCAGTTAAAACACTTAACTTCCCTGCCTGTTTTGCAATTTGGAATAGCCAGGGAGATGTAAGTAGGAGCTGTTGAGGGTGTGGCTTCCAGGAAAGCTCTTCAGAGGCTGACTCAACTGCAGATGTGAGAGCAAAAGTTCCAGAAGCCATTCTGGACCAATAGATGACCCTGGGATAGAAGGAATCCGAATCCTTGTGACTAGAACTGCTAAGCTGCCACATCTCTGAGTTTCCACCTTGTTTAAGCTGCCTTATACAGGTATTCTGTTATATGCAGCCAGATATAACCCTAAATTAACAAGGTCACTAAGTTCTAATGTTTCTAGTACTGAGTGGTTATGTCAACCTAAGTCTTCCCAAACATATTTTCAATGGGGTGCAGACTCATTTATATGCCTATGTTTTACTGCTTTCCTACCCTGAAGACATAACTATATGGGTGCCTATCTTAAATGCTGCAACCAGTGCATCATACTCACCCCTAGTAGAGAACATGATCAATTGTTTAAATCATAAGAAAACTCCCATCTCTAAAAGTACCTATCATCAGGTATTACTGCCAACTGGTAACAAAAATACTAGGCAGGATTCTCACTAATGAGTTGAATATGAAAAGCTTCAGAATCCATGAGCCATACAGAAATTATTACTATAATTTCATGCTTACAACATACATTCCTCATATAACTTACACACATAAAATCAGCTTCAAAACACTTTTATTGCAGTAGATAATACACACCATGTGTACAACAAAATGTACTCTTTAAATTGCCTTTAATTTTTGCTGCAACTCTTCCTTTGAAAAAGTTTTTAAGAGCTTTAAGTACAGAACACAGCTCACAAGTCTGTGAATTCCTTTTGCAAGTTAAAGCCACTGTACTAAAATAAGTGACATTTAAATGAATAATGAGGTCATCAAAAAGTTCAGAGTTTTAACTTCTCATAAACTATAAATGAAATAATTTGGAACTTTAATATAATTACAGGTATTTTAATAAACAAACATACCAAAGCTTTATAAGGGTACAAAATACTAAGCTTTTTTCCATATCTAGAAATAAAATATTTTAAAAGCTTCACTTTTTAAAGTTTGTTTCTTTTTCAAGAATAAAACCATAATATAGTAGAATAAAAGGGGCAAGGAACTTCAAACATTAACTAAAATTTGAGGTTATGTAAATAATGAACTTTGCACTCAAGTCTGTGGATATATCTCCAGCTTAATTAGCACTTATTTCAAGATACACAAATGAATCAAGGCAATGACAAGTAAAATAGCCTAACCCTTCTCACTCTAGGGCATCATTATGGATGCCAAGGAATAACTTTTAGCTATAAGGGATTTTCTGAGAAATTTCATACACAATTAATGTTAATCAAAATACCATTAGCACATTGCTCATGCAAAGGGCAAAATCTCAAGGCACAAACTTTGGAGTGAAAACCTAGAGTTTTATGAACTCTAGAAATTTCACATTCATGTGCAGGCCACTCTTCCCCAATTACATTTTTAAATGACAAGATGAGACTTACAATTCCATTAATCCCAAAAATACTGGTATCAAAAACTGAAAATAAAATAGTATCTTGCAGTATGACAGCTCCAATGTTAACCATTCTCTAGCCGACATGGGGGTGCTGACAACAAAGCAGCTTTTAAGGAACTGGAGGTACTTGAAAGACCCGAGTTTCATTAGCTTACTTTGAAAACTTTCTAAAAGAATGTGTGAAGCCAAAGCATAACAACTTCATTTTTAATACTCACATTTTTATATATATATATATCATCTCAGTTCCTTAGAACCAGAGAAATATAATCTTGGTAATACACTCAAAAATACATAAATCTAGGAAAATGATTGGATCAGGATTAAGATTGGCTCTGTTGTTTTGGTTGGCCTTTGATGCTCTGCTTCTTTTACAATTCCTACTTGTTTTAACATTTCTTTTATGCGAGAATAGTCCATATTTTTTCTCATTAAAAAAATACTTTTACCTGACCCTGAAAAAGGAACTTAAAGTAATGCTTTTCACATGTCTAACTCTAACTCCAGGATTGGTGTTTTGTTTCTCCTTTTAATTTACAATAAAATTACACCCTTGTGAGTCCCAAAGTAAGATAATATTGAGTTATTCAAAACTTAGGAACTGAAAATATCATCAGTCTCTGAGTCATTAGAAATCAGCATACCACAGGCTACACTCCATTTGGACAGTTAATTAACTCCAAACATAAATTATATCACTAAGCTGCAAATTACTACATTTTTAGTAACAACATGTACTGCTTTGGTTTCTTTTAAAAGCAGTAACTAAATTTTTTTTCAGGGATATTAGAAGTTAATAAATGCCCACTCTAACCTTCTTCTCAAGGCCTGACATCACAACCCAAAGATTTACTTTTCCTTTTCTTAAAGTTTAAGGGGAAAAAAAAACTAAATAGTGGGCTGGGGATGTGGCTCAAGCGGTAGCGCGCTCGCCTGGCATGCGTGCTGCCCAGGTTCGATCCTCAGCACCACATACAAACAAAGATGTTGTATCCGCCGAGAACTAAAAAATAAATATTAAAAAAAAAATTCTCTCTCTCTCTCTCTCTCTCTCCCCACACACACTCTCTCTTTAAAAAAAAAAAAAAAACTAAATAGTGCTGACCCTGAAACACATTGACAAAAGCATTATCTTGAATACAGCATATTTTCCAGAAAGTTTAGTATACAAAGTAAGCTCAAAGACTACATGCTAAGTAACACTGTCTTTGAAGTATGATTTTAATTAATCTTAGGAGAGGAAATTAACTAGTATGTACAAAACATTGTCTATATGCAAGATAAAGTGGATTTTACAATAAATACTAAAATTAAATAATAAAAGCTGCAAATGAGATACCTTGTGATTTAACAACTTTGATAATTCTCTGAAGTTCTTTCAATTCTACATCAAGTTCATCATAGTTTAATTCTCTAGATTCAACTTTTGGAGCTTGGAACAGAGAAGGGTCTGTCCCCAGGTATGAGCACTGCAAGCGACCATCATCACTGAGGGTGACTATCACTCCCTTTAAGTCCCTACAATAAAGAAGAGAAAATGAGACATGATTTAAAAATTCAAAGTGTTTATCCTTGACAAACTACATTTTTACTCAATTCAGTGTCGACATTCCATGAAGAAAATGATTGTATATCTATTTTTAAAGTTTTACTTGAAAGACTTATTTCAAATGTTTAAATCATCATTATATTTACAGAAGTACTCCCAATGTTAAGATTTATTACAGAAGGGAAAAATAGCCTTTAAAATTCTTATAATAGCCACCATTTTGGGGACCTAACTACATGGTGAATAGTGCTCTCAGGTACTGTTTTTAATTCTCACTTGACAGATTCATGACAAACTTGAGAACTACAGGTTGGTTGGTTGGTTGGTTGGTTGGTTTGGCACAGGGAATTGAATCCAGAAGCACTTAACCACTGAGCCACACCTCCGCCCCTTTTATTTTTTATTTTGAAACAGGGTCTCACTATGTTGCTAAGGCTGCCTCAAACTTTCGATCCTCTTGCCTCAGAGGTGATGGGATTACAGGAATGCACCATCATGCCCAGCTGTGAACTATACTTTTAAGTCTAAAGGATCAAGAGATGGAGCTGGATGGCTGAAGCTGGAGCTCAGTAATAGAGCACTTGCCTAGAATGGATGAGGTACTGAGCCCAATCCTTAGCAGCACATTAAAAAAGAGAGAGAGAGAGAGAGAGAGATATGAAGCTGGGATGCTGGCTGGATGAAGATAATGGATGAGGTACAGAAGAAAGGTCAGGATAACCAAAGAGACAAGAGTGAAGATGGTTGAAAAAGCCAGGCAAGGCCTAGGAGAAAAACAACACGTTCCTGCTTTTTTCTCATCTACCCTTAGGGCTAACATTTACTCTCTTTCCATTTCCTTTATACACTTCTCGCTTCCTTTATACACTTCCCTTCCCAAATGCCATCAAATTTGGTTTTTTTTTTTTCCACTCTTAGAACCATCGTCCTGCTTCATAACTCTAATCACTCATCATGATTTTCTCTTTTCCTCCCCCTCTGCAACAGTTTGAATGTATCCCCCAAAAGGCATGTATTGGAAACTTAATCCCCAATGCAAAAGTGTTAAGAGGTGAGACTTTTGAGAGTAGATTAGGCAATGATGCACAACTTCATGAATGGATTAAGGTTGCTTATAAAGAACTTGATGTTCCAAGTTCAATCTCCTGCTGTCTCACACACATGCTCTCTTTCTCTTCCACCTTCTGCCATGGAATGATACAGCAAGAAGGTCCTCACCAGATGTGGATACAAACTTTGAACTTCCCAACTCCCAAGCGAAATAATTTTCTTTTCTTTACAAATTATGCAGTCTCTGGTGTCATTATAGTAGCATAATATAGTGTAAGACACCATCTTTTTACTCTTCCTTCTCTTAGAATCTCTTATTTCTGTTTTACTCTAGAAACTAGTCTTAGTATATAAATTGTGGGTAATTTTTAACCTGCCATTGTAAAAAATAAAAACTAAGATTTTCTGAAGTTACTATAAAAAATAGTTGAAATGAATAGTGCCATTTGCTTCCTCCTTAATTTTTCCAGAGGAAAAAAAATCAATATTGGCTTAAGTCCTTTGGGGTAGATATATAATAGACTTATTTGATTTCTGTTATATTTTCTACAGTGATCTTTTGATCAAAAAATTAAAAAAAAGATTTTAATCTTGGTCTAAAGGTTAACTATTAATCAATTGAATAGAAGCTTTTTGAGAGAAAAAAAGGTTAAAAAATGTTGCTATTTATCTGAAGGAAAAAAAAGGAAATATACAATGGATAAGATATATAAAATTTGAGGCTTACTCAGAATAAATAAAAATGTTTAAACTGCCCCAACTATGGATCATTGCAACTCATCATCTCATTAATATAAAAGCTTGGCTGAGCTGAAAGTAGACACCATTATTACTCAATCCATCTCATTGGTGACCACCAACATCCACTTTCCACTTTCTTCAAATACAACATTCCTTATGCACCTTCTCCAGGGCTATGTATGGTGAATACCACAGAACCCTGCAGTGTAGCATCACTGAAATAAAAAAAAATTATATCATTGATCCAACAGCTAAAGAGTTAGACTAGAAGTCAGAGGACTTGAATTCTAGCTATGCCTTTGCCCTACAGAGCAGAGCCCACTTGAATTCCTCTTAAACATTCTTTATTCTAAATGGGATGAAACTAGATAATCCCCAGAAATCTTTAAGGTATATGACTTGTTGTGTCATCTACCTCAGAAAATGAACACACTCCAGATGAAATCATTTTCCTAAAATAAAGTGTGAAAAATAACCCCATAGTAGCTCTAGGCTTTGAACCTTTGTTTGCAGGCAACTGAAGCCACCTAGTGGCCAAGGGAATTCTAAGTTACAGCTCTGAGGTTTCAAGATTACAAATCCTCCCTCCCCTTCCAGTAGTGACTGTACCCTGGTCTCCAATCCACCCAGCCCCACTAAAGTCTAGGAATCCAAAAAGTGCTCAGGAAACTCTAGATGTTAAAGGGAAGATCCCTAGTTACCTTCTCAAAGAATATAGTAATCATCTGCTCTTGGAATACAGACAGCATTTCCATTTCATTCTCATCCTTTGAGGGATCTAAATAATAGGAAAGCTAGCATGACCCAAAACAAACGTCCCTTCCTATCCAAATTTATTTGGTTATTGGGTAATTTAGTAGTATAACTTTTATTCCATCATTTCAGAAAGCAAATAACTGTCAATTTAGATATAAGGGACTTAACTAAAAAGTCATCTGACCATATGAAATTTCTGAGTTCAAACAGAATTTAAATAATGGGGAATACATATTTCTTTTGACTCTAAAAATAAACACTCTTTATTGCTGTTAGAGGTGTTCAAACAGAAAAGGGAAGAGTTAGGGTCTTCTTTCTCTGAAAGAACTAATCAAATGATTTTCACCAGAATATCATAACAGTTAAAGTCATTACAGAAATTAAGCAATTTATATTTTTCTTATCTCTAGAATTAGAATAACTATATGTATTTAAATTAAAAAAACATAAATTTCTACTATAAATTAATTCATTTAACATTGTATGCTGTCAGGCACAGTGGCACACACCTGTAATCCCAGTCACTCAAGATGCTGAGGCAGGAGGATCGAAAGTTTCAAAGCCAGCCTCAGAAATTTAGTGAGGCCCTAAACAACTCAGTGAGACCCTGTCTCTAAATAAAATACAAAAAAGGGTTGGGGACATGGCTTAGTGGTAAGTCTCCTGGGTTTAATACCCAGTAACAACAACAACAAAAAATCATATGCTTATTTCACAGAAACACTATGACAAACTCTTTATGCTCTAGAATAAATCAGTGGAATTTCTTTCTAAAACATCTAAGATGGACAAAGAGTTTGACTCAGGCCTAGGAAACTACTAAATAAATAATTATTACCACTTAGTATCCTTATATAAAGGGAAATTTTTTATATAAGTATATAGATGATACAAATATCCCAAAGTTAAGCCCAATTTATAAAAGAAAAAGGAAACACAATCAATCAAGATTTTTTTACATACTTCTTCTACTTAAAGAACATTTTATAGAATGTTTTCCTTGTAGGTTAAAAGAAAAGGTTCTCTGAATGATAGAATGTTATGCTACAAGGAGTCATCAATTAAATTCAACATTATGTACACTATTCCTTCCAATTTAAAAATGGACATAACACTGACAAAATTAAGGTCTCTGAATTATTTCTGATTCTTGAAACATATTAGCTAACACAAAGCACAGAATAATGTACTTTATGAAGGACCAAGGTCAAAGATGTTATATTCCTAGGATACTTAATTATTTTATGATTTTAGCAATGGGGCATGAAATTAAACAACAGTGTTTAGCTATGGAATCTGAGTAATTGTTTCATCATTCAGTAAACAGATCCCTGCCTTAACAATACATTAAAATAAAATTCCAGATGGATTTCAAAAGTTAAATTTAAAAATATGAAACTACAAAAATATTTATCTTCTTTTGGGATAGAAAGAACCTTTACTGCCAGAAAGCAATTAAAGGCCACTACAAAGGAAAGGATCTTTAAATGAACCACACAAAAATTTTAAACCTGTTATATGCTTAAGAAACACAAGAGTAAAAACGAAAGGTAAACTTAGAAAACACTGGCAACCAATAAAAAAATACAAAATTTATAAAATTTGTATAAAGTTATTGATATTCAACTGCTTTTGACCTATAAAAACAATTTTATATGTTGAACCTAATAAGCAAAGAACTTTTTTACAAATCAATGAAAATATCAATAAGATTATATCACACCAGAAAGAAGTCAAAGGACATGTGCCGACAATTCACATAAAAAACTAATAAGCACAGAAAAAAACTCAAAATCAAAGAAATTTATATTTTTAAACTATTTCAAAAGCATATTTGTTTAACACCTCAAACTACTGTATTTAATGAGTCCTGGGTAAGAAAAGGTATCTGGCAACTTGGTGACAATGCAACTTTGTTTAAAATCCTTTTAGGGAACATTTTATGTACACACACACACAAATGCACACATATTTGTGTGATCAATTACATGAATATATGCATATGTGTGTACACAAAAAATCCTTAAAAATGCTCATTGCCTTTGACACAGTATTCTATTTCATAGTTATTAAAGAAATTTAGAAACAACCCAAATGATAAGAAAAGGGAAAGAAACATTATAGTAGAATGTTTACAATCCATTAAAAAATATGTTTTATACATGAAGAGAGAGTGAACAGAATGGGAGAAAATCTTTGCCACCTGTACCTCGGAGCATTAATCCCCAGGATATATAAGGAACTCAAAAAACTTAACACCAAAGAAACCAAATAATCCACTCAATAAATGGGAAAAGGAACTGAACAGACACTTCACAGAAAAAGAAATACAATCAATCAAAAAACATATAAGAAAGTGTTCAACATCACTAGCAATTAGAAAAATGCAAATTAAAACTACATTGAGATTCTATCTCTCTTCAGTCAGTATGGCAATTATCAAGAATACAAGTTAACAATAAATGTTGGTGAGGATGTGGTTAAAAAGATATACTCATACATTGCTGGTAGGACTGCAAATTGGTGCAACCACTATGGAAAGCAGTATGGAGATTCCTCAAAAAACTTAGAATGGAACAAACATTTGACCCAGTTATCTCACTCCTCAGCATATACCCAAAGGGCTTGAAATCAGCATACAATAGTGACGCAGCCACATCAATACTCATAGCAGTTCAATTCACGATAGCTAAGTATGGAACCAAACTAGGTACCCTTCAACAGATAAATGGATAAAGAAATTGTGGTACATATACACAATGGAATATTACCCAACCATAAAGAATGAAATTATGGCATGAAACTGGGATATAATGGGAAAGACAGTAGAATGAATTGAACATAACTCTCCTATGTTCATATATGAGTATACAACCAGTGTAACTCTACATCACGTACAACTACAAGAATGGGAAGTTATACTCCATGTATGTAGGATATGTCAAGATATATTCTACTGCCATATATAAAAAGAAAAATTTTTTAAAAAACTATGTCTTATAAAATATCTGCTATACAAAAGTAGCAAAAAATATTAAATGTAAAACAAAGTTCTGCACATCCATTTTATTCTGTTTACAAAATGTAGATTAGGAAAAAATACATAATGCTAACAGAATGGTGACTATCTAGTTAGTGAAATCATAAATTATTTTTATTGTGTTTTACAGTTACAAAAGATTAGAGGAAAAACTTTTTAAGGGGAAAAACGTTTTATTTTCCATTGCCAGAGGCTGAATTTGAATCAGCAACTTAGAAATTAAACATCTGTGGAACTCAAACATTTATCTAAAATGTCTTTTTCTGACAAGACCAATCTATAAAAATACAACCTGAAAATATATGAAGTGTAACTTAGAATAGGCAGAAAACAAAGCTTATTTCATTTGCTAGTACAATGAAATAAATAATAGTTTTTAAAACAAATTTAAAAATCTAATGGTCTTTTTTCCAGCCTCATTTTATACAAAACAGAAACATTTTAAGTTATCTACTTGTCAAAGTCTGTTTTGCCACCCTATGTAGGTATCAAAGAAATCCTAAAAACTTAAATGCTACCTATTGTACTCAATTTTTATACTCTACCTCGGTAAGAAGCACATTTAAAGTACCTCCTTTCAAGTACTGCAAGACAGATTCAGTACATGTAGCTCTTTCTCAGCCTTGAAGGGCTATACATGGGCACTTGAACATATTTGGAGTCAGTCCACCATCATTCATTTAAGCTATGTTTATTGAGGATCTGCTATACAACAGATGGTATAAGCTAAAGAAGATATGATCCTTTCTTTATTAAAAGAAGAAAACTTTGGTCTAATTTTTTAAAACTCATAATTACAACTTAATGTGACAGATACTACAGCATGGTAGGAAGAGAATGTGGAGGCCTTGCATCAAAGAGCAGAGCAAGGATTCACAGGACAAAGAACACAAAGACTGCACCTTGACCTACAATTAGATCTTCAAAGATGGAAAGAATGGACAGACTAAAGGCAGAGGACCTCAGTCTTGGCAAACTTATTCAGTCTCACAATTTTAAACATTTCCATTGTTCAGGTTCCCACATTTATATCTCAAGCCAGACCTCTCTCTCCCACAGTCCAGATATGCAAATGAAACTTTGGAAAACAAAGCATATGGAAACCATATCTTATTCCATCAGCAAATATTGCCAGTCCTACTTTTAAATATATCCAGAATTCAATTCCTTCTCACCAAGTTCACTGCTGCATTCCTGAACAAAGGCCCTTATATTCCCCTGAATAATTGCTGTAACCAGGCTTCCTACTTCTACCTTGTGCCTCTAACTTTCCAAGAATAAGAATGTTCATGTCAGCTTTCTACCCTCCAGTGCCTCCACTGACATGACACATAAAAGCCCAAATCCTTACAAAAATCCTCAAGACCCCAAATATTATGAACCCTACATCTCATTTTCATTTCCTATTATTCTCTATTCTTCTTCAGCCACAGCTATACAGAAGTTATTCAATCCTTCTAGCAAAATGAAACATGGGAAGCAAGTGTTTAGATATGTCAGTAGCAATCTGACAATGCTACAGCACCTAAGCATGTGATCAGTAAAATCCATCACACTGATAGGATATTGACTTGTCCAAATACCGTGGAGCCCACATAGTAAGTTACCTATGTCACATGCCATCTATTAATCATGTATAGTAGGACCACTCATATGTACAGAAGGAATTAATTTTAAAAAATTGAAATCTTTTACCCCAGAATCTTAAGAGCACTACAAGCACACTCTCACCTCAGGACATTTATATTAGCTCTTTTCTCTGCCTAGAACTCATATTCTTTTCCCAGATATCCACATGGAAGTATCCTCCTCTTCCCTCAGGTCATTCCATTCGGGTGCTTAAATGTCGCCTGCTCACTGAGGACTTAACCACCATAGTATCTGAAAAGGTAACCATTCCACGCCCTGCACCCCACCAGATACACTTTTTATCCTCCTCTAACACCTTATGTTCTTTCATAGCACTGGTCTAATATATTACATTATGTGTTACTTTCTGTCTCCAGTAGAATATAAGCCATAAGGCAGTGAATTTATTCATTTCTGAATGCCCAGAACAGTACCTAGCACCTATTATGAACCCAACACAGCTTTGTTAATTGAATAAATGAACAAATGAGAGAATTCATTCTCAGAGTCATTTACCAAGGCCTTATGTTTATTTAAAGGAATAAAATGAGTAATTAAAGCACATTGGTACTCTTCTTTCTCATAGCACAGTTTCAAAAATGCTGGGCACATTACATGTAAGTCTCCAGCTAGCTATTCTTTTGATTAAAGGAAGGTTACAGTTTGACTTAAATTCAATGAATATTTGTGAAATATCTACCAATCCCAGGCTGATGGACTTAAAAGTAAAACTTGTGACACCTGTCAATCTGAGAAACAAGGTTGACTTCAGCTGACCTATCCAACCAGGCATGTGTCCTACTCACTTAGGTATTATTTCATACATTTGCCTCTCAAAATTAAGCATTTAGTAATAAAAACTAACTCTTCTAATTTTTCATTCAATAAATATAAAAAACCTACAATAACCAGGGATAGTGATAAGAACTGAGATTATATAGTTGAACAAAATATGTACAGAGTCCCTTCCCAACTTTATAGACAGGGAGAGAGCCCCTAAATAGCCATATACTTTTACTTGGGAATATACAATTATTTAAAACCATTCAATAAGTGCTGTATAAGAGAAGTAGAAAGATATAGATTTCAAAGAAACACTAAGTAGATGATGAGAACAGGGCTTTGAAGGGTAGGGATGAGGTTAGAAGAGACCTTGGTCTGAGGTAGTAACATGTAACCCAAAATACAAAGAATGAATAGGGGAGTTGAGGAGAAAGAAAAAATAAGCGATAAAATGGCCAATGATGTAAAAAGTTTGTTCAACAAGAAAGACCAACATATGTAAAGACTCCAACACAAGTAGATACATGAAGCATCCAGTGAAATAAAGAATACAGAGCAGCTGGAACAAAGAAAGCTCATGAGATTAGGTCAAGATGGGGTCAAAAAATTTTAAAAAGTTTATAAATAATGAAGGCTCTTGAAACTCTGATAAAGAGTATTAATTTTATACTCAAGCAATGGGAAATCACATCATAGTTTTTTAAATATAGGAGCGAGAAATGACATGATGAAATTCATCTCTAATTGCAATGGAAATGGGTATGGTCCAGTGGCAGAGCCCTTGATTCAATAAGAGAGAAAGAAAGAGAACACTTTGAGGGGGGTTAATACTGTAAAATCAGGCAATGGGAGATGGTGGCCCAAGTAAGAATGATGGGAATAGAGAGAAAGGGATAGATTTAAAATCTGTAGGAAGTATGACCTGTTTCTCTTCTCCTAATAATTTATAAGAAGAAGATACTACCTCTAATTTATAAAGAAAAAAATAATGAAACCCACCCAGGCAAAAGAAATAGATCATGACTGCCAAGACATAAGAAGCAGAACTGAAGTTAAAAAGCAGCAGATGAAAGCAGGGTACTGTAGCACATGCCTGTAATCCCAGTGGCTCAGAAGGCTGAGGCAGGAGAAACCAATGCTACATAAAATATTGTAGAAATGTATTTGCCTTCAATCAATAAAGTTAATACAAAATGATTATGATTGATTCCTCATGTTAAAATGACAACTGTTGGAATTCATATTTGATAGCAATTTCTAAATGGCTATCTTCAGCAGGTGTCAACTTTGCATATCTTGAAAAAATTTTAAAATTCTTGATGAGAATTATCAATTGTTAAAATTATTTTGCTTATAAAGTGGATTAATGAATATCTATACAATCTAACAGGAATGTGATTTTCTGTTTAGTACTTGTGAAGACGCATATGTCTTAAAAGAAATCATTTTCATATTGGAAATACCTGAAATTATAATTATTATTCTGATAGTTAAACTAACTTTGAATTTGTTGTTGTTGTTGTTGTTCTACTTAGTTATACATGACGGCAAGATACATTCCAATTCATTATACACAAATGAAGCACAACTTTTCATTTCTCTGGTTGTACATGATAGAGTCACACAATTTGTGCAATTGTATGTTTACCTGGGGTAATGATGCTCACCTCATTCTACCAGTTTCCTAGTCCCATGCTCCCTCCCATCCCATCCCTCCCCTTTGCCCTACCAAATTTCCTCCATTCCTCCCACCCCACCTTAGCCCAGATTATGGATCAGCATCCACTTATCAGAGAAAATATTCGGTCTTTGGTTTTGGGGGACTGGCTTAGTTCCCTTAGCATGATATTCTCCAACTCCACTCATTTACCTGCAAACGCCATCATTTTATTCTCTTTTAATAGCTTTGGATTCTTTAGTCCCTTACCAAATATTGAAATAGAAAACAAAAAGAACAGACGAATTATATACAATTTAGTTTTAGCCTCTTTTAACTCTTTTCTCATTTCTCCATTATAATTCCATTCACTCATCATTCATTCATTCACAAAATATTTTCTGTTATATGCATTTGAAGGGCTATAGAACATAGACAGATAAATCAAAATCAGAAATATATTCAAAAAATGGCAACCCATGCAGATGGAAATAGATATGTTCCTTGATAAGTATGACATAAGGTAGAAATCACAGGTATCATAAGACAAATATAAAGTACTTTATTATTCAGAAGTAGGAATGCCATTTCTAGACAGGGAAATCAAGGACATTTTAATGGTAGAAATAAAAGCTTAAGCTAGATGCTCAAGAACAGAGTGTTCTTCAATGACGGTTTCTGAAAAGTGAATTAATTCATATGTAAACAAGGAAAAGATGTCAACAGAACTCTGAAGCTGATTCATACTCAGTTTTTCCCAACACGTGAATGTTTCAAACCCTGACACCAAAGCAGGAAAACAGCACAGGATTATACACAATGCACCATTATCCCACTGTTTCACTGCAGCTCAGTTTGCCTGTGTGTGGACTGGCAAGTGCCTCTAGCTGCCTATTTTGATCAGTATGTATTTTGCTCTTGTATTCCCAAAACTTCCTTCACTTTCATATTTTAATAAAGTGCTATTTTATTATGATTTATTGAGGTTTTGCTTTGTTTGGTGGTTTTTGTTTTGTTCACTGTGTTGGTACTCTGATTATATAGTGGTAAAATTTTTCAGTGATCTAAGACAATTTATTTTTAAAAAATATTTTACTGTTAATTT
This sequence comes from Marmota marmota marmota, assembly GCF_001458135.2. Classification (NCBI taxonomy): domain Eukaryota; kingdom Metazoa; phylum Chordata; class Mammalia; order Rodentia; family Sciuridae; genus Marmota; species Marmota marmota. Next base: position 9,492,433 of record NW_026000153.1, on the reverse strand, counting down.
TCAATTTATTACATTATAACATAAATGACTATAATATTTGAATATTGGATTTGGAGAGTAGGTATGAAGAAGATCAAGAATGGAGGACATAAGTTGACAAAAGCACAAAGAGAAAAAAATGTAAACTACTTATGTGAAAGAATAAGAGCCTGGATACAATATATCATGGCTTTTAAAAAATTAGATTATTGAGTACAAAGCTTCCTATGATCTTACACGCTAAATTATAATGAAACCAATGTAGGCTTTTGAGCTGGTCTATATATGCAGCACAATCCAAATCACAATTTCAGCAGACTTTTCTCTTTTCCTTTTCCATATAAATTGACAAGCTGATTTTCATGATTTCTATGGAAATGCAAAAGAGCCTAGAATAGCTAAACAATGTTGAAAAAAAGAGAGATGAAGAATCTTCACAGCTGTCCCCAAGACACCCTATAAATCTACAGTAATCAAGACAGTGTGGTACTCGCATGAGGAAAAACAGATCAACAGAAAAGATTCCAGAAACAAACCCACACTCCTACAGTTAATTGATTTTCAACAAAGATGCCAAAGCAATTCAAAGGGAAAGGCAAGTCTTTTCAACAAATGGTACTGGAAAAACTGGATATCACTATGGAGAAAAAATAAACCTCACAGTACATACAAAAAATAATTTGATAGGAATCATGAACCTAAACATAGAAGTTAAACCTAAAGCTGTTTGGGAAAAAAACATGAGATATCTACATGACCTAAGATAAATAAAGACTTATTTAAGATGGAAAACAAACAAAAAAAAAACATAGAAGAAAAATGACAAATTAGACTTTTTCAAGTATCATAAGTTCTGTTTATCAATAGACACAAAGGTGGCATAAGCCTGTAATCCCAGCAGCTCGGGAGGCTGAGGCAGGAGGATTGCAATTTCAAAGGAAGCCTCAGAAACTTAATAAGGATAACTTAGTGAGAACCTGTCTCTAAAGAAAACATGAAAAGGTCTGGGGGTGTGGTTCAGTGGTAAAGTACCTCTGGGTTCAATCCCCAGTATCAAGACAAAAAAAAAAAAAAAACACAAAGAAAATGATTAGACAAGCCAAAGTCTGGGGGGAAATATTCACAAAACAAATATCTGCCAAGTACTTTTGTCTTTTGTATATAAAGAACTACTATAACAATAAAAAAAAAAAAATCATGGAGAAGCAGGGGTATAGCTCAGCATTTGCCTAGCATGCTCCAGGCCTTGGGTTTGATTTCCCAGCACTGGCAGGGGAGAGGGAGACACATCTTTAGTCATAAGGGAAATGTGAATTAAAATCATAATTAGCTATCACCACATATATACTAGAATATGTAAATTTAAAAGATTGACAGCACTAAATGTCAGAGAGAAGGTGAACCAATCAGAGGTCTTATATACTATTGTTGGGAATGTAAAACACAACTATTTTGCAAAAAGGTTTGGCAGTTTCTTATAAAAGTAAAGATACAGGGCTGGGCTTGTGGCTCAGTGGTACAGCACTTGCCTTGCATGTGTGAGACGCTGGGTTCAATCATCAGCACCACATAAAAATAAAATAAAGGTATGTGTACACCTACAAATAAAAATAAATATTTTTTTAAAAAAGTAAAGATACAACATCTTTTTGACCCCACAAATCTACTAGTTATTTGTGTAAGACAAATGAAACATACATCCACAAAAATGATTTATACAGAAGAGATTTTTAAAATGAGAAGTATAAGAATTGAACACTACTCAGCAATAAAAAATAGCCCCTGATATTTATTTATTTTATATTTAGCAACATAAATGGCTAAAAAATGTTATGCTAAACAAAATATGACAAACATTAAGTACACCTACTATATAATTTCATTTACATTAAGTTCTAGAATAGTTAACATAAATCCCTTGTAGAAAAAAAATATGAATAGTGGTTACCTAGGAGTAGAGGAGAGGGAGATTATTAACTGGGAAGGGATATAGGGAAATTTTCTAGGTTATGGAAATGTTCTATAAATTGAGAAAGGTGTGGTATACACAAATTCATCCACTTGTCAAAATGGTACAGTTAAGCTGTCTTTAATGTTTTAATCTTACCTTACAAAAGGCAATAAAACACAGGAAGTACAGAAAAAGCAAGCACATCAGAATGTTGATTGTTGAATCTGAGTGTGGTATACATGAATGTTCATTTCACTATCTACTTACTTTTTACTTTTTTAGTATGAACTTTTCCATTGCAAAAAATTCTTGGGGTGGACATCAGCACATAGAATTCATGTATATACACATACCTACACAATGACACCACCAATGTACCACCTACAGAGCTGATGTACAAAATATGCTGACTGGCATGAGCCTGCTTAACATTCTAGCTCTATGTTATGGTTTAGACCTGTAATATATCCCAAAGTCTCATGTGTTGAAGGTTTAGTTCCTGACGCAGCAATGTTCAAAGGTGAGGCTTTTGAGAGGTGACTGGATCATGCAGACTCTGACCTCATCAATGGATTAATTCATTGACAGCTACTGAGAGGTGGTGGGAAAAGGCAAGCAGTGGGGCATGGAGGAAGTAAGTCATCAGGAGCATGCTCTGGTGGGTATTTCTTATTCCATGGACCCTTCCACCTACCTCTACCTCCACCCCACCCAGTAGCAACTTCCTAGCTGCCAGAAGTGGAAGAGCTTTCCTTCCCCATGCCCTTCCTCCATGATGTTCTGCCTCACCTGAGGCCCAAAACAATGGAACAAGCCAAATGTAGACTGACATCTCTGAAATCATGAGCCAAAATAAATCTTTCCTTCTTTAAATTATTCATGTCATATATTTTGGTCACTATGATGAAAAGCTAATTAACATACTCCATATTTATGCCATAAATGTTCTCTCTCCCTCCCTTCAAATTTCTCTACCCTTCCCATTACAATTATCTGTTGGTAGGCTGCAAATATGACCAAAATTTTCACTGCCTTTGCAAAGTGACTTTATAGCTTGTTTCATCTATAGGTGTAGCATCTTCCTCTACCCCTTGAATATGGGACTGAACGAGTGGCTTATTTTGGCTAAGAGAATGATAAGATCATCCTTGATAAAGGTGGGCTGCAAATAGAATAATGTGTCCTTATGATAGTCAGAAAAGGAGAAGACATATAGAAAACAGTGAAGAAATAGGCACAGATTAGAGTGATGAGTCCACAAGCCATTGACACAAGAGGCTACCACAGTCCACCAGAAGCTAGGAGAAAGGAATGGAACAGATTTTCCCTGAGAGCCTCCAAAAGGAATCAGCCCTGTAGACACGGTGATCTGGACTTCTGTCCTCCAGAACTGTAAGAGAATAAATTTCCATTGTTTTAAGCCAAAAAATTTGTTACAATTTGTTATAACAGCCCCAGGAAACCAGTAAATCAGTCAAGAGGGCTGATTCACTGAATCCAGTCCTAAATTAACAACTCACAGAATCATGACCTAAATAAATAGTTGTTGTAAATTGCTATATTTGGGGATGGTTTGTTACACAGTAAAACTAATTGACACAATCTGGCAAATACCCAGTCCTCTTTTTAAAACTCTTTCTACAAAGCCAATGTCATTACTTTCAGATAACAGACTACCTTACTTTTATAATCTCACTACAGCCACAAAATAATACTTCCATGATAATACTTACAAAATATTATTACAATTTATTTTTGCATATTTATCACCTTTAAGCAGGCTTAAACTCCCTCAGAGGAAGGATTATGGTAGGATTAAATATATATCCATTAATGTCAGTGGCAATCACTTTTTAAAAATTAAATTATTTCTTTATTCTAATTTGTTATACATGATGGCAGAATGCAATTCATTTCATATTACACACAGAGCACAATTTTTCAAGTCGTGGCAATAATTTTATCTACATGAAATTTTCCAAAATGATTTACTCTGGGTTCATTCAGGTATAATACCTTTTTTTTTGGC
>NW_026000153.1:9485367-9488459 GCF_001458135.2 Marmota marmota marmota | reverse complement strand
GGCAGTAATGGGGATTGAACCACTCAGGGGAGCTCTACCACTGAGCTCTATCTCCAATCCATTTTTTTTTTTTACAGTTATAGGAAAGAATGCTTTATTTTATTTGTTTATTTTTATGTGATGCTAAGGATTGAATCCAGTGCCTCACACAGGCTAGGCAAGCACTCTGCCACTGAGCTACAGGCCCAGCCCCTGTTTATTTGTTTTTGAGGCAGGGTCTCACTAAATTGCTAAGACTGGCCTTGAACTTGCAGTCCTCCTGCTTCAGTTCCCAAGTTGCTGGAAACACAGGCGCACACACACCACCTTATGTGTAATACTTATTTAAAAGCACATATAAAAACACTACAAAATTCCACATACCAATATAAGACTACAGACTAACAAGAAAATGTAAAACTCTTAAATGCCCCTAATAGTTCAAAGAGAACCTTTGAGATCAACACAGAATACGACCAACTTTACTTCTAGCTATCTAATATTCCTTCCTTATTCCTTCTAATTATCAAATAAGACAATGTCAAAAGTGGGTAATGTCTAGGTATACAGGTGGTAGCTCTAATCTAGACTGAGCTTTGAATGTGGAAATGCCAAGAAAACTAGTTATTTTAGTCAGATTTTGCATGGCTGTTACAAAAATACCCAACAAGAACAACTTAGAGAAGGAAAAGTTTATGGGGGCTCTACTGCTCTGCACCCAAAGCAAACCAAGACATTATGGTAGAAGGGCCCAGCAGAGGAAAGCTGCTTAGTTCATGGCAGAGTCAGGAAGCAGAGAAGGGGAGAGGAAGGACCATAAAGAATATGTATTCTGAACATGGCGGCGGGCGCAGAGAGATCAAGTCTCTGACCTTCAGCTGCATGGGCACAGGGAGTCGTAAACCGTCTAAATGCTGTTTGCTCAGGATCACTAGGCAATGCTGAGCTGACGTGGATCTGGGGCGAACAGTCTGGGCCTCTCAGAACACACACCGAGCCTGGATCGGCTGAATTCAAGCTCCCATTCGCCTGCTTCTCACAGACAAAATGCTGTGACTCAGCACTAAACGATCCCGCTGAAACAACTGGTCGGACCTTCTGATCCTACAGAGGTTAATGCCAACCGAGCCTTCATAGGCAGTGGCCACAGGATTGAAACGGGGCTTGGGAGAGACACTCAGGACCCACCCATTGCATTGGTCACCCGGCAAAGGGAACGAACTGTCGCCATATGCATGGGATACCACGATGGCAGAGAACTGATGTCACCAGAATGCGGCGGAGGAGATAACGTCATTGAAACCAGTGGCGACAGGTGTGTAATCCCCTAGCCTTCCCTCTCCACACAGCGGGGAAACCTTAAGGGCCCATCCCAGCTCTCCCGTAAGCGCGATAGTCAGACCGAGGGAATCAGGAATGGTGTGGGACCCGCGGCGCAGAACCCCCGGCTACCGCTCCCAATAGTGCTGACAACTGAGGTCTCTTGCACCAGCTACCAGAGGCGTGGCTACCGGAGGGCAAGCAAAATATGCTGAGGGTTCTCAGCCCCAGGCTCTACAAACTTAGGGTCTGAGGGAATGGCAAACAGGGAGAGTGTGCCCAGTCATTCAAGAAAATAGGGCTCCCGGGAGCAGCAGACCTGGCGTGTAGCCAGTATTGTGGTGAGCGTCACCCTTGAGCGGGGCCTGGCTTGAGGAAAAGTGGGGAAGTGACTAGACACAAGAAAAGGCCCTAAGCACTCAGGATTGGAGACCCGTCCAGTCAGGGAGGAGGAGATGCTGCACAGTGATTGGTTCCCGCGTATTGAGAGGAGAAGCTTGGCCCGGTGGTCACAGCTCCACCTACTGGAACACAAGTTAATCAAACTCTAAGACTGCATTTATTAATTTTTTTTATTATTATTATTTGGGGTTTTTTTTCATTTTCATTTTTTTATTTTTTAAATTTTTTTATTTCTTTATTTTTTTAATATTTTTTTATTATTTTTTTAATTATTTTTCTTATTTTATTTTCTATTTTTTTTCTTTTGTCTTTTCATTTCTTTTCAATTTCCTTATTCCCCCTTCCAAGAATTCTACCTCCTTACTCTCATTCTCTTTAGTGACTTCTTCCCTTCCCTTCTAATACCTTTCCTCCCAAGCATCAAATAAATTTATAGGAGTAAACAGTAACTCAGCAGTCAAACAGAACAAGAAGTAACATGAGCAGCATGAAAAAGCAAGGAAGAAAAGGAGTACAAACAATGCAGGACAGCCTAAATATTTAGGAGGACCTAGAGGCATCAGAAAAATGGCCAAATAAAGAACTCAAGGAATATCTTAGACAGATGGAATGGAACCTTAAAGAGGATATGATATGAGACAGCAAATTCAAACAGTGAAAGAACACATTGAAAATGAATTACATAAACAGATAAAAGAATAAGTTAAGCATCTTTATCAGGAGATAGAGATTATAAAAAAAATCAAACAATAATTCTAGAAATGAAGGAAACTATAAGCCAAATTAAAAACTCAAATGAGAGTATCACTAACAGAGTGGAGCAAGTAGAAGCCAGAACGTCAGATAATGAAGACAAAATATATCATCTTGGAAAGAGTCTAGCCAATTCAGAAAGGCTGGTAAAAAATCACGAGAAAAACATCCAAGAGATATGGGATAACATACAAAAATCAAACTTAAGAGTCATCGGGATAGAGGAAGGTATAGAGGTTCAAACCAAGGGAATGAGTAACCTGCTGAATGAAATAATTAGAGAAAACTTTCCAGAAATAAAAAAGGAAACGGATATACAAATTGTCGATGCATACAGGACACCGAGCATACAAAATCACAGTAGACCAATGCCAAGACACATTGTTATGAAGATATCCAATATACAGAACAAAGAGAAAATACTAAAAGCTACAAGAGAAAGAAGGCAGATTACATTCAGGGGTAAACCAATAAGGTTAACAACGGATTTTTCATCACAGATGCTGAAAGCGAGAAGATCCTGGAACAACGTATTTCAAACACTGAAAGACAATGGATGCCAACCAAGAATTTTGTATCCAGCAAAATTAAGCTTCAGGTACAACAACAAAATAAAAATCTTTCATGATAAACAAAAG